>NW_022900926.1:65228329-65263784 GCF_012274545.1 Fukomys damarensis | reverse complement strand
AGCTCGTGCGCACGCCGCCGGGTGATCACAGAAAACATTTTTTGTACCAGGGATTGAACTCCGGACCTTGTGTTTGTGAGGCAGGCGGCGAACTCACTGAGCTAAATCTCCGGCCCCCGAACTTTTTAAATGTAGTTATTGTCCATTTGTGTTTCTTTGTCTGAAAAATCTGTTCATTTGCAGGCCGGGAGCTCCCGCGCAGGCCGGGAGCTCGTGCGCACGCCGCCGGGTGATCGCAGCAAACATTTTTTGTACCAGGGATTGAACTCCGGACCTTGTGTTTGTGAGGCAGGCGGCGAACTCACTGAGCTAAATCTCCGGCCCCCGAACTTTTTAAATGTAGTTATTGTCCATTTGTGTTTCTTTGTCTGAGAAATTTCTGTTCATTTCAGATGCTTATTTTTAAATTGGGTCTTTAATTTTGAACTAATATTTTTGAGTACTTTTATATATTCTAGATATTAGTCCTTTGTCTGAGGAGTAGCTAGTAAAAAAAATTCCCATTCTGTAGGTTATCTCTTTACTCTGTTAGTGGTTTTTGGTTTTGTTTTTTTGCTGTGCAGAAGTTTTTTAATTTGATATGATCCCAGTTGTTGTATATTATCCTCTGAAATTGGGGTTTTGTTCATAAAATCTTTGCCTTCATGTATGTCTTCAAAAGGTTTACATATTTTGCCTTTTAGCAGATTGTTTCTGTTCTAATGTTTATATCTTTTTTTCTAATGTTTGTATCTTTAATCCATTTTTATTTTATTTCAGTGTATGCTGAGAGATATTGGTCTAAATTCAAACTTTGGCAAGTGAGTAGCCAGTTTTCCCAGCACCATTTGTTAGATAGCTTTTATCAGATTGGGGTAGAGATCTTCAGTTCCTATTTTCTTCATTATTTTGATCATGAATGGATGCTGGATTTTGTCAAAAAAATTTTTTAACATCTGTTGAGATGATCATGTGATTTTTTTTCTTACTTCTGTTTGTGTGGTGTATTACATTTATTGATTTAGTATGTTGAACTATCCCTGTATATCTGGAGTGAATCCTACTTGGTCATGATATATGATCTTTTTGATAATTTGCTGCATTTTGCTTGCCAGTATCTTACTGAGGATTTTTGAATCTGTTAAAGAGATTGGTCTGTAGAACTCTTTTTTGTTTATGTACTCTTTTCATTTTGGAATCAGAGCAATATTGCTTCTAGGAATGAGTTTGGGAGTATTGAGGCCTTCCATTATAATTGTATTAGTGTTTATCTGATTTTTTCCTGTCCTTTTGTTTCATGAAGCTGGATGTGCTAGTATATGGTGCATATATATTTATAATTTTTAACCCTTCCTGTTGAATTGTTCTCTTAAATAATATGTAGTGACCTTCTTTATCTCTTCTGATTAGTCTTAACTTGAAATTCACTTAGTCTGAAATTAGAATAGCACTGCTGCTTTTTTCTGGGTTCACATTGCATGGAATATTTTTTTCTAGACTTTACTTTTTAAATCAGCAAGAATCTTTTTGGTTCAAACGTGTTTCTTTTTCTTTCTTTCTTTCTTTTTTCTTTTTTTTGAGTTAGTAAATTCTACTTTATTTAGTTTTTTTTCCCATTAAGTTTATTGGTACATTTAAAGCAAACAATACAGTTATGTTTACCATTGGAATCTTGTACCTTTACATGATATATCTTGGTTCTTGTTTATTCCCATACCCTTACCCTCTCTTCACACCCTTCACCCTTCCTTATTTGCAAAGACTTTGTTTCCATTTTTTTCATTTTTTCACATTTTTTTCTTTGCCCCTCTCAAAAGTGTTTCTTGCATGCTGCATATTGTTGGGTTTTGTTTCTTGATTCACTCTGTGTCTTTTGATTGGTGAATTGAGGCCGTTCACATCCATTTATTACTGAGAGGTATTGACTTGTTTCATTGCATTATTTTCCTGTTGCTGGTTTTCTCATTTTCCTCTTTTGTTTAGCTGTTCATCCTGCTAGGTGTTTTCATTCTTGTTAACTTATTGAGATTTTTACTCAATTGTTGGATTAATTTTCTCTTTCTAGGACATATTTGATTTTTTGTAATGCTGATTTGGTGATCATGAATTTCTTGAGATGTTCCTTGTCATGGAACTATCTCATTTCTCCAATTTGTGTGTGTGTGTGTGTGTGTGTGTGTGTGTGTGTGTGTGTGTGGTACTGGGCATTGAACTTGGGTCCTTATGCTTGCAAGGCTGGCAGCGGAACCACTGAGCCAAATCCCCGGCCTTCATTTCTCCACTTTTACAGGGAATTTCTGCAAGATACATACATCACAGCTGGAAGTTGTTATCTTTTAGGGCTTGAAACACTTCAAGCCCTTCTGGTTTTTAAGGTTTGTGTAGAGAAATCTGCTGTGATTATAGTGGCATTACCTTTGTGTGTGATTTGTTGTTTTTCTCTAATAGCGTTTAAGATTTTGTACCTGTGTTAAACTTCTGGAATTTTGTATATAGTGGCATGAAGAAGCTCTGTTTTGGTCATGGCTTTTTTGTGTTCTGCATGCCTCACTTACTTTTTTGTTGACCACAGGTGGCTGAAATCATGAAACTGAATCCCTGGATAAGGGTAGATGCTGAATCCACTTTATAGGAATTAATTTAGTCAGAAATGGGTAATTTATAAAGCCACTTAGCAGGTAATATGTGTGAATTATATTACATGGCAATATACACACATGATCAACCATGGCCTGAAAATATTCAACAAAAATTTCAGAAATAAACAATTTATAAGCTTTGAATTTCATGCCATTCCGAGTGGTGTGATGGTGCCTTTTGTGTCTGCTCTGTCTCCCCAGGAAACCTGCCGGTGTGTCCGTGCTGTGGGTGCTACCCATCAATTAGGCACTTTGTGACCAACTAGCTATCAGATGAACTATCAAGGAACCACAGGGCTTTTGTCCCAGACACTCTTATATAGTTAATAATGGCCATATAATGCAAGGATAGTGACACAGGCAATTCACATGTGCCAAAGAGAAGTGGTGGAGTTCTGCTTTTCAGATGATAGTTCTCAATTCAAAGAATGAAAGTAAAGCAAACTTACATGAACATTTCTAATATCTATGGCGAGAATGAATTTTCTATCCATGAAATTGTGAAGAAGGAAAAACAAACTTGTGCTAGTTTTCCTGTCATATCTCAAACTGCAAACATTATAGGCAAGTCCTTCATTAAGTTGGAAAAGACATTAAATTGTAGGTTTTGGCTCCCTGTGGTTTCAGGCTTGCACTGGCGGTCTTGGAATGTCACCCTGTGAGACAGAGAGACTAGTGGGTGGGTGACAGGGATTCCTGGCGAGGCCAACTCTGCACAGATGGTGATTAGTGAGAAAAGCACAAGTGGGACTCAGGCCATGTGCAGCCCTCTTCTTTCTGGTATTTATAGCCCGCACAGGGAAATTACACATTGAGTTAATTTCTTTCTACAATATTATCCCCCAGAAAATACCATGTAGGCAGTTGTGTTGGCATATGATGTGAACAGGAGCATTTAAAAATGTTAGAGTTTTCTGTGTTCACTTTTTTGATAGTTTACCTTTTATTTCCAACCCAAACTTAACTCCATGGCTTGGAGTGGAACTGTGGAAAAGTGCAATGGGCTGCTGTTGCCCTTGGGTCAGGGCTGCTTTTGCTTTTCTCTGAGGGTCACTGTTCATACACTGCATTGCTTCATCCTCTGCTCAGGGGTTCACAGTGTTCTGCAAGGTGTCACTGCTCCAGGCTTTCACGGGGTGAGGCAACCTTAGCTTCCATCCTACCTTTCCCTAAGTGCTGCATGAGCTCTGGGAGCCCTGTGTGTGTGAGCCTCAGAACCTCAGGAAGGCCTCATCAGTAGTTCCCCTTGAGAAGATGTCCAAGGCCTGACAAGTCTCCCTGGAATGGTTCTGCAGAAGTGGCCATTGCTGCCCAAAGCTTTGCCCAAAGGCCAAGGGCAGTCACTTGTGTGGTTATTGGGCTCCCTGTCAGTGCAGACTTGAAACAGATGGGCCATGGCTGGGGAGAACACCTGGGACCAGGGCTCAGGCCAGGATGTGGTTCCCTGGGGGCTTTTTGTTTTAGCCAGGAAAAATATATAGCTTGGGAGTGAGTTCCTTGCTGTCAAAGACATTTGTGTGTTAAATACTATCTGTTCCTCGTAGGAGCACCACAGAGTCCACACTTTTCAAAAAGGCCTGAATCCATGAGTCTGTCATTCCAGAGCCTGTCAGCCCAAACTGCTAGAAGTGTTTCTAGACCCACTTAGTTGTGACCTGGCAATGATGACTGAAAAATGACTGGGCCCAGAGATCAGAAAGGAAAAAAGAGCAGAGGTTTTGGGGAGACCAGACCATGGCAGGGAGTTTACAGAATGTCAGTCCAAGCAGTGAAGATGCCCTCACACAGACTACTCAGGCACGAAGCACTTCTCGGTCAGTGAGGACTTGATGCTTTCAGGGGCAGCAATATTGACTTCATTCATGTTGGTCGCTAGAGATTTGCTACTCAGGTCAGTCAAGCAGACCTAGCAGTGGCTCAGCAAACCCAGCGTGGCCGTCAGTGTAGCCCTGTGCACAGTCACCATTACTTATGCCTAAGATACGCAGCACACATCTAACCAGCCAGGGAGAAGTGTGGCTGTGCGGTCATTGCATGGCTTCACCTGCTGCCTACTGCTGGGTGGTCCCTAAGCAGTGATTTCCAAAGACTTGGTCAAGGGGGCCATGAGGGATTGCTGTCTAGACTTGTAAATAGGAGTGTTTCCTTGAAATCTGTGGGAAGACACACAAACTGGTGACTGCTGTGACGTGATGCTTGGCTGGCATGTGGGCACTTCACTGCCAGTGGCACCTGGGTAAAGAGACTGGCAAACTCCTGCTGCCACCACTTAATCTGTGGGGAAGGCCCAAGGGAAACAGTTCATTGGAGTCGATCGTCACCTGCAGAAAACAAAATAAACACAATGGAATGAACTGTACAAAACTAAAGCAGTTACAACACAATTGTGTTAAGTAAGATGGCAGAATTAGAGATGTCTGAATGAGCTGTACAGAATGGTCCCGGCCTCCTCCCAACCCTGCAATTGACTGCAGAGTCACAGTACCATCAGCAAGGGATTTGATAGTCAGCATTCAGACAGGCAAAACCTGTGGCGCTTTGCTGGAGAGAACATGCTAGGAACTAGTTAGCCGCTGCCGACAACACTTCAACATCACTGTTGAAGGAGAAAGGAATCAGAAAGTGAAGTAAAGTTAATTTTTCCCACAGAAAGGAGGATCAACGGAGGGAAGGAGAAAAGGGAAAAGAGAGAGGGAAGGAAAGATGGATGGAATGAATAAGAAAGGGGCAGAGAAAGAAAGAAAAGAATCGAGCCTCTTAGTGTTCCCTGGGCAGAGGGACATTGGGAGTGCATACGTGAGTGCTGCCTCCGAACGCCAGGTCAGCCCAGGGAGCTCCCACCCTCCACCCATGCGCTGCATTTCAACAGTGACTCACGTGAAGATTTCTGACAGGCATTTTGAAGTGCAAAGTGTTACCCTGTCATCTGTAGAGCACCAGTGACTTCTCTAGGTTGAGCGTTCACTCCTGAGCCAATCTATTTGCTTATTGCTGTGCTGCACACCCCGCTGCACCACTCCTGGGGGGAGGCAGTGAGGTAGAAGGGTCATTGCTGACCAACCAGTCCCGATCCATCCACAGCCTTCCTGAAGTGGAGACATCCTAGTTGCACAATGAAACACTGACATCAGACTTTCAAGAGACGGTTTTACCTTCACACTCTCATTTCGCCTATTACTTTGGAGGCAAAAACAATGCACATGTGTTAATTGAAAGTATGGGATTGGTTTCAGAAGGTAAATGACTCCATGCCAGACTGCTTTAGAGCTGAATGTACACAGTGACACAGAAATCCTTTTGTTCAAAGTGTATCCGTCTACCCACTTAGACTCAAGAACTCACAGGAGCTGGGTCTATATGGAGATAAGCTCTTCACAGACTTGACAGACTTGTGGTATCCTTTGTGCATTGCCTAAGAGCACCAGAGCACAGCTATTGTGGGTCAGGCATGAGAGTTGGAGATTTTAGATAAAAGTTTCTTTCTGAAGACTCTTCTTGCTAGGTGAGGCTCCCATATGGATCCCAGTGAATCCCCTAATGAGCTTTGCCTGCAGGACAGAGCTTTGTACAAGGTTCTTGAAGTTCTGTGGGCAGACAGGACCTGTGTCTTACTCAGGCCTGGAGGGTGGCACTGGAGGTGACAGTCCGCAGTTGGTCCACTCTAAGGGATCAGCTTCTGTCCTCTCAGGAGCTGGGCCTCACCACAGAGGGAGGGAGCTGAGAGAGTGGGCCCCATGTGGGAGGCACAGTTTGGCTGTGACCATCCTGTTTGCATCCCTGGCACAGGTGTGTGAGCATAGCCCACCCTGAAGGCAAATGTCCAGCCTGAATGTGCTCTGCTGAAAGGCACTGCTTGTTGAATTTTGCAGAAGCCACCAACCTGGTTTCAGTGTGCAGGAGGTGTGATCAAAATACATGTGACTTTTTCAATTTTAAAAATTTATTACTGTAAAAGACACATTGCCAGATTTCTGGGATCTCTTTGCCTCTCAGATTGCTTCCTGTCAATTCCAACACACTTATCTCACTATTCTTGTCACTTTCTGAAGCAGTTCTGGAAGTCCTCTTTCCTGAATGTCTTTACAAAGTGTGATCAAATATAAGTTGAATGCTGCTGCCAACTGCTGTCCAATGAATGGGAAGGCAGGCTCATAAAAACACTGTGGTGTGTGCTCGCCCACCTTACTCACTGGATCTGACATTGTACAATTTCTGACTCTTCCTCAAAGTCAAAATCACCATGAATAGTAAATCTTCAAGTCAGGACATCTGGACAACCCAAGGATCCCATTAAGGACACTCAAGATGGAGGACTTGCAGAACTGCTTTGGAAAGTGGCAGGAATAATGGGATAAGTGTGTTGAAAGAGAGGTAGAGTACGCTGAGGGGAACTGATGACAATGTGTGTTTTTACTGTGATACATTTTTAAAAAATCTACCTGCTCAGTATTTTTTGATCACCCATGTGGGTCATTACTTCCTGCCTGTATGTATGAGCAGTGATTTCTTCAAACCTGTGCCTGCACCTGGCTCTGTCCTTTGTATTCTGTTTGAACTGCCATGGGGTAGATGTGAGCTGATGCTGCATTTTGATTTGCATCCCCTGAATGGATAGTAAAGCTGGATGTCTCTGTGCTTCCTGACCCTACAGAACCTGCCTGACAAATGGACTGTTCACCTCTTGCCTTTCCCTGGCTGTGGCATTGGTTATTTCACCAGGGAGTGTGGAGCGGTGTTTTATATCTATACTCCAGTTGCTAGGGCTTGGTCAGGTGTTTAGTTTCTCAGTATTTTCTCTTGTCTATAGCCTGTCTTCTCTGCCTTTGTTAACAGAGTCTCTCATGGAGTTTCTGATCTAGAGGAAATTCAATTTAATTTTTCTTTTTACACATTTTTCCTTACTATGAAGATGAAGATCTCTTTGCCTAGCCCTAGTTCACCTGTTTTTTTTTCCTGAAAGTCTCATATTTTATATTCACATTCATCTCTGTATCATATTCTGAGATAATTTCTGTGTAAGGTGTGAGGTTTAGGATCGTTTTCTGTCTGTGATGTCTGAGTGCTGAAGGTGCTAGTTTTCTTCTTTTGCATTTCTCTGTGCCTTTGTTCAGTGCCAGCTGCTGTGTTTGTGTGGCCTGTCTCTCTGTCCTCTCTCTGCTCTGCCAGTCCCCATCCGTGATGACCCAGCACTGCACCGGCTCTTTTCTGTGGGTCTATACTGAGCTCTGTGGTGAGGTGCAGGGCTCTTTCCCACCTCTTTTTATTTGTGTACATTGATTTGGTTGTTCTAGGGCACAGGCCAGTTCACGTAAACATTAGAATAAGCTTATCTGTGTTTCCAAAAATCCTTGTGTGATCCTATTCTGGTAAGAATTTCATGAACCCTATAGATAAATTTGGGAAAACTGGCATTTTTACCACTTTGAATTTTCTAACACATGTAGTATGGTTTGTATTTCCATATATTTTGATATTTGATTTCATGTCCTAATTTTTAGCATGCACATGTTGTATATGTTTTTAAATATTCTTTAAAGTGATTATAACTAATACTGTACTTTCAGAGTCACTTTCCATGTAGTCATTGTTTGTCTCAGGTTAGGGACAAGCAGTCTTATCCCTTGCTAGGAAAATTAGCTGGAGACCCTTGCTGCAGCACTGAGCAAGGATGTGAGCTGGCATGTGAAAGAGCTGAGACAAGGCCTCTGAGGCCCTGGGAAGGCAAACAGGTCCAAGCTCCCTGCCTCTGTCCTCAGAGGAGGGGTAAGGGTGTCCTCAGAGGAGGCCTCTGTGGTGGCCTCGGGATTCCATTCAGGGAGCATGGGTTTCACTTTGTAACAAGGTTCCTTTTAGGCAGGGCTGTTTCTGCCTGATCTCAGGAAGGGTTTCAGTCCTCATTTGGTAGAATGGGACCTCAATCACAGTTACCCTTCCCAACTAGGATATGCTGGGTGGAAGGCACTTGTAAAGGGAAAATAGAGGGAAAAGGAAAGTAGGGAAAGGAGTGTATAGTGAGAGGGCTCTGGAGAAATTGACAGAGAATCTGGCGCTGGGCCAGTTATACTGCATCCTCCCTCCTCACATTTACTGAGGGGGTTGGGGCTTGGGACAGAGCCAAAGGCCTAACAGCCATACCCAGAACCCTGCTTGCAACTGGAAGGTAGGCCCAGGGAGCAATCTGAACCCGAAGGCTTCCTAGCTCAGGGGCAGACAGGTAAGCAAACCGTAGGGTTTGGGGTGAGGAGGCAGCTTGGAGACCTGCAGTTGAACACACACTGCCGTATGAATGGGACTGTAAGGATGCTTTGATTTTGTGTTTTTGCAGCTGTACAAAGATTTCTTTTTGGTTGTCTCTTTTTTCCCCTGACTTTTTCTTTTTGTCATTTTCCCTTTGTTTTTCTTTTTCTTTTCTCTTCCTCTCTTTCTCATCTCCTTCTCTTCCATCCCTCCATTTCCTCTTTTCAAATGGCATATGTATGTATAGGAAATGTCTGTATATGTGCAAAGGAGAATAAGAACTAACCAGCGCTTTAATTTAAATACCACCTATTATGAGCATGTCGGGGTAACCCTCACCAAAATTATGCATAGAGGATCCAGACAAAAAAATACTAATAAATTAAGAGTTTCAACAATATTGCACCTTAAAAACAACCCTTCCAGTCAAGACTAATACATCCTGCAAAACAATCTTTAAAATTGATGGAGAAATAAGAACTTTCCAAGACAAGTAATACATAAAAGTTCATGACCATCAAATCAGTTCTCCAGAAAATTCTCCAGGACATCCTAGACAGAAATAATGAAGCCAACAATGTCAAAGAGTCTGATAGAATTAATACATCAAGCCGAATGAGCAGTTAAGCAAAAGGGAAAAATAGAGGGATGAACAACAAGGAAAAAAACCCACAATGACAAATAAATAATAAAATAGACTATTTATATTAAAATGTCATGAGTTTATTATTAACTTAAATGAACTCATAAGTAATTTTTGCGCTTTCAGTTTTAATTTCTAATTTGCTAAATATTGGCAGATATGACCCACATACATGAAGGCTTTTTATGATACTCAATAATTTTTAAGAGCACGAAGTGATACTGAGACCAAACCTCATAAACTGCTGACTTATAATAACATTGTTTGGCCCCAGTTTGGCTATACGTTCCTCTGGGACTTGACTCACTTGAATTTTCAGATTTATTGACATAAAATTGCCCATTGTATTCTCTCATAACTTTTTGTTTGACTTTCATTATAATTTTAATTTTTTGATATTATTTAAAATTTAGAGAAATGTTTACACAATAATGTATAGAAGCATTTATATGCTTTTTACCCAGATCAAAGAATTCTTTTACTGACATCTATTCTGTTTTCCTTACTGGTTAACTATTTATTCCTGCTTGCTTCCTTGCTCTTTGCACGTGTAACTGTTTAGCACTGAAAACATGGCAGGTCTGCGCGAGATGCTCTGCAAATCCAAGACATACAACAGATTTTGATGACTCGATACAAAAGATATAATTCTTTATTAATAATTTGTATATTGATCTTGTATTTAAAGAGTAATAGCTTTGCATAGAGGTAAATCAAATATCAAAGCAAAATCATTTGTTTTTAGTTTTATTGTTTTTTTAATTTCTATTTTTTGGTATGAATAAGGCATATCCCAAATCCTTTTTTATATAGCTGCTAAAAAATTTAAAACTGCCCATTTAGCTAGCATAATATTTACACTGCATTGTACATATATAAATTTACTTCCCCAAACTATCCTAGAGCAAGTTAGAGGTTCTCTCCATGCCTCTTCTGTAAATGCAGTGCGGTTACCAAAGTCAGGAATACAACAGTTCAGTACTGTTTCATACTTACCTAATCCACAGTCAGCTTCTAAGTTCACTTAAACATCCTTTATAGCTATTTTTTGCAGTTATGGTGATGCATTCCATTTGATTAGTCTTTTTTTAGTCTCTTTTAACTGGGGCAGTTTCTCAGTCTTTCTTGACATTTTGAGACATACAGATCAATTCTTTTTTTAAGACCTCCCTCAATTGCTCTTGGTTGATATTTTTACTTGGTTGTATATTTTTTGGTAGGAATGTCACAGAAATAATAGTATTTCTTTCTTATAACTGTGATATAATGCTGTTAGTTTGCTCTAATTATATTGTTTAATTTAATAATGGGTAATATACTGTATATCAGGTTTCCCTATTATAGAATTAATATTTTTTATAATTAATAAGTAATTTGATGGTAGGTACTTTGAGATAATGTATACACTTTATTTATCATAATACTTTTACCTCCTAATTTTATCATTCATTGTTGAACTTTGGCATCTTTGTGTATAGATTTTGATGTCCTTTCTTTAAAGTCATTTTTTACCTTAATTGTGAAATTGTGAAACAATATGGTATGAAAATGTTAAGTTTAGGAGTTTTGCTAATGCCTAGAATTGATATTGCTCTGTGAAAAAGTTTGATTTGCTAGCAGTGGACCTAGTTAACTTGTTTATCTTCAGAAATCGTAAGATTGACCCTTTCTGTAGAATTTGCTTCTTGTTTGTTAGGAAAAAGAGAAAGCCTTAAAAACCACTCACTAAGAAAATAATCTTTGTTAATAGACATATTGAGATTTAGCTTCAGCATTTATTACATTAGAATTTTGTAATGTCGTAAGATACTTTGTTTAATGAATGCTTCAAGCCATATTTCTTGAGTATCAAATTCAGGAGCACTTTCCCTGCCTTTTTTTTTTTTAAACCAGGTTTCCTTATGCTTGCAACACATGCAGTGTGGTATGACCACCAGTCCCCTTGTTGAAAAATTTCTAGTTGTTTCTTGGTTAAGAAAAAATTATCTTCAATGTTGTTTCTCAAGAAAGGCTCAAGAGTACAGAATCTTCCAAGTTCTTTCATGTCTATACCTATTTTCCTGCAGGCTTTGTGTTTGAAACACAGGTGGAATGTAAAATATTTGGTGTATGTTGAGAATGTGTGTCCTGATCGGATGTGAATTATGTCCTAAGGTATTTTTTGTGAATGATAAAGTCCTAAAAATACCAAATTATTTTAAGAAATTAGGGAAGATTCAAACATTTTCTGAAAATACTATTTTTCTTGTGCAGAGATGCATAGGTATCCTTCATCAAGGTAGAACAGTGTAAAACTACAGCTGGATGCTAGAAACTATATGACCTATACATTACTTGGCAGGTTACAGCCTGTGGGACTGCATCACAGAAGGAATGCCATTCACTCTATGTTCTGAAGAAGAAGAAATGTTGAGTACTATTACTACACATGGGAGATAGGACCTTTTGGTTTTAGTGATGACTTAAAGGTGGGAAATTGGACTTGTAGAGGCCAGCAGAGCTTCCCTGTAGGAGGAGAGGCCTCCCTGCTTCCTTGGTTCCCATTCCATTAACGTTATCCCTGTCTGGAAGTGGCAGAGATTGGATATATAGTGGCAGAGAGTGGATATATAGCTTAGGGTGGCGAAAGATCTTCTTCCCTCTCAAGTGGCTTCAGAAGAGCAGTCTTTTCCTCTAAAGAGTGGAGCCAAGTGGGTCCCTGTGAGATGTGGTGGGGCTGTGTGGGGCTGGGGGTTTAACCTAGTGACATACAGGGTGTTTTGTCCCTGTATCCACCAGAGTCCTGCCCCAGGAGTTATAACCTCATGTCTTGTTTTAATTCTTTTGCTTTTTTTTGTTTTTTTGGGTTTTTTTTTTTTTTTTCCCGTGCTGGGGATCAAACTCAGGTCCTTGCACTTGTGAGGCAGGCGGTGGAACCACTGAGCTAAATCCCCAGCCCTATAACCTTGTCTTCTTCTTGCATTTCTCCTCCTTCCACCTCACTGCATAACCTGTTTATTTAGAAGAAAGTTCTGGCATTAGATTATTTTGCTAATAACTCAGTATATAGCATGTCTACAAGTGATGAAGACAATTGCCTGCTTATTTTAAACAATTTTATTGAGATACAATTGACATATTCTGTTCATAGTGTTAATGCATAACTCAGATCCCACTCTTTCTGTTTCCTTTCACCACACTGCCCAGGCCACCTCCCCTCTTGCCTGGCCACCTCTCAGAGCCTCCTGCCTCCTTTGTGATCAGGCGGTCTATGAGCCAACTAGACACACAGCTGTACACCCATGGCGCACCTGCAGCACTTCGTTTATCCAGAATTAGATCAACCTGACCATGGCTTCCAGAATCATGAACACTTAAGAAATATTTGTTGTGTAAATGAGTATGATCCATGCATTTGTAGGAAGAATAGCAGGCCATATTTTTATAGTGTTTTTCTTCATTTTCAAGAAATCTACATCAGAACAATCCCAGTTTCATTACTCCACACTAACTAGAGACCCAGATAACTAGAAATAACCGGTAGTTGTTCATAAAAATAATTGACATAGTTTGGAAAACACATCTTTGAAAGTATTTAATGACTGTGTTTTCCAGCTGCTAAAGTGGAAGTGGAGGTCTGGACTCATGGGATTTGGCTGGGTGAGAAAGGCAGGCATTGGGAGGGGCTGGTGGTGTGCGCAAGATACAGTGTAATGGTCCTGATAGAAAATTGTGATTGTGTTCTTGAAAGCGTCCCCTTCAGGGACTAGAAGAAAGTCCCCAAGCTAGAAAACACAGTTTCCTGTTTATGTGAACAATTAGGCCAGAACTTCATTTTTGTTCCCTTTGCCTCTGTTTTTGTTACTGGCACAGGGATAACTTAATATTTTCCAGAGATGAAATTTTCAGGCGTGCTGGTAACTTCTGGGTATGCTCCTGTAAAATGATCCTTCCATCTTGTGTGCAGTTATTGGTCTTAATTCCTATAAATTAAAGAATGTGGGAAAGGTATTGGGTTTAACGGAGACAGAGTCTAGAGTGGTGGGTTAGTTAGCATCAGCATTTCCTGCTGGGTCTCACCCACTTTCTCACTTTTATTTTTCAGTAATGTTTAGAATCTTGCCAAGAGCATTGCATTCCCTCTGCTCCCTGTCTCTGTTCTACACTACCAGGCTTTGTGGGATATATGCTTCAAGACAGCTGGATAGTTCCCAAGTGTGGGTGGTTGGGGTCCAGGCAGACTGCGCAGTGCTAGGTTAGGGCCCTGTGTTTTAAAGCCACCCACAGCTATTTTAAGCTATGCTAAATACATCTGGGCCTCTGTAAAGCCTTGTTTTCCAGGGTAAGGTGAACTACTGGAAAATCTTTTATTGCCTTTTAATTTTGCCTTTGGATTTCCATGATTTATGGTAGATTATAAAGGAAAGGAATAAAAGAATTTTTGATTGATGAGTCTATTTTTCCTCTGTTGCTGAATTTTAGAATTTGAAATTCTTCTTGGTATTCTTATATGGCTCCAGTACCTTTCAATTGTGAGACCTAAGAAAATCTACAAAGAAATCTTTGAATTTTAAAGCAAATGAAGGCCCGAAGACCTGGGCATAGAACAGTGCCATGAGGACTCTGAACTTTCTCCTGCTCGGATCCGAGTGTTCCTGTCGCAGTGAGACACTGATGGGTGGGACAGCTTATAGTGATGGAAACATTGGACATCATCCTTTTCTGCTCAAGGAAAGCAAACAGCACGTTGGAAACCATGTAGCCCATTTAGGTGGGATGTAACATAGAGGTTCCACCTACCCCAGCAGCCTTTCTGTACAATTAAAGAGTGTTTCCTGCAATGACTAGCTACTTTATTTCCCAGATAAGCCATTTTTAAAAATTATACTTTATGTAATTCACAGGAGAATCAAATAGATATTCATAGATTTTTACCCTAAAGCATTTTGAAAATATAATTTCATATTTTATGTGTGTGACAAACTCACCTAGGTTGATGTTAAATGAATATATGAAATTCTCAAAGTGGGAAAGTGAAAGATAAGAGTAAGAGCTCACCATGAAGAAGGAGGAAAGATGACTCAAAATGATCAAGGTCAGAAAAGAACAAGGGGTTCTTGCTACCAACCTTATAGAAATAAGAAAATTGTATGCGAGCATGTGAGCTACAATGAAGTACATAACATAGATGAAATGTACATATTCTTAAAAAGAACCAGTCACTGAGATCAACTCATGAATAAATAGAAACTCTGACAGATTTCCAATAAGCAAAGAGACAAGTTAGTATCTAAAAACTTGCCAGAAGGAAAAGCCTAGAACAAAATGTCTTCACTGATGGCTCTCCTGAACTGTGTAAGAAGGATGAATACCAGTTCTTTCCACCTTCTCTGATGTGCAGAGAAGTAGGGAAGTCATCACCTCCTTCTGTGAAACCTGGATTACACAGATGCCAGAACCAACACAAACATGAATGAACAGAATGCTAAGACCAACATCTCTTGTGAATAGGATGCAAATATTCTCAAGAAATTATAGCAAATGAAATCCATCAATATATGAAAAGGATTATTGCTACATACTCAAGAATTTACCCTAGAAATGCAAGGTTGGTTTTCACAGGTGCAGTAAATTAATGCAATACATCACATCACATCACACATTCACCTCAGTGAGTGACGCCGAAAAATCATTTGACAAAATTGAACACAATCCATGGTACAAACACCCAGGCACCACCACCACAACCTAGAAGGGGTCACCTTACCTTAGCAGAAAATCACCCTGTATCACCCTGGCTGGTGAAAGGCTGAGGTGTCCTCAAGAGGAGGAGAGAGGCAAGGGCGTCCACCTTCCCACTACTTGTCAGGATCATTAGGCACACACACACATGTGCGCGCACACAGGTCACATGGTTGCCATGGGAACACCGTCTTTGTGTTTGGGGTGAAAAAGAATGATAGAGGTAGTGATATAGTTGGTATCTGGTCTCTTCCGAGGCTCTGAAGTCGGAGCTGCTGTCAGGGCTTTGACAGTGCAGGTTAGGGGTCTTACCACACCTTGTGACCTGCTGGCCCTTCTGGCCTCTGATCACAGGTCATGTATGGTGTGTTAAAATGGAGAGCAAAAGCTCACCGCAGGCCTGCTGTCTTCAGGAGACTTCCAGGGCTCAGAGTGACATTTCTTTCTCCACCCGCTCTTGTATCACCCCTGTCACTCTCACTCTGGAGTGCTCCAGTCACTCCTGGCCACGGAACATAAGATTCACCTCCCATCTATTCCTCACCTCTTTACTCCATCTGCTCTGGTCAGAATCAGTTACCAGTGCTCCCTACCATCCTCTCCTACACCACTGCCTGTGCATAGGTGATTTCCTTCTGGAAAATGTTTTACAGCTTTTCCACCTGCCTGTCAAGACCCACCGTCCCTGCATCTTCCCTGAGTGGTCAGCTGGGGTCAGTCTAGGCATTGCAGCCAGAATCCTTCATAAATCATTGGTTTTCCTGTCCAATGCTTGCAGGTGTCTCTCCCTCAAATGCTCGGAGTTTGAGGAGGACAGTGGCCCAGGTGTGCTGCCTACTCTGGGGTCTGGATGGGGACCTGGCAGGCAGTGAAGGCCTCAAATTCTCACTGCTGCTAACAAGCTACTGAAAGGACACACGTTACTCATCGGTCTCACCAAGGACACCATATCACATCAAAATGAAGATGCACAGCAAGCTGAGTTTATCCACAAAATGAAATAAACAAGAATCCCAAAGTGAAGGGATGTAACTGTCACTGTGCGTGTGGGGGCTGTGCGAGTCCTCTGCCTGGCCCTGGTCCTGGCACTTTTGGTTTCAGGCCCCATCAGGAGCTGGCTGTGAGAACCTGTCTTGTGCACCTTCTCATTTACAAAATGTTAAGAAGTAAAGGGAAATAGTATTCGTAGTGTGGAATATATAATTTTTCTGTACTTTATTAGTTTTTTCATCCATAGTAGTAATACAGAAGATTGAGGTTTGTTTTGGGAAACTGGTACATGCTCATAACAAACACATCCTGTTCATTTTCATTTCAGTTGCCCCCTTTTCTTTTTGTCTCTATACTGTAACTCATCTCCAGAATTCTACCTTTTAGACTTTGCATTATCTTCCCCTTAAAAAATGTGAATGCTTAAGAGGTAAAAATATTAAAAAGAGAAATGCATATAATTTTAAATAGCTCATTTTTTTCATGTTTATTAAAATTCAGAGTATACCATTGCTAAGTATTTAACTTATATTCAAACTTTAAAACTGGAATGTTTTAATTTTTTTAAGACTGTAAGAGAATCTTATTAAGCATTTTATAGGAAAGAAAAGCAATTTACAGTCATCCTTTAAGGTCTGCCTACTTGCCAGTGTAAGGAGCTGTTGTCACCTGTCCTCTGTGGTCATAGCTGTCCCACATCACATATGATCTGTTGACCGTCATCCTGTGTTACATGCAAACTGTCCATATGGAAACATGGATAGCTCATACCCTGTCCTGCTGCAGAACATGGATTGCTGGCCACATGGACTTGTACTTTCCCATCAAGTTTTCTAATTCTCACTCGAGACCATGAATTGGATTGGAAAAGAAACAACACCAAAAAAATAGACAACTGGTGTAAGTAGAGAAAAACACTTTATCATGCATTACGAGTTGCATTCTGGCCCCGCAAGAAGAGTCTGACAGATCAGGGGTCAGGGTCAGCTGACCTCTCACCCAGGGCTGGTGCTTGTTCTCCTGCTCCCGGGAAGACTGGAAGCAGCGCCTGCCTCTTGCTGGTGCCAACTGGCCTGGGATTAACATGTAGTGGCTTTTTGTTTCAAAGAGAGGCTCAGAGAAGAAGCCAGCATGGATGAACTTCAGGAGGAAGAAATCGAAGGACGAAGGTCATTCTTAATCCAGAAATATTTATAGCTTTTGAAATCTCAACCATAAATACAGAATGGCAACTCAGGAGTGTGGAAGCCAATCCAAGAAAACCAGCAGCAGCCTGCCTCATGAAATGCTAAAGAAAGTATAATTGAAGTACAGAATATAATCTGTTCATTAAAGAAATACTTATTGAACACCATGAAAAATTGAAGTAAAGAAGGCAGGTAGGGTTCTTGTTTTCCCGGAATTTAATCTAGGGAAATGTATGGAGAATGCACGTGTAAGTAAATAAACAAAAACTGCGGGCAGTGTTTGGTGCCATGGCAAAAACAGCAGAATAAGTAGATGCTATGGCTGAGTGAGCCAGGCTGTGCCTTGAGAGCACACGGGTCTGAGCGCAGGAAGGCAGTGCTGCTCTCAGGAGCAGGTGCGTGTGTCCTGCGGAGGTCTGCAGTACCTCTTAGAGATGGAATTCTCTATTCGTAGAATCTACACCTGGGACTCAAGGCAAATGTAGGACCCAAGCTTTTGGTGGCTGACGCATTACTGTCATTACTGTACAGTCAGATGTACAGTGCAGAGAGGTTGGCTGCCTCTTTTGAGGGAGGTGGGGTGAGGAGGTGCGAGTGTTAGAACTCTGACCTCCTGTCCCAGAACAGAATGGCCTTGACACACGGACTGGGAGCCCAGACCTCACCCTGCTGTTGATAGCGGAGGATCTTGGCGCCTCCGGAGACCCACACTGCCACACGTGCTGGCAGGTGGCATTGATCCCAGTGATGCCCCTGGCAGTGGGCATTCTGGGTCTGTCAGTTCTGATGCACCACAGGAGAAGCCTGGGCCGGGGAGGAGAGAAAGGCAGGTCTCTAGAACCATCACGCTGGGTGTCTCAGAATGAGTTTTCTGTGTGTGCAGCAGAGGCCCCTCACGTCGGGGCGCCTGTATGTCCAGCCACATATTTGCAACTGTTTGTATGTGTAGCTTTTGAACCCTGGCCATGGAAGATGGTTCCTATTATATTTAATGGTTGTTGATCTAATATCTGGCTGGTGGAAGATATTTGTTCCTGATGGTCTGGCAAAGCTTTTGGCTCTGTAATCTCACATTGCTGTGGCCTCCAGTGCCGAGCACACTGTGGTCACTCTACAGGAATGTGACAGTTGGACTGCAATTTTAGTTATGCTCAATTTCTTTGTAAATGATTTATAAGCCCAACTTGAAAAATTTATCTTAAAATAAGTCGCAGCATTTTTGTGATCCTCAACACATAGGATTCCTATTACACACATCATTCTATTATTGCAATGCTAACAAAGTTTGTGATTACAAAAATATGGCAACATTTTTATATTCAAGAATAAGCAGCATTAAAGTGAAGAACTAAAGAATATCAAGGGAAAAGATGCGATGACAGAATTTTCCACAGATGAAACTCTGTAACGTGAAGACTTGGGCTGACTTTGGTGATATTGAAAGTGGGTGTCCCTTTGGACAAACCTGACTGATGCAGTCGATGGTGGAGTTAAGAAGTGGCTTATATGGTGTGTGGTGGTCCATGTCGGTAAGCATGGCTACTCAGGAGGTTAAGGCAAAAGGATCACAGGTTTGAATCCCACTTGGGCAACATAATAAGATCCTATTCAAAAATTTTAAAAACTAAAGGGGCTGAAGATATAGCCCTGTGCTCTCTGGGTTCAATTCTTAGTACCGAAAAAAAAAAAAAGCTCATACGTGGATTTAATGAGCATAGTTTGGTCATGACAAAAACTAATTTCTGTCATTAACAGAATCTGTGTACAATATGTAATGATTTTATGGGAATGTAAGATGAAGATATAGAAAATAATATGCTGGTGTGGTTTTTATTTTTAATTTCAGACATATTTTAAAATGTCTTTTACGTTACAGGGCTGGGGATTTAGCTCAGTGGTTCTGCCACCTGCCTTGCAAGTGCAATGACCTGAGTTCAATCCCTGGTATACACACACACACACACACACACAAATAAATAAAAGAAAGAAATCGTACATATTAGTTTAGAAAATAGAAAGAATAAATGTACAAAACAAAGCAAAAAACAGGATAGAGAACACAGCAGCTTTACTCCTGGCTGTCCCATCTCTAGAGATTATTCTGGTCCATATGTGAATGTGGAAAGTTCCTGGACTTTTTCCCTGAATGTGCATTTGTACATATGTTTTCACACTCGCACACATGCACATATGTAGGAATGTGAGATTTTATTGCAAAAGCTGTTCGTTAGCCTGATTTAGACCTATTTTTGATAGTTGCATATAGTTCTATTGTAAGTGTCTAATATAATAACCAATTCATGTCATTGTATACATTAAAATAGCTTCTAATTTGTTTTGGCAATACAAGGCTGATTGAACAATCTGTTGTGAATTTAAATAAAAAATTATTAAAGAACAAGACACATTGTCATTAATTCCCTCAAAACACTTCGCCTCACCTCAAACACACTTTTCCCATCATTCTTGCCACTCTCTGAAGCAGTTCTGCAAGTCCTCTTTCATGAATGTCTTTTTGAGGTGTGATAAAAAATGCATCCTACTTGGACTTGTAGCCCTGTAGGCTTTTCATATCTAGCCATGCATTCCAGGAGGTTTTGCATATGTGGCTCCCAGAGTCCTTTAATCTCTGCATATCCATCTCATACATATCTCTAGCCAAGACCCCCATAGTATATTTTGAAATTGGGTATTGTGATGTCTCTGTCTCTTTTTACTCAGGATTTCATTGGCTATTCTGGGTCTTAAGTGTTTCCAGATGAATTTTAGTGTTGTTTTTTTCTTCTGTGAATACCTTTGGTATTTTGATGAGAATTGCATTGAATTGGAAAAATACTTTCAGTTATATGGGTTAATACGACTAATTAATAATATTACTTCTCCTTCACCATGAACAGTGGAGGTACTCATATCTTCTAGTTTCTTTTTCAATTTCTTTCTTCAGTGTTCCGTAATTTTCATTGGAGAGGTATTTCACCTCCTTGATTAAGCTCATTTGTAAGTATTTTATTCATTTATTTTTGAGCCTATTGTGAATGGAATTATTTTCCATTAGGTTCATTATTGTTGTATAGGAAAGCTATTAATATTTATATGTTGATTTTGTATCCTGATACTTTGGTTAGTTTATTAGATATGTAAATGTTGAGGCTGATTTAAAAACTCTGTCATAATACCAAAAAGAAAGAGAAAAAAGACCCAAATTAATTAAATTAGAGGTGAAAAACACAATGTTACAATAGATACCCGAATTTTAGAGAATTAGGTAATATTTTGAAAACTTACATTTCAATAAATTAGAAAAATCCAAAATGAATGAATAAATTTCTAGACACATGCAGCCTATCGAACTAAAGAGGATAAAACAACAACAACAAACAGAGCCAAAGGTGTTGTGGCACACACCTGTAATCCCAGCATTTAGGAGACTGAAGCAGGAGAACTGAAGTTCCAGTTCTACCTTTAGCAAGGCTCTGTTTCAAAATAAAAGCAAAAAAAAAAAAAATGTGAGTAGGTAGCTGAGTGCAAAATCCAGGGGTTCAACAACTAGTAGTATACACACACAAATCTAATATCACACATACACATCTACATACATACATAAATACACATGAACACACACAAAAGATCAGTAAAAAACAAAGAAGAGCCCAGACAGAACCACATAGATTGAGTGCTGAATTTTACCAGACATTTAAAAGACTAACATTCCTCTAACTATTCCATGAATCATGAAATACAAAGGGAGCTAATGTCCTAATTTAATTCTACAAATCCGTTTGTTACATTTTTACATTACTTACACTGATACCAAAAACGGGATAAAGATGCAACAACAAACCAAAAGCACACACCAATATCCTTGATAAACATAAATGAAAATTCCTCAATAAAATTCTTACAGAATTCAGCAACACTACATTAAAAGTTTTTAAAAAATCATGCAATGAAATCAGTTTTGTTTTGGGAGTGCAAGAACGGTTCAGTATTCATAAATCAGTTAAGGGTAGTACACCACATAAACATAATCAAGGATAAAAATCTTATGATTATCTAAATAGGTGCTGAAAAAAAACCTTCAACAAAATTAAACTTCTATTCATGATAAAAAAAAAACGAAGAAATTAGGTGTAGAATGTTCTTACTACATTTAATAAAGCATACATACAACAAACTTGAAGTGTAAAGCACAATTAGAGGGGCTGTTATTTCTTTTTTAAAAAAGTTTACTCTCAATGATCAATATTTTATCATAGTCTTATTATAATCTTAGCACATATTGTACAAAAAAGAAAGTTTCTGTGAGAAGGAGCTGTTATTTCTTATCAACCATGGTAGTTCTAGTAGATTAATCCCTGCAGAATGTTAACAGACAGCAGTTATATATTATAGAAACTTAAGATCAAGAACCACAAATAGGGCTAGGGATTTAGCTCAGTAGTTCTGCCGCCACTCAAGTGCAAGGACCCAAGTTGGATTAAAAAAAAAAAAAAAAAAAAAAAAAGATATTTGATGCTGAGGATTTAACTTAGTGGTCCCAGCACCTGCCTCACAAGTGCAAGGACCCAAGTTCGATCCCCAGTACCAAAAAAAAACACAAAACCCAAAAAACAAAAAAACACACATACTATTTT
This sequence comes from Fukomys damarensis, assembly GCF_012274545.1. Taxonomy (NCBI): domain Eukaryota; kingdom Metazoa; phylum Chordata; class Mammalia; order Rodentia; family Bathyergidae; genus Fukomys; species Fukomys damarensis. The sequence goes on along the minus strand of NW_022900926.1, from coordinate 65,241,754 downwards.
AGCATGATCATCATGATGACATTTTTTTGTAACAATGTCCATCTTAGTGTAGAATAATCTTTCAGACACCTCCATCTGATCACAAGATATTAAATGACATAAAGAAAATTATTTAATTCTTGTTATCCTTTAGTAGGATGCCATCTAAAGAATATACATATTGGCCTATAATTGTACCTTAGGAATTCATAATATCTAACCTCTAATTTTAGTGTGTGACATTGTTTCAACTGTTTGGCAACTGAGCATCCATCCCTAATCTTGGTGACATATGTAATATACATCACATAAGTTTTTCAGAAACTAAAGGCAGATACCTGAGTCAAAAAGATCATTACCATAAACAATATCTTAGGAGACTTGTACATCCAGAAGGTATAAATGCATACACCATGAAATAACAATGAGTATTTGTTAATGAAACCCTTTGTCCTTTAATTTTGCTTTGTACCAAGAGCATTTTAAATAAAACCTTATTGTTTTCCCATAGAAAATTTAGTCATTTGCCCAAATCCAGTGAATATATATCACAGCAATGTGTTTAGCAATGTATTTCCCATAAGGCTATAGAAATTATTGGGGTCCCCTTTGTGAACAAAGGCTGGAGTAAATTTTGTTCTCAGGTTCAAAAGGGTAAGGAGTAGCCTCAGGATTAGAGGTACTGAATGTCTTTTCTTTTTTTTTTTTTTTTGGTATGGGTGGGCTGAACTGGGGACTTTGTGCTTGTGAGTCAAGCAGTGGCACCACTGAGCTGAATCCCCAGCCAGGTACTGGAATGTCTTAAGGGTGAGGTGTCTCTCATTACATTTACACTTAAACACAAGCAAGAATGACTTCTTAATGTAAAAAAAAAAAAAGATTTTTAGTGGTAAGGAGTGGGTCAGGGATCTTTCTTGAAAGATCTTAGTCTACCACCCAGGTGATTGATACCAATTTAGAATATCAATCACTGCTATTCATACTAATCAAATGTGGGAATTTCTCTTCTTTTACCATGCTGGCTTTCAGTGAATGTGTCTTGATTGTTCTCTCTGTTGGCTTCTCTACTCTCCTCCACATTTGCTCCTTGAGTGCTGGCCCATCTAGCTGCCTATAAGATATCTAATTAACTTACCTGTATTTTCAATCATAGTAAATAAACCAGTTTCTTAAAAAAGAAGTACTAATTTAAATATGCACCATCCATAAATGGGAGTTTCAGTTCCTGCACATCCTTAACAACCCTTGGAGTTGTCAATCTTTTAGTCCTCCCCCCACTTAGAGCACATGGTAGGGTTATTGAAATAAATCTAGCCAAAACAGGAGCACCCAAAGCAAGACTTTATTGGAGGGAAGGAGCTGCTGGGCTGTCTCAAGCAAAGGAGAGCGAGAGGGACTAACTGGGTGAGGTATATAAAGGATTGTGTGGCAGGAGAGCATCATGGGGGCTGAGGATTGGTTGTATTGGGGCAGGTGATGGAATTTCAATTTATTATAGAAGAGGGATGAGGTCAGTAGTGGGATGGAGTGGTGAGTTACTTTCACTTTCCTGGAGAGGATAAGCTTTGATTTCACCAAAAGAACCCATTTATGAGAAAGGGGCACTATTGTGAGTACCAGACCTTCCTGCTGACATCTATCATTCCAGACTCTTGTTGTTATGGAATAGGGGTGAGGATCTCTTCTTCTCTGAAGAAGAAACTGCTTCTTGCTGGCAAAGGGGCATCGTTGGGGGGGTGCTTTAGATATCCGAGGTGAGAGGTTCCAAAATGGGGAGCTTGCATCAGTGGCAACGGGCTGGTATCTGGCCATGACGAGCTCCTCAACTATCTCGTTTGTCAAGGCTGTCATTCATTCTTGCAAGATTTTTTGTTTTGAGACAGGGTCTCACTATGTAGTTGAGACTGACCTGGAACTCACTATGTAGCCCATGCTGGTCTCGAACTCACAGCAGTCCTCCTGTCTCAGCCTCCCAAGTGCTGGGATTAAAGGCGTGAGCCCCCATGCCTGGCTGCCTGCAAGAAATTTTGAAAACAATGGAATAGGCTGTATCCAAAAAGCAAGATCATTCAGATAATAACAAGAGGTCCCAGGAAAGGCAGGAGCCACGGCAGCCATTGGTGAGAGCTCCAATTAAACATGTTTGGTACCAGGGTTTTTGGGTTTCTCTTTCTCTCTGGTGTCTATCTAGGTTTTCCTTGACCTTTTGAAGGATATGGATCACACCAGACTTATTAGCATAGAAACAGCAGGCTTCTCCTAGGGCAGCACTTACTCCCCATTAAGATAGGAGCACAAGGTCAAGTCCCTGACGATTTTGGAGGACCATTTCAGCTAGCGACCCTAACTGGGAATGGAGGGTATCAACATCATATTGTAGGCTCCTTAAGTCATAATCTATTTGTTCTGATGGAGCCGAAAGTCTGAGCTCTCCTCTAGTCAGAGCACCACTTCTACTTACCATGGAGCCAACCACTCCCAGCCCTGTCAGAACTGGAGCCACTTTGGGGGCCACTTACTTTTTTTGCCTGTATTGTAAACCAGGAAATATTATAAAGTCCCAACCCTCCATACACATAGACTTGTTGGAGAACTCGTATCACGATGCGTAAAACCCTAGGTACTGCATATCAGGTGCTATTAGAGGCAAAATATGCCCTTGAGGTCTCTGGAGTCAAAGGCCAGTTGCATGTTGCAAGAAAAGGGGACTTACTCATGTCATAAGATGATGTTTCCAGGAAGGTAGCATTTCCATAGACGTCACCTTAGATGTGGATCATTACCCCAGGCTGGAGATGGGTGATCTGCATGGGGTCTGGCGTCCCTGGGCCCCGTCAGTCTTCAGCAGCTAATCCTAGGAGTTCTAGCAAAGTAGGCCCTTGCTGTGGAGGTGGGGGAAGAGTTGTCCCTTTTCCACTCTGGTAAAGGGAAAAGTTAGTCTTCCAATGGCCCTCCTGTTTGCATGCCAGGCAAGGGCCAAGGGATAGCCTCGGATTGGGGTAGTTTTTTGCCCAGTGGCCAGTTTGGTTGCATTTAAAGCAGGGCCCAGGGGGAACCCCAGTAGAAGGCCTGTTTGTGGCCTGCTTTGAGCCTTTTAGGGCATTCGCCAGCAACTGGTATTTAGCCTTATCTCAGAGAGTCTTTTCTTGTTTTTCTTGTTCTTCTCAGTTATTGTAGACCTTAAAGGCCAGATTGAGGAGGTCATGCTGACTAGCCTGAGGGCCTTCCTTAATTTTTTGAGCTTTTTTTCTGATGTCTGGGGCTGACTGAGAGATGAAGTGGGTGTTAATGATGATTATGCCAGCCTGGGAGGTTTGATCAATTTGGGTATATTTCTGAAGGGCCTCAGTAAGGCATGACAGAGATTGTACCAGGTTTTCTTCTTGGCACTGTGTAATTTCCCTGATTTTATCAAAGTTAACTGACTTGTGGGCTGTCTTTTTTAGTCCCTCAAGGAGGTAGAGAATCATGTGATCTCTGTGACCTCGATCTGCCTGATCCAATTGGTAGTCCCATTGGGGATCTTCCTGGGGGACATCCTGTGCTCCAACCAGCTTGGTATTATCTTCAGCATGGAATTCATCTGCTGCCTCCTGGGCCACTGTCCAGACTCTCTCCTTATCCTTGAGAGGAAGAGTAGAAGTTAATATAATATAGATATGCCAAGTGAGATCATAGGATTGAGTTAGGTAATGAAATTCCTTGATGTATCAGTCAGGATTAGAAGAGAAAGACATGAGACATCTTTTGATCTGAGAAAGATCAGCAAAGCAAAAAAGAACATAAACTCTGACAACCCCTTCAGTACCCACGACCTCTCAAAGGGGCATCTGCGAGGCTGGAGGAGCAGGGAGAGTGGGGTATCAGGAGTGGAAGTATGGTGGAGAAGTGGGAGGACTGTGCGGCTTTGAGTGTGGTGAGTGAGAGAGCTGAAGGAAGGGAGAGCACGAGGAAGGAACTGATGGTGCTGGGGAAGAGGAGGCAGAGGGGTTGCAGGGTGAGAAGTGGCACAAGATTGACAGAAAGAGGAACAGGTGTGGAGGTAGGAGAAAGTGTGCACACAGGGGACTTCAGACCATTTGCCATTGCCCTTGACAAAAATGGTAGAGATCCCATAGAATGCTCAAGTTGAATGTTCCATTTTCTGACCAGAGGGAGTCAGTCACTGTTTAATTTATATTGTGGCCAAGCCTGATTGCAATAAAAATAAGGTGTTTAGGCTTGAGATCACTAGCAAGTCCAAGCTAGCAAACTAACAAACATCCCAGCGGTGTTGACCAGGGAGGTTTGGATTATGTAGCTCCTATGGAGAGGAAGGAGGGCCAGGCATAGAAGGTGAGTATCAGAAAGCTACCAAGGAGAAGGGCAAAAGGGAAGCGCTTCCTCATCCCCTTTGAAAATCTTTGGAGAGAGAACAAGAAGAACCAGGTTGATGGGGCATCCCCCAGGGGCAGCAGTCCTGGCCATTGACCAAGAGGAGTCCATCTGACCTAGTGCTAGGATTTTTGAGAGAGAGAGGGACAGAGGGCTCAAGAGAGAAAGGCTAATCTGAGTACCTATCCAGAGATTGGGGACCCGTGTGGATGTGAGGTATCCACAATGGCAAAGGTGAAGGCGCCTGATTGGGTGCTCATCTGGTAGGATACAGGAAGGATGGCCGGGAGGCCAACCAACCCTGACCAGTAGGGGATCATTTCGAGATCCTGACTATGGCCTTCCTGGGTTTCAGCACCAGGATGAAAAAAATCGAGCTGAAACAGGAACACTCAAGGCAAGACTTTATTGGAGGAGAGGAGCTGCGGGGCTGTCTCAAGCAAAGAGGAGAGAGACAGAGGGACTAACTGGGTGAGATTCATAAAGAGTTGTGTGGTGGGAGAGCATTTTGGGGGTTGAGGATTGGTTGTATTGCTGGGGTGGGTGACAGAGTTTAAACTTATTGGTGACTAGGGATGGGGTGAGTAGTGGGGCCGAATGCTGAGTTCAGTTTTGCTTTTTTGGAGAGGATAAGTTTTTATTTTGCTGAAATGACCCATTTATGAGAAACAGGCACCATTTTGAGTACCAGACCTCCCTGAAACCATGTAGCAGTTATCATTTAAATTCACTCTTCTCTGGTTACTGAGTTTGAGTGCTTTTAAATACTGTATGCTTATTTCTATCAGGAATGATCTTTTATTAAGTAACAATTTGGTGTCATCGATTTTACCTGGTTATTCATCATTTTTTGTTATTGATTTGTAAAATGAATGACATTTTGTCAGTTATATGTGTTGCAGATGTTTCTTTAACTGGTTGACTTGTCTTTTAGGTAATCTCTGGTGTAAATTGAGATCCATGCCCCTGTGGGTGGGTATATTATAGCCTAGTTCATCAATTCATTTTATACTTGTGTCTCCTTCCAGTTTTAAAAGTCAGTTCTTACTCCAGAGTCATGAACATACAGTATTCTCCTTTATACCCTTAGGATCTTTATAGTTTTCCCTTTCACATTAAGACCTTCAGTCTTTTTGTAAGTTGCTTTTGTGAATGGGATAAATACGTTTCAAGTTCAATTTCTTTTGCATTTTAGGTAATTTTTCCCAGAACTATCTATTGAGAAGTTTGCCCTCTCTTCACTGCTATGTACAGCACAGGTCTGTCTCTGTCTCTGTCTCTGTCTCTGCCCCCCATTCCCATCTCTTCTCTCTCTTTCTCCACTCTTTCTGTCTCCTGAAAAAAAAATAAACACGTGAGGGCCAGGGATTTAGCTCAGTGGTTCCATTGCCTGCCTCACAAGTGCAAGGACCTGAGTTTGATCCCCAGTATCAAAACAAAACAAAACAAAACAAAAACATGTGGATATATTTCTGAATAGTTGATTCTAATATTTTTGTCTGTTTGTATATTCTTAGTATCTGTTTCACATTATTTTAATGGTACTCCATTTATAATAAGTCTTAGTATTTGGTTGTCTTGCTTTGTTCTTTTTTAAAATTGTCTTGGCTATATTTTCTTCCATTTTAATTTTTACATTAATATCAAATTATCCTTCAAGACTTGTCATGTAGAGGTACAAGATCCCAACAATGAATGTAACTGTACTGTATCCCTAAAATGTACTAATAAACTAAATTAAAGCTGAAAAAAAATTATCTTGTTCAGTTTCATAAAAACCTATTTATATCTGGTTGGAATTAGATGGAATTAATAGATAAATTTGGGAAGACATACTGGCAATAGTGAGTCTCATAATCCATGAATATTCATTACTTTATATTCAGGTGTTCTCTCAATAATTGTTTTTTGTACCAGGGATCAAACTCAGGACCTTGAGGTTGCAAGGCAGGTGCAGTGCCATTGAACTAAATCCATGGCACCCTAAATAATATTTTACTTTTTTTTTGGCTTAGCCTATTTTATATATCTTTTAGATTTCTTTTAAGTACATATTTCAGATAATACTTGAAGTGTATGTTAAAATTATTTTCTGTGTTTTTGCCCATATACTGTATAATGTGCAATTATTTTTTTATATTCAGTCATATTCAATAATTTGGCAAATTTTTAATTGTCATATACACTAGTAGATTATGTTCTATATAATCATATAATCGATAATGAATGTGGGGTTTATTTCTTCTTGAAAATTCTTATACATAATCTGTAATGGCAATTTTATTTCTTCCTTTCAAGTTCTATTCTATGACTTTTATTTATCTTTTGTTTCTTAGTGCACTACTGAATGCACATGGTGAGATCTTGTTCTCAACTGCATAGAAAAAATCTGTCAACATTTTGCCACTAAGATTGATATTGGCTGTAGTGTTATTTTATTATTATTATTCTTGGGAGTATCATTTGCCAAATGAAGAAATTGCCTTTTCTTTCTTGTTTGCTGAGAGTGGATGCTAAATTTTAGCACATGTTATTTCTTCAGCTATTGAAATGATCATTTTTTTTTCTGTTACGGTATATCAAGATGATGATTATAAAATTGTTAAACCAACCAACCTCTTCTTTTAAATATAACTTCATCTTAGTATGTTATTCTTTTAATATGTTGAATAATTTTATTTGGTAATATTTTATTTTGTATCTTAAAATTTTATGTTCCCAATTGACCTAGCCATCTGTAGATTCTTACAGTGGTTGTATTAGATTTTTATTGTGGAATGTTCATTTTACTGTTTTCTCTCCATTCATTCTGAAATGGAATGAGTCTTACCTAAACTTGGACTGGTCCACCGTGAGATTATGCAGTTGCCATGGTATCACATTGTCGTTCTGCAATGTAAAAGCCACTGTGCTATGCTGCATGTGCTGATGACTGGACTCTACCAAATGCCACTTTGCTCTCCTCCTGCCCTCTGGTCTTCTCTTCTTTAAGCAGTGAGGCAGAGATCTGTCCCAACTTCTGCAGTGTTACACCAGGAACCAGGAAATGGTAGACACTGTCTGTATGTTGGTTTGACAAATGAATAACTGAGTACGATTTCCAGCATGTGTTACTGTTTCTGTTCTAGTTGCTCTTTCCAAAGCTTGCCGACGAGTGGTTTACTGCTCAGAATGTCATATTTTGCTCATTGATTCTCCTACTTGATGCCTAGTTGTTTTCTGGAACTTGTTGTCTGAATATATGTGAATATTTCAAAGTGGATAAAGGAATTTGTCACTGCCTCAGAATTTTGAATCACTGTGACCAGTGGAATTCTGAATTCAGATTTTAAAATGTGGCTACAAATACTTTGACCCAGTTTCATCCTCAATCCTGAGTGTTTTGTGGCTGGTTTCACTTATTGTGACAGAGAGGATACTATATGATTTACAAGCTCCACCTGTAAAAGCTTCTAGTTTGTTTGCTAGAATGTTCGCTCTTGCAAACTGAGCCACACCATGTGAAGCCCACCCTGCTGAGGAGGCCGTGTAGGGACTCCATTAGCAGTTCCAGCCCTAGTGCATGCTGGCTGCCAGCACAACACGGAAAGAAGACTCACCACTGAACTCATACAGATCCTGACCCACAGCCTTCATGGATAGGACTTGACTTTGACGTAGCTTGTAGTGCAACAGGAAATAATTGGAATCTGCTCTTTTATATTTTTCATGTATTTTTTTCTTTCATAAAGGTATGTTTCCTTCATCTATTTCCACTGACAGTTTTCCTTTGGCATTGGTCATGATTTTATCCACATTTTGACATCATTCTATGAGCCTTTATTCTCTGCATTGTCTATTTCTTGACTCTTCACAGGCTTTCTTTTTACACAAAGAGACCACATCAGAACTACCAGTTAGTACTATTTTCTACATTGTTTTCTTGAAATAGTGAGCATGACCTATAATAAGATCAAAGGTGATTTGGACCATCATCTTAGTATCTAAAAGGGCAGTGTAGACACTGGTTTAGTTGCATTACAATGTTGAGCTGCTCATCCATGCATTCTCCAAACAAGCTTTAAGCACCATCCTTACATACTGGCTTGTGTGCCCTAGACGGCCCGTGTGACTGAATTCATAACCTCTTGTCTTATTTTATTTTACTAAATGTTTCCTTCCTTTACTAATCTTTGCCTCCTCTAGAATAAGGTAGCTAAGTGGATTAACGTAATTTGAAATGGCTTGGGTTCTATGATTATACTTTCATGAAATTGTTAGACTTTAAAACTTAATTTAATTTAATGTTCTGATCTTCTAGGATATCAAATTGTGAGTAGGTTTATAAATGTTTAAAGCTTCCTGTTCTTCCTTTTAGTTAATTATTATTATTATTATTGTTTTGCTACAATTGAAAATTGGGTGTGAACTGCTAAAGACTAAATCTTGATGTTTGGTGTTTTTGTTCTCTCAGGGGAAGATAAGCAGCCAGGAGAGCAGAAGATTTAGTGTTGAATAATTTCATAATTTTAAACAGTTAAAGCAACAAAATAACTTACTTTGCTAATTTAACAATAATATATGACAACAGTCATGACTTCCTTAATGTTTTTGCATATCTTTCCACTTGAACCTGGAAAATTTTACATAAAAGAGTCCACTATGAGTCTGTTCATATTGTCAGTTTAGCCTTAAAGGACAGCAAATATACTGCCTGGGATGTCCTAGGAAAACTGGTTGCCTGACATACTGGCTGTGTTGCTGCTGATTCTAGGGTGGTGCCCTCTTTAAAAATTACAAAGGCAAAATTTTATTTAGGAATTGACTTAAATTACACTCACATAAAACTGAAATACTGATTCTTTATTCCTATTCAAAGTACTGGATTACTGAAAAGACTTTTTCAGAGACTCAGTTGCTGATAGTTAAGTATACTTTCAGGATATCTAGGTATGAATTTATTGATTTCATAAGAAGGCACAGTAATTTGGCATAATACAAGTTATTAGTATTGGGAGTTTTAAAAACATTTTATCACTTCTGTTTCACTATTTAGAAATTTAATTCATAATTTTAAATAATAGTTCAAGCTATTTTTTAAAGTTGGGTTGAAATCCTTTGATTAAAGACAAACAGTATAAACTGCCACCTCTAGACATGTGTGTGTTAGCCTGTGTTTGTATGGAAATTTTTACTCAGGACTTTACTTCCACAATTATAACATTTCATAATGAGTTATCATCCCTTTTAAGGTAGAGTTAATTGACATGGATTATACAGTTTACAAATCATGAAACAGGGATAATATGCCCATTCTTCCATCTATCCATCCATTATAATACTGTCTAATTCTGTTTCCTGTTGCATAACAAAATGCAGGAGGGTGGGTGATATATGAAGAAAAGATGTTTGTTTAGCTCACTGTTGAAAGTCTGAGGCTGTGCAGACCTTTTGGTTTGGGCTCTGGTGAGGACCCCTGGGCTTCATCACAACATGATGGCTGGTGTCATGGCAGGAGCACATGTTGGAGGAGAGAGCATTACATGACAAGACAGGAAGCAATGGGCATTCAGGCTCCAGAAGCACCTTTCATAACAATTCTCCCTCACAGGCACTAACCAGGATGCTGTGATAACTGCATTAAGCCCTGCCCAAAGCAAGGCTTTCAATGACTGATTTATCCCAAAGGAGACCCCTCCTCTTAAAGGTCCCATCACCTCAACAGCACCCCACTGGGAACCAAGCTTTTGGTTCCCTGGAGCCTTTTGGGGAACCATATCCACACCATGCACATAAGTTTTAAAAAATATGTTATAGTATAAAACCATGTAATATGGGAATAGGTGTAGGCATTACTTAAAAGCAATAAGTATAATATAGACCTAGAATAATAACTTGAGCAAGAACTTTTTTCTGATAAGGAGCTGTATAAATATTTTAGGCTTTGTTGTTCAGGAAGCAAAACTGAGGATATAATAAGAAATGAAACACATTTCTACCATCTTTTCATCAGAAACATAAAAAATATAATAAAAATCAAATGTTGGATCCATAGATGAGCTCAACAATAGCAAAAGACTTGACTTCTGTGAAGTCACTGGGCTGCTGTGTGTAGGGCAAGTCAGGATAGTCAGCTTCTATTTGTGACTAAAATTCACAGAATTGATGAAGGTTAAGTACACCAGGGTGAGTAAAATCCATCACAAAAGGAATTGTTCAATAACATATAATAAATTGAAAGATTGTTTTCAAAATACCTACTGGATAATATTGTAGCTAGTGGATAATACTAAGCTTTAGATACCTTACATTTTCAGAGGTGTTATAAAGTACTCTTAGACTTTTCATCTTTACACATTGTAACATATTTTAGCAGAATCTGCTTCCAATTGTGTTGAATATTTGTCCAAAATTATTCTCTGTAGCTGTCCCCTGCAGACTATTCATAGAGAACTGTTCTTACCCACCACAAAGGGTTGACCTTTTGTGCTGTTTTTTCTTTCTTTTTTTTCTTATTTTTCTTTTGCAGTGCTGGGGTTTGAATTTGGGGCTCATTTCATGGTAATTTAGTGCTATACTGCTGAACTACATTCCCAGCCCTAGACTGCTGGCTTCTTCAACAAACCACACTAAGTAGGTCGGTAACGTATGTTGACTTATCAAAGGTCAAGAAAAAGCACTTGAAAACCATTTGTGTTTTAAAAAGTGAACTATGCATATTGTCACCAGTGCCTTCTTCTCTAGAATATCTCTTTAAGGCAAAAAGCAAACAATCTTAGATGAGTTTTTTTTTTAACGTGGGTCCATTTCTTTGGCTGGTGTCAACTATGACTCAATTAACTCACAGTTGTTGAGTGGCTTCCCTTGTCTGGCTAACAAATAAGTGACTCAAAATTATTTTGCTTGTTTTTTCCGTTTTTAATTTTTGAAGAAATTCAGCAGTTTTAAGACATGATGTTTTGAATTATCTTATTTTTCTGACCTGTGAGTGTGTGTGACCTTATTTTGCTGTCCTGTGTGTTGGGCCTGTTGTGATGAGACATGTCTTCGTACTTTCAGGTCAGCTCTGTTGTCACAGCAGAGTACACAATGCTTTGCCATCCAAGTCCATAAATAGGGTCCACATTCTGCTTTGCACTAAAAACAGGACCTGCAAAGTCCAGTTTTTCTCTGCTTTTCTTGTTTTCACATAAATATGTTTTGGAAATTAAAGAAAGAAAAGTAGAAGATTCATAACCCATCAGTGCATGTGGCACTCATGGTTACAGTTTATTGCTGTGACCTATAGAGCAACTTAGAAAATGTGAAGTTATCTGAGTACCACGTTGATCTCTGCCATTAACCTCTGTCCTGCCATCATGTCAAGAAAGCAGCCACAAACAGCATGCATACAAGTTGATGTCTCTGTGTGTCAATAAAACATTTGTGGATATTAAAATTTGAACTTCATATGATTTTGATGTTTCACAAAATCATCTTCAAAATGTAAAAGTTATCTCATTGGTCATAAAAAAGCAGACAGTGAGCCAATCTGTTGAATGCGCCCTATTTTGCTGATTTCTGGAGGAAAGTTGGAGAAAAATCTTGTAGGTTTTACAATTTGGAGTTGAGAATTACAAACTTTCTTTCCAGGCTGCAGTACCTGGGAGCTTCAAATTGTTAATCGCACTTCCTGTTAGTATTTCCATGTCCTGTCTTCACTCAGTTTAAAGATGAGAACCACAGAGAAGGCTCGCCAGGCTTGTCAGGACACACACACACACACACACACACACACACACACACACACAAAAGCATCACGGACAGCTGTCACAGCCTCACAGAAGAGAGCTTGCTTCCCCATGTCCCTAGAACCGCTGTAGTCTTCTGCCTGTGAGTGCACTCATGCTCCTTTCCAGATCACACCATACCTTCCAGACATTCTGCTGCTCACTTAATACCATATACAATTTTTAGAATTATCTGCTTCCTCAAAGTATGTTTTTACACTTTTATTAACAGTTCCAGGTGAAACGTAGACAGACTGAAACTTATGTTCGGCAATTAATGTAGCAATATTTGGAAATAATCTAGATAGTCAATGAATATCATAATTCAATTCAACTGAGCAAAACTCCAAGCGCATGAGTTGCCAAAAAGATCTGGGGAGCTTTTTTTAAATATATACTTGTTTTTTCTTTTTTCTTTTTTTTTTTTTTGATATGAAGTATCTAACTCTGGTCCTTGCACTTGCGAGGCAGGCAGTGGAACCACTGAGCTAAATCCCTGGCCCTTAGGGAGTTATTTTAAGTACACATGTTTCAGAACAAAATAAAGGGTGCCACCAGGAAGTATTTCCTTGTTAACTGTTTTTACCTCGTGTGCATAGTAGACAGTCAGCACAAAATGAGGAAATGAAATAGTTAAATGAAATATTTCTTCTTGTTTTACTGCCATGTTTAATATCTGTGAAGTAATGAACTCATTACTTCTGCAACTCATACTTCAATTATTTTAAATATCTGATAGAGATAAAAAGTCATGGATTTGCGTTATATTCAGTCCTGACAACTTTGAGGATGTGCATGTTTTAATTATATCAACAATGTTCTCCTGGGCGTGGTGGTGCACACCTGTAATCCCAGCACTCGGAGGCTGAGGCAGGAGGATCGCTGTGAGTTCGAGACCAGCCTAGGCTACATAGTGAGTTCCAGGTCAGTCTCAACTACATAGTGAGCCCCTGTCTCAAAAAACTAAAAAAACAAAACAAAACAACAATGTTCTTATATGCCAAAGATTATCTAGATCATGTAAACCTGAAAAACATTAGGGTTGGTTCTTCTGTTTCTAAAATACTTCATTTATACGAAGATGTATATTTCTTAAGTCTTAAGTGTAGAACACTTTAATAATTTCATGACATTATAAAAGGAGAGAAGAATGCACACACATATACTTATAGGCAGACTTAAACATGGACAGAAACAGAGCTAGTGGCTTCATTGAAAAATTTTAGAGGGCTGGGGATTTAGCTGAGTGGTTCCAGCATCTGCCTGGCAAGTGCAAGGACCCGAGTTTGATCCCTGGTACTAAAAAAAAAAAAAAAAAAAAAAA
>NW_022900926.1:65194072-65228294 GCF_012274545.1 Fukomys damarensis | reverse complement strand
AAAAAAAAAAAAAAAAAAAAAAAAAAAGTGCTTTGGCCAGGTGTGTTGGCTCATGGCTGTAATCCCAGCACTCGGGAGGCTGAGACAGGAAGATCAGTGTGAGTTCCAGATGAGCCTGTGCTACATAGTGAGTTCCAGGTCATTCTCAAGTACATAGTGAGACCCTGTCTCAAAAAACAAAACAAAATTTTAGAAATGTTTGGATACAAATTTGTAGCACAAAACTCACCAATTTATTTAGAAATATCTATATCCAAACTACTCTTCCGACCAACAGGATAATATTTTCTGCCTGTATATCTAAAGATTTTGACCATTTGTAAAAAAGACTTTAAATATTTTTTTAATTGTCTTCTATAAGGAACTTTAAAAAAAGACATTTATTCTTTTATATGCCTCTGTATACCAATGAAAGAGTGCATTGCATTGCTTTTGTGGCATTTTGGATCTTTTTATTCTTAAGTACCTCAGAAATGAATATTTTTATCTAGGTAAAAATTTCCCCACTGTAGCTTCTGTAATTCTAATTTGTCCTTAGTGTGTTTTCAAAAGTATACAAGTTTTGAGCCCCTAAATTTTGTGCATAAATTTAATTAGTATCCCACAGAGTGGAATCCCTGACTTCTTAAAACATTGGAGAAACTCATTTTCAAAAGTACCTACTCAATTCCTTTAACTGGGTAATTGAGTCTGTTTAATTATTGAATACAATATGATCATGGACCCAGTCCAGTAAGAAATCGCTCAAATAAAGTTGGAGAGCTCAAAACAAATATGCAGATTTTGAATATGAGTGAGAACTCAGTCTTAACTCTAGTTCCAGTGAGAGATCAGGATGAGTGGGGTCTGGTGGATAACTTTACTCAGTTACTTGGTGCTCTTAGGGGTCACTGGAGGTCTACTTCAGATCCCAATTTTGACACCAAACTGTTGCATCCTTTAGAAAACTCTTATATAATGTTGGCAAGATGTAAATTAGTACAGCCATCAAGAAAATTATGGATGTTTTTCTTAATGTCAGAAATACAACTACCATATGATCAGTCAATTTCCCTATTAGAATAACCAAAAGGAAAATAAATTAGTACTTGTAAGTGATGCATGCAGTTCCATGTTTGTTGCAGCAGTATTCACAATTGCCAAGATATGAAATCTACCAAAGAATTCACGGGAGAATGGAAAAAGAAAATATGGTGTACATACCCAATAGAATGTTAGTCAAGCTTAAAAGAGGAGGAAGTCCTGCCATTTGCAGCAACACAGATGGAACAGAAGATATTATTTTAAGTAAAATAAGTTCAGAGAGATAAATTTGACTTCTGTGTGGAAGCTGAAACAGTTGATCTTATAGAAGTAGGAGTAAGTGGTGGTTACCTGAGCCTTGAAAGTTAGGGTAGAGAAGGAAATGAGAAAAGATTGGTCAACAAGCATAACATTACAGTTAGGAGGAATAAATTCTAGTTTTCTACAGCACAGTAAGGTGACCATAGTTACCAATAATTTAGTATATATTGCAAAATAGCTAAAAGAGATGTGAGTGTTCTCACATAAATATTTAAAATACAGATAAATATTTAAAATACAGATATACTAACTATACTGATTTGATCATTACACACTGTACCTATGTATCAAAATATCACATTATATTGTTAAATATAGTAGTTATCTGTCAAAAAGAAAACTTTACATATATTAAATTTATCAGAGTTTATCTGAGCAAAGAATGATTCATACATGGTATCACCAGCAGAGGTTGGGTGGGATTTATAAATAACAGAAAAATATATAGAAACAGCCTGATGGGCTCCAGCCTGGCATAGACTTCTTTGGTGTGGTCTGAACAGTTGGCAGCTTACAACTGGCTGATGGTCACTTGCTGTGATTGGTGAAAACTCAGCTATTTGTTATAAGAACAGACTCACAGCTGGGCTGTGGTTCTTTTAGACTAAGTTAGATTGCAGTTTGCCACATAGGAACTCAAAGTAAGAGACAGCCTTAGATCACAAGTACTCTGAGAGGTCCTATATATTCAGTGTAAAGAATACACACTTTTTGAGGATAATAAATAGAAGTGGATGACTAATTTACAACTGTGCTTTTACCCTACTAATGTGTGTCTGCAAATTTACTGTAATCTATTGCTCTCTTGTATTCTTGGGATCACCATATTTATATCCTTATTCAATCAGACTTGATTTTCATTTGGCACAATATTTTGGTTTCACTGGATTCTCAGACAATAATTAGTAGGAAAGGCAGGATTTAGAAATCTTAAATCAGGCATTTGGTAAAGTTACTTCATTAAGATGGGCACCAGCAAGACCCTTGAATTTCTTTTGATCACTTCTTTCAAGTTCTGTCAGCATGTAAGTGGATTATAATTTATAGTTGCTCAATATTTGTTATGTAAGGCAGGATATTTTAATGACATATGGATTATTACATGTGTCATGATTACGTCTTTTTGGAAATCTCAGATGAATGTGATATGTTTGCCAGTTTTCTCCCATCAAAGGGAAAACAATGAAAATAGAAAACTTGGGAAAAATCAGTGCTTGGAAATTTCCCAAGTATAGTTTCTAAAGTCGCAAAATGTTCACCTTCTAGCTACAATGAAACACTGCACTTTTCAAACATGTTTAATTGTATTGAAAACAAAAGTAAATGTAAAGATGCAAACATATACTGCACAGTTAACTTCTGGAAGATCTGTTTGTCATTTTACCAGCCTGAAAGGATTCAGATAGCCCGCCTGCTCCTGATAATGATGGCAGCAGAGGCTATCTGTACTGCAGTGTGGATCTTGGAAAGCATCAGCATCTCCTGGGACTTCTGAAGAGACGCAGATATGTGCAATCCTACTCAGTGGAGCAGTCTGGGGGAATGGCCCAAATGTCTGTCTTAATAAACCTGTCAGATGATTTTGATCACACAATTTGAGCAGCACTAGCCCGGAGGTTAATGGAATTGGATCTGTCAGCCCTTCTCAAACTTTAATGTGCCTTCTTGGTGCCTGAAGGCACATGGAGATGCATATTTTAGTTTGATGAGTCTGAAGTGGACTGGACTTTGCAGTCTGTCAGACTCAGGAATGGTGTTGATTGTTGCTGGTCTGAGGATTGTATTTGGAGTGGGGCGAGAAGGCTGCCAGTCTTGCTTGTGTTTGAGTCAAAGCTCTACCAGTGACAATTGACCTAACCTGGGACAGATCTCACATTATGAGTCTCTGTTTCTTTGTGTCCAGAAAGAGGATCAAACATTTATCAAGGTTTAAAGGAAATGGCATGTGTGTCTCTCTGTGATAAGAGATCAGTGCACATTAGCTTTTATTATTGCCTCAGTGGGTTAAGACTGATAAGTATCAAGTGGCTTATTAGGGGAATCACTCACTCACAAGTCCCACTTTTTCCTTCCTTCTCCTCTCTCTCACCAGAGAGATTTCATAAATAGAAGCAGATTTTGATAATTAACAGGTGATTTTTAACTGGAGCTCACCAGAATCTTAGGAATTCTCTACAAGAACATAGTAACATTATGGGGATCTGATTTTATATAGTCTGTATTCCTCTCCAAAGAAAAAATTTTCTTCATTATAACATGGTCATTGTCACATGGAATGCTACGTGCCACTTACTGATTTACAGGTGTAATCATAACTAAGTAATACTGCCTTGCTTGTCAGGCTTCATGTAAGGAATTGTAGCAAATTGTACAGGATGAAATAGAAGGTACAGTTTTTACTTTTTAAGAAGGCTACTGTCTGAAATAATTGATTTTCATAGAAATCTTGAAAGAATACAAAGTGGTAACAGGACACCTTTATGTTAGACAAATGACTACTATGTATCTATTGTGAAAGGATGTGAGAAGAGTTCTATGCTATAGCTATCACTGTGCCATGTATTTAGTGCACAGCTGTACACTCTCCCTCCCTCCATCCTTCTGAAATTCATTATCTGTCTTGCTTTTGATGTGTTTCAAGGACATCACCCTCTCCCATGAATCATTGTCTGGCAAACTTCAAATTTAACCTATCCCTCTTGTCTTGTCTTGTTTTGTTTTTTTGGTACAGGGAATCGAACTTGGGACCTTGCACTTGTGAAGCAGGTGGTGGAACCTCTGCTAAATCCCTGGCCCTCACTCTCATTTTAAACCAGCATTTCATCCTACTTGAGCATGGCTTGGGTGCTCAGCATACCACACTTTTCACAACAGACTGCCAGGCACTTATTTTTATTGCTTTTTGGCTGAAATTTTATGGATTTGGCAAGCTAGATTGAAATAGGTTTAAAATAATGAGAAAGGAATGTATTAATGACTAGAATTTAATTGAAAAGTGACTCTTCTACTTTATGTGGCTTAGGGAACCATGGGAAGGCCCAGGAAATTGTCAACAAGCCACATTTACTTTCCAAAAGCAAAAAATAACAGAAAACAAACAACAACAAACCAAGGACCTACACTGAACCAACAGATGACAGGAGGAAGTGTCTGGGGACAGATCCTGGAAGCCTGCAGAGGGAAAGCTGCTCCCTGGATTCCACACTCTGATTCCTTCTCAGAATTGTTTACGTGCCACCCGGGCAAGGGTCAGTCATCTGTCACCAAACTGGTGCATACCATCTTGCTGACTTGGTGTTGGTGGTGTGGAACAAGCTTCCGCTTTGGACCCATGGGGACCCTCCGTCTGGACCTATACTGCTATTTCGTGAACTTCCCTGTGGCGGATGTGTGCTCTGTGGCCCAGCACCCCTGATGCTTCATGTGGCTCCACCATGTACGTGTGTGTGATATTTACCTGCTGCTGTGGCTCATATTGCAGTGGAAGGCTTGAGAAAGTCTACCGACCTAACACTCAGTGTCTTCCCAGAGCCTATCTCTTCTAGCTAGTGTGCTCATGGTCGCAAAAGTGTCTCCTTGAAGGACATAGCCAATGTCTGCTGACTGAGAAACTCTGATAAAGCTCATGTAATTGGAGGATCACTAAGTCTTTTGGTATTTTCACTTGGTAGAAATTTCATGGGATCACTACCAGACTTCTGGGAATCTGCCATTCCATTTTGGGGGTTCCTACAGGAAGTAACGCAGTACTCACTAACCAACCCTCTTGGCTCAGTTTTCAGCTCCCTTCCTAGAAAGGGGCTGTGTCCACGGTGAGCAAAGTAATAACCCCAGAGAGGTCCACGACCTGATTCTTAGGCCCTGTGAATAGCAACGGGAAGAAAGGTTTTACAGGGAGGTAGGTGCGTAACGAGCTAACCCTCAAATACAGGAGATCCAGGAGATTTCGTGTAATCACAGTGGTCCCTAAGAGGCAGGTGGAAGAATGA
Source organism: Fukomys damarensis (assembly GCF_012274545.1). Taxonomy (NCBI): domain Eukaryota; kingdom Metazoa; phylum Chordata; class Mammalia; order Rodentia; family Bathyergidae; genus Fukomys; species Fukomys damarensis. The sequence continues at coordinate 65,222,961 of NW_022900926.1, read as the reverse complement.
GTCCTGGCAAGACGAAGGCGTGGAAGGAATTGAGGTGATCTGAAGCTGAGGCAAGGGCTGGGTCCACTTGGAAGCTGTAAAAAGGAAGATATGGATTTTCTCCTGAAGCTCTCGAGGGAAAGCAGTCCCCAGTACATTGATCTTTGCCTGTGAGAACCATTTTGGACTTCTGACCTACAGATCTTCAAAATGCTAAGCTAGTATTGTTTTAAGCCTGTGCTCGTAATTCGTTTTTATGGAAGCAATAGAAAGCTGCAGTGTTCACTCTATGCTCTAGTAGGAGGCATGCGATAGGGAGTGACATGGACTGGCTGCATTGTAGAGTATGGCATTGGTGCCCTAATTCTAATGTCTTGTCCTGTTGCCTGCTGCGTCCATACACACAAGGTGCTCCAGGCTGGGTCTACTTTCCTGGGACTGTCCAACCACATTCACTCTCTTTTCTGCATATGTGCCCACCAGCACTCCTCTCCTGGTCAGTAAACCCACTCACTCATTTCTCCATTTCTACATGTCCTCTTCAGCCTGAGAAAGGCCTGGAGACATTGTGGCAGCTCTGCAGGGCTGTTCCTCTAAGCCTGGGACCAGCAGCACTTGAGCTACTCCTCCTTACCCTACATGAGTCTGGCCACGAGTCTGGTCTCAGGAGATCCCAACTGAGGCTATTAGCCCCACAATTCAGCCACCTAGAGTGCTGGATCCAGGTGGAACACAGTAGAAAATGTGACAGCTTTCAGGGAGGTGAGTGAGTAGTCTTCCCCAACATCTCCACAAGCAGGGTTGCCTTTAGGCTTTGCTAGAACATTGATCAGATGGTCTCAGAAAGCAACTGAAAGCAACTTTAACCACATCATATGTATCATCAATAAGTATAGAATGGGATCTAATAAAATAGATTGGTTAAGCCATCTTTGCATTCCAGGAATAAATTTCACTTAGTTCTGGTATGGAACCTTTTGACATGTAGTGAATTCAGTTTGCTAGTATACCGAACAGAAAATTTTCATTGTCATATGGGTTATCTAATTTGTGGGTGCACAATTATTGATAGTAATCTGATTTTATAATTTCCCTTGTAGTCTTTTAACTGTAGATTTTGGTGTATTCATTTTTGTACTATTGATATACTTTATTTATGTAGATGTTTTTGTTAGTTTGTTTTAAATTTTTTATTAGTACACATTTGCTGTTCCTAATGTTTACATCCCTCTTGTGGAGTTGGTATATGTATATAACACATCTTAATTCATTTTTTGATGTTCTTTCCCTCCCCTCTTCCTTTCTCCATCTCTTATCCCTTTACTTTGTGCAAAAGATTTATCTCCCTACTTCTTGTTATCTATTTTTTATTTTGCTCTTTATATATAATTTGGGTTTCTCATATAAGAGAATGTGATAGTTAAGCTTTTATGTCTGATTAATGATTTTTTATTTTCCTTGTACTTTGATTCTTTTATTTTGTTTCTGCTCCTGCAAGATTGTTTCATTTTTCACATTTCTAGTACCAACTAGAAGATAAAAATTATAGTTCTATTTTGTTTGACTGTTATACTTAATATTTTAATTTATTCACTACAAATTTTAATGAAAAAGGTCTGAATGTGTGTTTCCTTCTGGACTAGAGGAATGTTATGCAATGGGTATTACTAAACCTTGTTGTTGTCTCAAGGTTTGATTCTGCTATTACTGCCTGCAGTGTCAACACTGGCATTTTTACACATAATTTTCTATGGTCAATTTTCCTCATACTTCATCTATTCCTTTATTCCTTTTACTTACTGAAATACTTTGTTTTTTTTTCCAGTGAGATACTAAAAGTGATACTTTTTTTTAGTTAATGTTTATCTGAAAATGTCTTTATTTTCACCTCACACCTGAATGATAATTTGGCTTGGTATAAATTTTTAGATTGGTATATAGTAATTATTAACAATGAAAATAGTATACCACTGCCTTTGGTTACCTAATGTTGATGCGGAATTTTCTTTTCTTTAAACATTATTTCCCTAAAACTTCCTTTATTTTTGTCTTCTGGATTCTATGAGTAGTTTTTTGAAACTCTCAAAATAGCATACATAGTTCTTAACTGATACTACATATTCTAAAATTGATTTCTCACTGTAAGATGAATTGTGGGTAGCTTTTCAATATTACCTTCCAATTGACTGCATTTCTTCATGTGTTTGATTTTAACAGGAAATGTGCTTTTTACCCCAATAATCAGTTCTTATTTCCAGTGTGCTTCTTTCCTGCAACTTATTACAATTTGCAAAATATTTTCTTATTTTGTATTTGGCTACTGTTTACCTCTGTGGACTGTAAGCATACTTAAATTATTTTTCATTCTATTTTATTATTGCAAACTCATCCAGAATCCAGTTATCTAGTAATGATTATTTGGTTATCTGTCTTTTTAGCATGAATGCCAATGTGTGTTTTAAATTTTAATTTACAGATTCAGTTTTGCTTGCAAAACATTTTCAGTTTTTCCTTTTCCCTTTCTCTACCTATGTCCCCCTGAAATTGCTTCTTTCCAAATTCTTTAGGACCTCATCTAAGGAGGGTATTTGGAGACTCAGATTTCCACACTTGCCACTTGGCTGCTGTTATCAGCGTCCCCTGCACTGTGCTCAGGAAACTGTGGCCCAGGCCCCAGTGACAAGGCCAGAGCCCAGCTAGGGATCTGGACCTGACAAGTGTCCACTCCACCACTCCTGCTCAGCTCTGAGTCGTAGATCTCAGTCACTGCTGCATTCTGTGTGGGCAGCATTTCTGTGTTTGCTTTTCAGCCTGGCCATGTCACTGTATTTCTTCTCTTGTTTTTTCTAAATTCACAAAATTTAGTAGTGATGAAATATAAATATCTACTATACAGTACATATTAAACTTGCACTGACTTAACACTCTACTTTACAGTAAGTTTTCTTCTCCCAAGCCAAGTTTTAGTCTAGGACTCCACACTCTTTTCTGCAATTGTGTCTCTTTAGTTGCTTTAATTTGACATTTTTTTCCCCGTTCTTTTTTAGGGCATTATTGATTTGAAATGTACCGGCTTGTTGTGTCATAGAGTGCTCTTCAGTTTGTTTCAATCCGACTGGACCTTGTTATTTGAGTTCCTTAGGTCTTTCTAAAGAGAGTCCTCTCATAAAGAGAGTGTATCCCATGATTGGAAGGTTTGCTTTGACTCCTTGGAAGTGGCATGATCAGCCAATCTTTCCACTATAAAGGTTTATCTTTTGCTTTTGTAATTAATGATTAATCTGTGAGTAGACACTTTGAGATGATATAAGCATTTTGATCATGAATTAAATTTGACCTTTCACAAAATGGATTAAGTGATAATTTTTGTTTGAGTTAGTTATTAGATTTAAGATTGAAAAACAATGATTTTTCCAGTTCTCCCATATCTTCTATATTTATTGGCTGGCATGCTTAAATAGAGAACAGATTCTTTTCTTTTTTGGTTTGTGTGTTTCCACTGATGTGTGGATTCTTTTGTGGACCTGTTCTTGTCATTTTTCATCTTGATGCTCTACTTGTCCCAGTTTGTCTAATTGAATTCCCATCAAACTGACCTCAGCATCGTATTGACATATTTTCCTTTTTGAGCAGTTTGCTCGAATCAGATACTCTGAGATCATCATGTGCTTTTCATTCCCCAGCCCTGATTTCAGATATTGAGAAAACAAAATCTCAATGCTGTATGGATTTTATGTCTCCCTATATAATTAACAGTATCACTATATAATTATTAGACCAAACATATGAAGAGTAATTCCATACTATTAACTATCTAGCATGCAGATATCCAGTTTTCTGCCCTGTGTCACAAGTTTTTTCTCACCTACATTTTTCCCAATATATGGTGTTTCATGTCTTTTTTAGGTTTATTTTCTCTTCTTTTCCTATCTTTTCTCTTTTTATTTATTTATTGATGAAATCTACTTGTTTCTTCTCTAGAGTTCTGCATAATCTAGATTTTTTTGGGGGGGTCATATTCCTGTGGCATATTTTTAATATATTCTTCTATCCCCTACATTTTTTACATGAATTGGTATTTGAACCTAGACCCTGTAGCAGATTTGAAGCTTCTTTTTTCTCTTCCTTTGAGCAAGACTGCATCATAGATGGAATTGTGTTCTAACAGTAGGCATTTAATGCTGCTTGTCCCTCTGTGATGCTTAATAATCAGTTAATTTGTTAGCTATTGCAACATGGCCATATTCTATAATTTTTCTTCCCTTACTAGCAGGAATGTTTCCATAAAGTGGAATTTTAGTTCAGTTACACAGGAATGGAGTTGAGGAAAGTCAAGAAAAATGTTTGAATTTATCCAGTTTGCAGAGTAATGAGTTTATTCCTGAGGATCCCCAGGTGGTGAACACTAGTTTTTCTTTTAAATAGTATTATAAAAGCCTAGATTAAAGCATGTGCCATTTTAGTCCATTGCAGCTTCTATTCTTGTTGATGATCAAATTGCCCCATTTTTTTGTCACCAGAAGCCTGTCTTGTAGGTTTTGATATCTTTCCTGCTGTCTAGGGTGAAGAGCTCTTCCAGGCTTATCTGTGTATTTCTTGCTCTAGATGAACAAATAGTCCGGGACCAGAAATGTTGCTCTTACTGTTTTAGTCGTTGGGTGTAGGGGTTTCTTTTACGTGAATGGAGCTATGTTTTTCCATAACAGGTCATAAATTCATAGCAACATTTCCAATTTGGATTTGACAGTGCAGAGATTTGGCTTGTCAAACTTGTGTATCCTTTTTCCTTGAAAGAGAGTTTTATTTCTCAAGCATGCCAGCAACAGATAGTATTAGAATATCACCTACTTATTGATTTTCTTTCACCCCAAATAATATACAAAGCACCGTGGCAGTAACAGTATCATCAACACTACCATTAATATGATTATTGAATGCATTTTGGATTTTCTTAAATATCACATTTTTGTTGTTGATATATCTTTGTAATACATAATGATTGCATTCACCTTGGGAAGCATCTTCGTCTTTAACTTTTCCTTTTCCCCAACCTGCCCCCTCCAATTTCTGTATGCTTGGAATAAAGGTAGTGCCTCAAAGCATGAGTTAATCTGGACTGGAAGTTTTGTTTAAATATTAAATAGTATAACTCTAAAAGAAATTAGAAGTGGGGAGTTTTGCATTTTGGATTTGGTTAACAGATTTAAAGATGATCTCTAAGTAACCTGTAACCTGCACTGACATAGCACCCAGGAGAGGCGGTCCTCAGCACTGCCACAGAGCTCTTTTCTCTCAGTAGCAGGAAACCCAAAAGGAGCCTGGTATGTCATCCCACAGGAACTGGACCCCCACCCCCCAGTTTCTACTGGAGTGATGCTGTGGCTGACCTCACTTGTTTTCCACCAAGATTTCACATTCCCATATTCTGTCAGTAACTTTTGCATCTATTCTCTCTTGAAAACCATCATTCTTGGGCTCTCTAAAAGTGAACAGAATTTCTACCTGATAATTCTGTGCCATTTTATGTAGCAGTACTTTTTAAATTGTTGATAGATGATCAGTGGTATGTGAGTCACTTAACACAGCGTCAAGCTAATGGTGTAGAGGCTCCAGGTGACTCCTGGCCATTGCGCTGTGGGCCTGTGATGCCCACGTCTGAGCTTCTGGGCCATGGACACACTCCCCAGCTGATGAGAAGCTGTTGTACACATGTTTATGTAGGGTAGTTGGTCTGCTTTTGCTCTCTGTCCATTTGGGCTGGAAGCCTGGGCTCTGAGGGAACCCCACTGGCCACAGGGAACCCCGCTGGCCACATCTGGCTCTTTTCCATATCTTTAGAGGATGTGAGTTGTCCTGTTCTCCTCTGTCCACAAGGCAGACATTGAGAGAATGGTTTGGCCAGCAGCCTCACTCCTCTCTGTAGAGAAGTCACAGAACTGGTTAAGGATCTAGCCTCTGTCCATCTCAGGACAGCCTTCGGAAATCTTCCAATTCGTTTTTTTTTTGTTTTGTTTTGTTTTGTTTTGTTTTTTAACCCAGAAGCAAATGGTGCTCAGCATCAGGGTCAGAAAGTCCTGAGAACTAGGACCTGTACTGTCCCCACCCTTTCCCACATACCCACATCCTACATTCTAAACCCTCAGAAGGGAGAGCTGGGCTCAAACCTGCACTGCTAAATAAAGTCCATCCTGCAGAATCTCAAACTGCTCAGGAGCAAGCATCTGTGGCCTGTGAGCCAGTGGCACTGGTTTCCTTTGTTACAGACAGCAGCCAGACATGGTCAGCTACCCTGAGCACAAGGATGACTGACTGGTCTCCTTAAATGGTACAGGAAGTACTAGAGGTCAGGGGGACACCATGGCTTGAGTTCTATTCTTGTGGGTACCCTTGGGTTCCACTTGGTGCTGAAGACACATCCATGGGATCCTCTCAGGAAGAATAGGCACTGTGTGCTCCACATCCAGGCAGGAGTGTTGCTTGGAGATGCAGTTTGCAAAGCTGACTTCCAGGAACATTTGGGGGAGAAGCCAGAGGAGCCCCAGAGCGCTTCCACATGTGGGACTCTGGTGGAATCTAGCCCTGTGGGGCTGTTTTCCCTAGACTGGAAGGGTGTGAGAAATGATGGAGTCATGGAACTGAACTCTGGGTAGAGCTCAGCTTGGCAACATCAGCGCTGCCTGGAAGGTTTCCACAGTGAGAGCCAGGCCCATCCTGGAAACTCTGTTAATTGATTGGGGTGGAACTGATCAATAGCCAGCTGTGCCTCGGGAAGTCTGAGCCCCCCAGACAAGGAGACCAAGCAGAGGCAGTAACACTCCGATGTTGAGTTGTGTAATGTATGTCCTGGGAATATCTGGAACCTGTGAGAATGAGTTTGAAAGCTGACGGGCAATAGCAGCATGAACTCCAGTGCCTTTATGGTGTGATGGCCACAAAACCAGCATTTCCTGATGTAATAGAAGAGCCTACACTTAGGGTAAACTCCATTGATTTTTTTGGGTCTTGGTAGCCTCTAAAATTCTTTTGATTAACATCTAATGATTGCTGGGCGTGGTGGTGTACGCCTATAATCCCAGCACTCGGAGGTTGAGGCAGGAGGATCACTGTGAGTTCAAGACCAGCCTGGGCTACATAGTGAGTTCCAGGTCAGTCTCAACTACATAGTGAGACCCTGTCTCAAAACAACAACAACAACAACAACAACAACAAAACATCTAATGACTGTCCACACTTGCCAGGGGTACAGTATGGTATCTCAACACTTGAATATAGCATCTACTAATCAAATCAAATTAGCTACTTTGATGCATTTAATCTAAACTAAATCTCTGTGATTACTACCTGAACCTGTGAGTGCTCACATGAGTCTTCCTCATGTCCTTGAGCTTGAGGTCTCAAAGCCTCTGCTCCTGTTGAGAAAGCCACAGGGCACTGGACACAGACAGGGCAGGGGATAAATCTCCCCTGGTGCTCCTGCTGCACCGTGGCTTGCAAACATCCCTGCACCAGACCAGCGCTAGGAGGAGGGTCCCAGAGTTGGACTTTTCCTGATCATTTCATTCCTGAGATTGGTGTCATACCTTAGTGATTGCTTATGAATAAAAGGTGATAAGAGGAATATAAAAAGGATTCATTGAGGAATATGCCCGTAAAGGGGGTCTAAGCATGTCATATGTTCCGGACCTCAAAGTATGATCAGGTTGCTGTTCTCTGTAGCTTTGGGAAAGGATGTGCTTAGCTCCCAAACAAGGTGGGTGCAGGGGACATCAGGGGCTGGGGACATCAGCTTTTAGGTGGCTTCTGCCAGGGGTACATTGAGGCACTGATCTACTACCTGAAGTGAACTGTGTTGACTCACTCTGTGTGCAGAGCCCTCCAGTCCATGCCGAAGCATCTCTAGGTTGTCCCCCACTTTGGGACAGAAGGTACGAGCACACAGGCTTTTTGGCTCCCCCCTGTCACAAATGGCACTGTATTCTCAGTCTTTCCGTGCTCTGCCAGCATCTAAGTTTTCTTTTTTTCCCATTCCCCACTCAAGGTTAAAAAAAGGAACAAGAACTGAAGAGCTCTCCTTTTGATTATTTTTCTATCTACAATTAGCCTCAGAAGTACTGGACAAAGGTTTTAATAGTGCATTAAAAAGACAAACACCATTAGTTTTACCATTAGTATGTGCATATAAACAAAGGAAATTTAAATTGGCTGCATCCAAGTGACTCTTGACAGTGCTTGTTTCTCTTTTTTTTGGTGGGGGGAGCATTGTCATGTTAAAAATGACTGGCTGTTTCACAAGGTCAAGGGCTAAAGGTGTAGGGAAAGTGGGAAGGGTAGGGGAAAGGTAATAAGGGAAAAGAAAAACATATGAGAAAATGAAAAAATGGAAATAAAGTGTTTGTAAATGGGGGGGAGGGAGTGAAGGGAGGGCAGGGACAAGGGGAAAGAAATGAGAACCAAGACCTGTTATGTAAAGGTACAAGATCCCAATAATGAATGTAACTGTACTGTATACCTAAAATGTAGCAATAAACTCAATTAATAAAAAAAAAATGACTGAGCACAGCTGCTAGGAGCAAGTCCTCAGGGGGGCAGGACTGTGGCTCCATCCTGAAGACAGCTTTGTAGCCTCCTTGCCTTGCACAGAGTTCGTCTGCAGACATCTCCAACCACTTAGGGAACTTACCCATCATCATGAGTGCATATTCAGATTTTTGTGAGTTCTTCTAGGCCTCCAGCTTGGAGAGCTGGAGATGGGGATTTTCAGAGGGGACAGAGAAGGTCTCTGGGTTAAAAGGGTTCAGCTGTAGGGACCATTTCTGAATCAGGTTAAATGTAGTTTAGATTAAACATAGTTTTAAAATGGCATTTTCAATTTTCCCTGAAGTTCCAAACTAGTAACCATGACTGAGGATTTGTTCATGCTCACTGTTAAGAGTAAATATAATTTTTCTTTCTGCAAAAACATTCTCATTTGAAGATTCATTTATGTTCAGAAAGATGTTTTGTGACAAGATGGTTTGTAGCTAGGCAGAGCACCGGGTTGTGAAACTTACAGCATGTCCATGCGGGAAATGCAGTGCACTGAGGGTCTCCTTAGGCTTGTGCTTGTGGTTCACTTTTGGTCACTTTGAATGAGCTGTGTTGTTGTTGTGCTGTGGTGGCCTCTCCAGGACTTACCCTGACTTACAAATGACTCAGAATTCCTGTTGTGATCATCAGATTCCCACAGCAGGCAAAGCCTGGACTGGGTCCCAGCAGGTCAGACAAGGAGCCTGCAAGAGAATTTAGATAATTTGTTCCATTTACAGACAGAGAAGTCTAAGTGGGCGAGGCCATGTACCTGTGCCTAGAGGCTCCCACTGCTCACCGAGTGCACTCTGAGTTGCTGTGCTCTGCTGCCCTTCATTCTGTGATACCCACAGATTTATGTAGGATAAGGAAAGCAGAAGGGTTCTAAAGAGTGGATTTTACAGAAAAGTCGTTATTTTTAGATGTACTGGTAGGTCTCTCTACCTGTAGCAAACTTGGAGTTGGCTCCTATGCTTAAAGAAAAATATCAAGCCTGAGGAAGCACTGAGTGCATAAACACACAAATGATTAGGACAAGTGGGGCAAGACTGTTGCATTAAGTGTAGCATGATGAGGTTAAGGGCCATTAGTCAACAGTCACATTTCCATGGAAACAGTAGCAGTGTGTGGGGGATGTGGGGCTAGCTTTTGCTGTACTTGCTCTTCTGTCTCAGCTCAAATGAGCTGGAGCCAGGTCTCTGTGGGAAGTAGGGGGACCTGCTGCTGCCTGAAACCCCATCCCATGCCACTTAGACTCAGAAGGAAGCTTATCCATCTGTAAAGATTACTGTGTGCTGTGCTGGGCATTTACTATACATTTATATGTGCAGCTATTTTTGTTTAGCTTTCTTGGAGCTCATTTTGCTTCTTAAATGATGGCTTCATTTTTCTTTTTATTTCCATGTATTTCTAATTATTATCCCGTCTCACATTCCCTTTTCTCTAGTCTCCATGGCCTTTTCTTCTGGAACTATTAGGTGACTGTTGGGATTAGTCTGTCATCTAAACATCTTTTCCATTCTCCTTCCTCTGACCTCCATGGGTTGCCTTCCCAATGCTGTCTTTACATGTGATTTCTAGGTCACTGATTTTCTCTTCAGCCATTTCTAATCAGCTTGTAACCCGCATACTGGATGCTAATGTCAGTGACTTTTTTTAAATTGAAATTCTTGATAACTAGCCCCTTATTCTTTTACTATATTCTTAATAATTTTCAAAATATTAAGGGCCATCTACGACAGCTCTCCCCTCTAAACTTCTCAGCACTCTGTCTGTTATTGTGCCCACCAATTCATGGAGAAATATCCCAGCAAGGTCTACAGCAGAGATCACGCCAGGGCTCTGTGGGGCTTTGCTGATGGTGAGACTTTCTGGGGAGGTCTTAGGTGTTCTGTTGTGAGGTACCCCAGGAATATTCCTAGCCAAGATCTCAGTTTTTGTTTTTGCTAGTTAATTGACTTGGGCATATTGTGCTATAGATGAATGAATAGATGAAAACTGAAAATTCTCTTAGGGAAGCTTTGTGGTTACAGATTTCCGAGGGGATTTTCTGGTCTCAGGCTGGGACAGATGGGTATCCTTATCACTCCTGGGCATGTGGGTGGTTCTCTGTGACCTGTCCCTTCACTAAAACTTCACACACAGACTTTCTTGCTTGAACAGCTTCCTCTTGAGAACTCAAGTCTTCCTCTTCTGTATCTACTTCACCAAGAAAGTGGAAGCCCCATGATTTTCTCAAGGTAGGCAGAATTTGACCTCACAAACTCACCTCTCTGGCCAGGTTGCTCTCTCATTTTTGTCCATTTTTTAATTTTAAATAGAATTCAAGTAGATACTAATAAAGAAAATTAAAAAACCATTTTTCTTACTTGTATGAAAAATAAAACAAAATTTCACAAAAATATAATTAAAGAACAACAGGGCCTGGGATTTAGCTCAGTGATGCAGGTGCCTGCCTCACAAGTGCAAGATCCCGAGTTCAATCTCTGGTACCAAAAAAGAAAGAAAAGAATAACAGTAGTTGAAACACCATGTTATCATATTCTTAAAAGGAGGGCCAAAAGGTTACTCAGAGTCCAGGTTATGGACAAAAAAGACTCTCTTTTACCATGAAGAAACATAAGTATAAGCACAAAATTTCTCTTCAGTGAACTAAGAGACAAATAGTACAAAGGAAACATATTTTTGAAGAAATGAAATAAATAATGGGAGGAATTATTTGCATGTCTCCCTACTTATTTATCTATTCATTCTGTCCCTCTCTCCCTCCCTCCCTCCCTTTGTCCCTCTCTCCCTCTAATTGTTTTCTTTAGATCTATGAAGAATGCTGTTGGTATTTTGATTAGAATTGCTTTAACTCTTTCTATCAGTTTTGGTAATATGATCATTTTGATTATATTGGCTCTGCCTATCCAGGAGAAGGGGTAGTCTTTTCATCTTGTGATGAACTCCTTGATTTGCTTTTTCAGAGTGATACAGTTTTCATTGTAGAGGTCTTATTTTCTTGTAGAGGTCTTATCTTCCTTGTTTAGGATAATTCCCAAGTATTTAATTTTTCTCTATGCTACTGTGAATGGTATTGTTTTCTTCATTTCTTTCTTAGTGAGTTCATTATTAGTGTATGGGAACACTACTGATTTTTATGGGTTTGTCTGATATCCTGCTAGATTGCTGAATTTGGTTATTTATTCTAGTAGTTTTTTGGTGCAATTTTTGGAGGCTTCCAAGCAGAGGATCATTTATTCTACACATAATGAAAACTTGACTTCATCCTTTCCCATACATATCCCTTTTATTTCCTTATTTTGCCTGATTGCTTTGGCTAATGTTTCTAGGACTATGTTGAACAGGAGTGATAATAGTGGACATCATTGTCTGGTTCCTGATTTGAGAAAAATGCTTTCAATTTTTCCCCAATAAGATGTTGGCAATAGTTTGGTAATAAACTCTTTTGATCGTATTCAGTTAAGGTCCTTCTATACCTATTTTCTTCAGGGTTTTTATCATAAATTGATGTTGGATATTGTCACAGGCAATTTCTGTATCTATTGAGATGATCATGTGATTTTCCCCCATGTTTCTGTTTCTGTGAAAGATTACATTTATTGATTTGCTTATGTTGAACCATCCTGGCACCCCTGGGATGAAGTCTGCTTGGTCATGGTGTCTGATCTTTTTGATGATTTGTTGCATTCTGTTTGCCAGTATCTTGTTGAGGCTTTTTGCATCTATGTTCTTAAAGAGATTGACCTGCAGTTCTCTTTTTTGGTTGGATCCTTGTCTAGTTTTGTGATCTGGGTAATGCTAGCTTCCTAGAATGATTTTGGGAATATTCCTTTCCTCTTGATTTCATTAAAGAGTTTGAGGAATATTGGTGTTAGATCTTCCCTGAAGTTCTTATAGAATTCAGCTGTGAATCCATTTGGTCCTGGGCTTTTCGTAGTTGGTGTTTTCTTAATTAGTACTTCAGTTTCATTGCCTATTATTGGAGTAGTCAAGATTTTTAAGACTTCTTCCTTCAGTTTTGGTCATTTATGTGTATCTAGGAATCTCTCCACTTCCTCTGGGTTCTCCAATTTTTTAGTATATAGAGTTGGGAAGTAGTAGCTAGTAATTTTCTGGATTTCAGAGATGTCCATTGTGATTTCACCTTGTTCATTCTAATTTCATTGATTTGTGTCTTTTTTCTTTTTTTGCTGAGAACTGATAAGGGTTGGTCTATTTTGTTTATTCTTTCAAAGAGCCAGCTCTTTGATTTACTGACTTTTTGTAATATTTTTTGTCTCCATTTTATTGATTTCTGCTCTGATCTTTATAATTTCTTTCCTTGTAATTGCTCTGCATTTGAATTGTTCTTTCTTTCTTTTTTTTTTTTTAGGACCTTGAGCTGTGTCATTTGGTTATTTATTTGGACTCTTTCTGTTTTTCTGATATGGGCATTCACAACTATCAACTTCCCTTATAGGAGTGCTTTTATTGTGTCCCATAAATTCTGGTATGTTGTATTGGCATTATCACTTAATTGTAGAAATTGTCTTAGTTCTTCCTTAATTTCTTCTGGAACCCATTGATTATTCAATAGTGTGTTGTTTAACTTACATAAGTTTGCATAGTTTCTCTGGTGTCTTTTGCTGTTTATTTATAGTTTAATTGCACTGTTATCTGGTTATATGCATGGTAAATTTTCAATTCTTTTGCATTTATTTAAGCATGTTTTATTAGCTAATATGCAGTCTATTATAGAGAAAGTATCTTGTACTGCCAAAAAGAATGTGCATTTGATGTTATTTGGTGGAACAGTCTGTATTTATTAAGTCCATTTGTTGAAAGGTTTGGTTCTTCTTTGCCTCTTTTGATCAGCTTTGGCTTGAAATGCACTTTGTCTGAAAAGGATAGCTATATCTGTTTGGTTTTGGCCTCCTGTTGAATGGAATATTGTTTTTTCGCTCTTGTGTTTTTTAGTCTATTAATTTCTTTTGTGCTAAATGTGTTTCTTATATGTACTAGACCACTGGACTTTGTTTCTTAACCTATTCTGCTAATCTGTGTATTTTGATTGGTGAATTGAGACCATTCACATTGATTGTTATATTTAATAGGTATCGATTTATTCTTGATATTGTATACTTTACCTATTGCTGTTTTGCTTTCTTTAATTGCTAGCCCTACCTGAACAGATTCATCGTTTGTACTTTCTGGCATTGTTAATTTCATTTTCTCTTTCTGGGAGATCCCTCAGAACTTTGGAGTGCTGGTTTTGTGGTTGTGAATTTCTTTAGGTCCTTTATATCATTGAAATATCTTATTTCTCCACCAAATTTGAAAGATATTGCAGAATATATCAGTCTGTGTTGGAAGTTATTTTCTTTTTCCATCTCTGAAAGTTATCTGCTATTCTGTCAGCTGAGGAGCATGGGATGTTTCATTTTCTGATGTCTACTTTGATCTTGTTTTACAGAATAGTTTTCATTACAGAGTTCTTTTACTCCCTTTGTTAAGGTTAATTCTAGGTATAGAAAATTTTAAGGTATTGTGAATGGGACTGTTTTCCTAAATTCTTTCTTGGTGGATTCATTGGTTGTGTATATGCATGCTACTGAATTTTTATATTGTTCTTTATCCCAGTACCTTGATGAATTTATTAGTGCTAAGAGCCTTTTAGTAGAATTTTCTGGGTCTTCTACATGAAATATCCTATCATCTGTAAATAAGGATAATTTGATGTCATCCTTTCCCAGTCATAGCCTTTTTATCCCTTTGTCTTTCCTAATTACTTTGGCAGAAGTTGTAAGTCTTATTGAAAAGGAGTTAGTTGTGAGAGCAGATACCCTGTACTGTTTCTAATTTGGAGGACATGCTTTCAGTTTTTCCCTATTTATAGTAATGTTGATTGTGTGTTTGTCATAAATGGATTTTATCAATTTGAGATAAGGTCCTTATATATCTGTTTTCAATGGTTTTTTAAAATCATGAATGCATGTTGGATTTGTCAAAGGCTTTTCCTGCATCTATTGAAATGATCATTTGATTTTTGCCCATGCCTCTATCAATATAATGTGTTACTTTAAAAAAAATTCATATGTTTAACCATCCTTGCATCTCTGGGATGAAGTGAATTTGTTTATGATATAGGATCTTTTTAAAGATTTGTACTATTCTGTTTGTCATCATCTTGTTGAGGATTTTTTGCATCTGTGTGCATTAAGGAGATTGGTTTGTCATTCTTTTATTTTGTTTTTAAGTTCTTTCTTGGTTTTTACTGCCAGGGTAATGCTAACTTCTGGGAATTATTTTAGTTTAGCATTGTTCCTTCCCTTTCAGTTATGTGGACGAGTTTGACAAGTACTGTCAATAGATCTTCCCTGAAGTTCTGGTAGATTTCTGTTAAGAATCTATCAAGTCCTGGGATTTTTCTAGAGTAGTATTTAATATTTCCTTTGTTTCACCATCTGTTATTGTATATTCAGGGGTTCTTATCTCCTGGGTTCAATTTTGGTAACTCATATATATCTAGAAATATCTTAATTTCTTATAAGTTCTCTAATATATTGGAATGTAATTTTTAAAAGTTGTTTCTTATTCTCTGATACTTGATGGTATCTGTGTATTTTTGCCCTTTTCATTTCTAATTGCATTGATATGGCTTTTTCTTTCCTTTTTGGGGTAAGTTTGACTGTTTATTAATCTTGTTTAAAGTTTTGGAGAATCAACTTTTGATTCATTAATCTTTTGTATTATTTTATTTGGTTTTTAATGGTTTTATTTTTTTAATTTTTAATTTTATCAGTACATGTTTGCAGCACATAATTTTATTCATTTTTAGGTATTGGTACATGTATGCACTTAATTCTTTTTACATAACTCTGCCCTTCACTACCTCCCCACTCCACCCATCTCTTGGTCTCCTTGCCATTTGCAAAGGATATTTTCTATTCACCTATTTTGTATTATCTTTTTTTTATACTTTGGGTTTTTCATGTAAGAAAACCAAATGATAATTAAGCTTGTATGTCTTAATTATTGCAGTTAACATTCTGGTCTCAAAATGCATTCATTTTCCTATAGATGACTCATTTTTATCATGCTTTATGTCTGAGTAGTGTTTGATTATGGATATGTAACAGATTTTCTTTATCTACTCTTCTGTTGATAGGAATATGGGCCACTTCCAAGATCCATAAGTATTAAAGTTGTGCTGCTATAAACATGTGTATGTATGTACCACTGTAATGTGATGTCATTAACTTTTGGAAAGATACCTAGAAGGGGACCAACTATATCAAGTAGAATTTCTGTTTAGTATTTTGAGGAATCTCCTTACTGATTTCAATATGGCTTGTACTATTATGCACTCCAACCAACAATACAGAAATGTTCCTTTTTCCTTACAGCCACGCCAGCATTTGCTATTACTTGGTTTCTTGATGATAGGTATTCTTTCTATAGTAAGATGGAATCTAAGTGTTGTTTAATTTTGCATTTTTCTAATAGCCAAAGGTGTTGAACATTTTTTCATGAATTTATTGGGCATTTGTACTTCTTCTTTGAGAAGTGTCTCTTTGCTTCAGTTTTGCATTTTTAACTAGATCTTTTATTTGGGGGATTTAACTTTTGTCAGTTCTTTGTATATTCTAGATATCAATCCTCTGTCCATTGAGTAACTGGCAAAGTTTTTTTTTCCATTTGTAGGTTGTCTCTTCATTCTGTTGGTTATAGTCCTCTGCTTTGCAGAAGCTTAATTTGATGTAATTCCTTTTGTTGATTCTTCATGTTATTTCTTAAGCAATTAGGGTTCTGTTCAGAAAGTCTTTGCCTGTATCGTCAAGAGATTTGCCTATTTTTATCTTCCAACATATTAAGTATTTCTACTTTAATATTTAGACCTTTGGACCATTTTGATTTGATTTTGTACATGTGAGAGATATAGGTGTAGTCTCAATTTTCTCTGCATGTAGATAGTTAATTTTACAAATACCATTTGTTAAAGAAGGTATCACCCCTCAAACATTACTTTTTGGCCTCTGTTTCAAAGATCAAATGACTGAATGTGCCTGAAGTTGTTTCTGCGTCCTCTGTACCGTTCATTGATCTACACATATTTTTCTTTTTTGCTAGTATCATACTGGTTTTAATCACTGTAGCTTTGTAATATAACCTTTCATCTGGGATTGTGATTATTTCTTCATTTATCTTATTGCCCAAAGGTGGCTTTTGCTATTCTGGGTCTCTCCTGATTCCATATGAATTATAGGATTATTTTCTTTAGTTCTGAGAGGAATACTTTTTGGCACTGTGATTATGCTTTCACTAAATCTATATATCAGCTTTGGAAATATGACCCTTTTGATAATATTGGTTTGCCTATTCAGGAACAAGGGATGTTTTTCCATTTTGTGGTGTCCTGTTTGATCTCCTTTTCAGCATAATATAGTTTTTATTATACAAGTCCTTTTTTCCTTTGTTAAGGAAATAAATTCTTACATATTTAGTTTTTTTGTTTTGTCTTTTTTCTGTACCGGGGATCAAACTCGGAACCTTGCACTTATGAGGCAGGCAGCAGCACCACTGAGCTAAATCCCCAGCTCTTTAGGTTTTTTTTTTTAAGCTATCATGAATGGTATTGTTTTCCTAATTTCTTTTTCAATGGGTTTATTATTGGTGTACAGGAAACGTATTTTTTTTGTGTGTGTGTTGATTTTATATTCTGCTACCTTGTGTCCCTGGGATGAGGCCTATGCATTCTCTTTTTAATGATTGGTTGTATTCTGTTTGTCAGTATCTCATTGAGGGCATTTGCATTTATGTTCATTAAAGAGACTAGCCTGCAGTTTTCTTTTTCAGTAGAGTATTTTTTTTCAATTTGGAATCAAAGTAATGCTAGCTTCCAGAAATTAGTCTGGCAATATGCCTTGTATTTTAATTTCAATAAAGAATATAAAGCATATTGGCATATATCTTCTCTGAAGTTCCTGTAGAACTCAGTGGTAAATCCATCTAGTTCTTGGCTTTTCTTAGTTGGTAAGTTTTTACTACTGCTACAATTTTATTACCTGTCAGTGGATTTTTCATGGTTTTAATGACTTGCTCATTCACTTTTGTTAATTCACATATATCTAAAAATCTGTTTCTTCTAGATCTTCCAGTTTATTGGAATACTGGTTTTTGCAGTAGTTACTAATAATATTTTGAATTTCAGCAGTGTCTACTGTGATTTCACCTTTTTCATTTTAGATTGATTTCATATAGGTCTTTTTAAATTTTTATCAGTATGTGTTTGCACTATATAGTTTATGTTCATCTTGAGGAGTGGATGTATGTACGTAATAAAGTTGGTTTCCCTTTTCTAAAATTGCCTTTCCCCTTTCACCCGCCTACCTTTCTCTACCTGTAAATCCCCTTTTCTCATTTTTATTCTTGTTATTATTATTCTTAGCTCCTGTTTATGACATATAATGTTTACATTTGTTGAGGTTGTTAGGTTCCTGTACATGGCATATCTTAATTCTGCTTACTTCTTTCCCTCTCCTTCTCCCCTCACCCTTGGTCTCCTGAACCCCTCCTCATTTTCAAGAGATTTACCCCTTGTTTCCTTCTTTTCATTTTTTTATGTTGTTTGCATTTTGCCTTACTCAAACAAGAGAGATACCATATGGTATTTAAGCTTGTGTGTCTGTTTTATTTGATTCAACATTACATTTTCCAGATGCATCTATTTTCCTATAAGTGTCTTAAATTTATCTTTCCCAATAGCTGGGTAGTATTCCATTATGTATAGATGTCGCAATTTCTTTATCATTCGTCAGTTGGTAGGTATACCAGATGCTTACAGGATTTCACTATTGCAAATGGTGCTGCTATAAACCTTGGTATGAATGTATCATTGAGATATGATGTGTTTAGCTCTCTGGGGAAGATACCTAGAAGGGGAATACCTGGGTCATATGAGATTTCTAATTTTCCTTTTTTAGGAATCTCCATACCAATTTCCATAATGGTTGTAGTGTTTTATATCCAACCAACAATGTGGGTGTGTTCCTTTTTCACCAAAGCCATGTCAGTATTTGTTATTATTTGATTCTGGATCATTGTCATTCTTTCTGATATAAGATTGTTTTAACTTGCATTTCTCTAGTGGCTAGAGAGGTTGAACACTTTTTATACATTTGTTAGTCATTTGTATGTTTTCTTCAAGGGCCAGAGATTTAGCTTAGTGGTTCCACCACCTGCTTAGCCTTGTATGTTTTCTTCTGAAAAGTGTCTGCTCATTTCACTTTCCCATTTACTTCTTTAAAAATTTTATTGGTACATTTTAGGTATACAGTATAATGCCATTCATCATTGGAGATTTGTACCTTTACATAATATATCTTGATTCTTATTTTTTCCCCATCCCGCTGCCCTTCCTTCAACTCTTCCACCCCACCCATTTCTTGATTGAGTATCTTATTTTGGGAGATTAATTTTTTTAGTTCTTCATATATTCTAGATATTAGTTCTCTATCTAAGGATTAGCTGGCAAATTCTATGTGTTGTTTCTTTACTCACTGATTCCTGTGCTGTGCAGAAGTTTTTTAATTTCATGTAATCACATTTGTTGATTTTTGTTGTTATTTCTGGTACAGTTGGGATCCTATTTTAAAAAAAAATCCTTTCCTACTCCTATGACTTCAGGTACTTTATCTATTTTTGTCTTCCTATAGGTTCAGTGTTTGTATTTTAGTATTTAGATTTTTAAATCTTCTTTATTTTAGTTTACTACATGATGAGAGATATAATTCCTGCTTTGTTTTTCTATAAACTCACAGCCAGTTTTCCCAGCACCATCTGTGGAATAGTTTATCTTTCCTCCAACATGTGCTTTTGTCCTCTTTGTTAAAGATCAAATAGCTGAATGTGTCTGGGGATGTTCCACTGATTTGTACATCTGTTTTTGTGTCAATATCATGCTGCTTTTTTAAAAAAATAATTGTTGCTTTGTAGTATAGCTTGAAGTCAGATATTGCGATGCCTCCCACTTTGCCCTTCTTGCCCAAGACTGATTTTGCTATTCTGCATCTCTTCTGGTTCCATGTGAATTTTAGGATTGTTTTCTCTGGATCTATGCAGCATGCTGTAGGAATTTTGATTGGGATTGCATTGAATCTGTATAACACTTGTGGAAGTATGGCCATTTTGACAATGATTCTGCTTATCCAAGAGCAGAGATATATTTCAGTGTTCTTATGTTCTGTTTAATTTCCCTTTTTAGAGTACACTGATTTTCTTTGCAGAGCTCATTCACTTCTTTGATTTGGTTATTTCCTAGAGATTTAATTTTTCTTAATGCTACCATGAATCATAGTTTTCATAAATTCTTTCTGACTGAGTTCACTACTAGTATACACAAATCCTTTTGTGTGTTGACTTTATAGTCAACACATCATCAAAAAGACCATACATCATGACCAAATAGGTTTTATTCCAGAGGTGCAAGCATGATTAAACATACACAGGTCAGTAAGTACAATATATCACATAAACAAAAGCAAGGACAAAAACCCATAGGATCCTATCCATAGATGTAGAAAAGGCCTTTGGAAAAATTCACCACCACTTCATGATAAGCCTGAAGAGAATAGGTATAGAAGCACCAAGTCAGGTCCAGGCATATCTGAATTGGCAAAAAACTATTTATGACAAACCTCTAGGTATCATATTAGATGGGGAAAAGCTGAAGGAAAATCAAGAACAAGATCAGTATGCCTACAATCACCACTTCTATTGAACATAGTACTTAAAACATTAGCAAGAGCAGTTGTATAGGAAAGGGAGAACTCAAATTATCATTATTTACATGATACTCTTTATAGAAGACCCAAAGAACACCAAAAACCTCTTAACATTAATAACCAACTTCAAAATATGTGTCCTTTCTTCCATTTTTTTGATAAGATGGGTTAAGAGTTTGCCTGTTTTGTTTGTTCTTTCAAAAAACCGGTTCTTTGACTTGATTCTTTTTATTGTGTTTTTAGTCTCAATTTCAGTAATACCTGCTGCAATCTTTATAATTTCCTTCCTTGTACTAGGTTTTGATTTGGATTCTTCTGCTTTTTCTTAGACCTTGAGTTAGATTATTATGTTAATTATTTGGGTTCAGTCCTTTTTTTCTGATGTGGGCACTCACGGGCAGTAAACTTTTAGGGCTGCTTTCATGTGTTCCATAGGTTCTGCCCTGTTGTACTGGCATTATCATTTGCTTATAGGAATTTTCTAAATTCTTCCTTGATTTATTTTGTGACCCTTTTATTATTCAGGAGTGTATTGCTAAATGTCTATGGGTCTGTGTTTTCTTTTGCCACTGCTTTCTAGTTACATTGAACTATGATCTGATAATATGCATGGGATACTGTTGACTCTTTTGTATTTATTTAAGCCTTTTTATATCTCCTATTGTGCAGTCTGTTTTGGAGAATGTTCTGTGTGCTGCTGAGAATTTGTATTCTGATATTGTAGGGTGGAACACTTCATGGATATCTATTAAATCCATTTGTTCAAAGGTGTCATTCAACTCTGATATTTCTTCATTGACTTTCTGTATAGTTGATCTGTTTGTAATAGTGGGATATTGAAGTCCCCTCATAATTGTGTTGATATTTACCTGGTCTTCTATAGCAGGTATATTGTGTTGCTTTTATGAAGCAGGATGTGCTGGTTTGTGGAGCATATGTTTTTATAATCGTTACTTTTTCCTGTTGAATTATTCTGTTGTATTACCTTAATAACAGTAAGGACAAATGAAAGTGGGAAGGTGGGAAAGACAAGGAAGAGATGGTAGGAATAAGGATGGTGCAACAATCCCACTGTCTGATGGGTGCCAGGATGGGAATCCAGTAGGCTCCAGACACTTGGAATGTTCCCATTCCCAGAAGAGAGATAAGCAGATAGGAAGGCCACTGGGCCCAGGATCCAAGTCTACTTGATCTTAATGGACTAGTAGATCTTATTTAAATTCTTGGCCATATACTAAAAGAAGTAATGAAGTAACTTAGAGAATGTATTTGTAGAAATGTTCAAGATGGGCTATAAAGAAGGAGGATGGGACTGGGAGGAGAGATGAAAGCAGTTCACATAATCTTAGAGTTCACCCGAGATTTTATGGGAACTGATGGGTGACCATGGGCTGTGATACCAACTAGATGTGGCCACTCATGCATCAGATGAAGAGTGGGGTTTAGAGCAATCAAACCAGGTCTGAAGTCTTAGGTGTGGCACTCATTTTTTCTCTTGAGTCTTTAACCTTGGTGTCATAGCCAAGAAAGCATTACCAACATCATTGCTGACAATCTTTTGTCCTATTTTTACTCTGAGTGTTTTATTATATTTCTTACAATTAAGACTTTGAGCATTTTGAGTTAATTTTTATATGTGGTGTTAAGGATTGAACGTTCATGTTTTTGCATGTGGATACCAAGCTTTCACAGTACCTTTTGTGGAACAAACTCTTTTTTGCATTAAATCATCTTTACACTCTTGAAAAAATTATTTACTCATGTATACAAGGATTTATTTCATAGACCTTTATTCCTTAGATCTCTGTGCCTATGTTTATGCCAGTACCATCCTGTTCTGATTAGTACATCTTTAAAGTAAGTTTTGAATCAGGAAGTGTGAGTTCTTCAGTTTTAATTTTCTTTTTCAAAATTGTTTTGAGTATTCCAGATTTCTTGAAATTCCATATGAATTTTAGGAAAATTTTTTCTATTTCTGCAAGCAAAAAACCAAACCAAAACAAAACAAAACAAAATCACTAGACCTTTAACAGGGATTGCACTGAATGTTTTGATAGATTTTAATATAAAAATGTTAATGATATTGTCTTCTAATCCATGAGCCTAGGACAAGTTCTCATTAATTTGTATCTTTAATTTATTTCAGTAATATTTATAGGTTTTCATTGTACAAATGTTTGACCTTTTTTGGTTAATTCCTAAAAATTTCATTATTTGATACTGTTGTAGGTGGAATTGTTTTCACAATTTCCTTATCAGGTTTTCAGATTGGCAGTTGTTAATATATCAAAATTCAGCTGACTTTTGTATGTGTGTTTGTTAACTTTGTATCATGATATTTGGCTGATTTCATTTATTAGTGCTAATGGATATTTTGGGGAGAATTTTTAGGGTTCTCTTCTATATACGTTCATATCATATGTCAACAGAAATAATTTTATTTTCTTACCAATTTGATGCTTTTAATTTCCTTTTTTTATATAATTGTCGTGCCTGGAACTTTCAGTATTGTGAGATAGAAGTGAAAGTGGGCATTCTTGTCTTGCTCCTAATTTAGAACAAAGCTTTCATTCTTTCACTATTTAGTAAGATGATTACTCTGAGTATTCATATATAATGCTGTGATTTGAAAGTTTGTTTCCTTCAAATCTCATGTTGGAATTTAATTATTTTGAAAGTATTAAGAAGTGAGGCTTTGAGAAGGTAAATAGGCCAGGAGGGCTGCATCTTTATGAGTGGAGATGATGCAGGTATACAAGGGAAAATTCAACCCTCTCTCACTCTCTGTGGCTCTTTCACTCTGCTTCTGTATGGAGTCTTGCACTGCAGCCTTCCCAGTCTTGTGGGTGCCACCATAAAGCTGATACCAGGTTCTTGCTGACATCGTGGTCTGGGGCTTCTGAGATACAGAATCATAAAAAATAAATTTCTTTTGTTTACAAATTATCCAGTCTGTGGTGATGTAATAGCAGCATACAATAGACAAAGACTTATGGCTTTTATTGTGGTGAAGTAATTATTTATCTTCATAGTGTAGAGTGTTTTTATCATGAGAGGGTATTCAGTTTATCAAATGTTTTTCCAATTTGTTTTTCCTGCATCAGTTGAGATAGTCTTGTGTTTTTATCTTCATTCCACTAATGGCAGCATGTATTACTACAATTACTTTCATCAGACATCTTTGCATTCTAGGGATAAATTTCAGTTCACTTGACATACAATCATTTTGATGTGCTCCTAAATTCACTTGGCCAGTATTTTGTTTAGAATTCTTAACAGTGTCTATGAGGGACATTGATCTGTGGCGTTTGTTTTTCCTCTGAAATACTCTTCTGGCTTTGGTACCAGGGTAATGCTGGCCTCATAGAATGAAGTGAGAAGTGTTCTTTTTTTCCTTTTCACTTATTTTTTTTAAACAAAAATTTGAGAAGAATTGATACTGCTTTCTCTAAGTATTTGGTAGAATTCCCCAATTAAGTAATCAAGTCTGGAGATTTTCTTTGTTAAAAGATTTTTGAATACTGATTGAATCTTCTTTCTAGTCTAAGTCTAGTCCTAGGTCCATTCCAATTTTCTGTTTTGTTGGCATTCAGTCTTGGTAGGTTTTGTGTTTCTTAGAATCTGTACATGTCATCTAGGTTGTTCAGTTCATGGAACTTTTATCCTCATTTTATTTTCATAATATCAGTAGTAATATCATTTGGTTTCATATCTGCTTTTAAGTGAGTGGAGTCTTCTCTATTTTTGTAGCCCATTTAAACCAGGTTTTGTCACTCTTCCAAACAAACAATGTTTAATTTCACTGATTTCTTTTTACCTATTGCTTTAATGTTTCCATTTTGTTTATTTTTGCTTCAATCTTTAATATTTCTTTCCCTCTGTTATCCCTTGATTCAGTTTGTTCTTTTCTTTCTGGTTCTTTAAGTTATAAAGTTGAATTGTTGATCTGAGACTTCTTCTATAAGTATTTATTGTGATACATTTCTCTTTGCACTGTTTTTGCTACATTCCATATTTTTGCATGCTGGGTTGTCATTGTCACTCATATTTACTCACTTTCAATTTTTTTTTGTGATTTCATCTTTGAAATTTTGGTTATTTAAAATATGACTTAATTTTTCACAGTTTTTGTATTTTCAAGTTTTACTTCTATTATTGACTTCTAACAGCATGCAATGAAGTCAAAGAAGTTACTTTATGTATCTGTCTTTTTCAATATACTGGAATTTAATTTATGTTTTACTATATCATATATCCAGAAAAATGTCTGATAATCATCTTAGAAGAAAATATATGCTGTTCTTATTTAGTAGACTGTTTTATATATGTCTATTATATCTGGTTGATTTATAATGTTAATCTTCTATATATTTACTTATATTCTGTCATTCTGTCCATTATTTAGAGGATGGTATTGAAATCACTATTGCTGTAAAGCTATTTCTTCTTTTGTCAGTTTTTACTTTACATATTTTCATTATTAGACATGCAAATATTTCTAATTCTATCTATTCTTAATATGTCAAAAATATACAATGTCTTTTTTGTTTCTTGATTTCAGGACTTTTTTCTGATGTGAATATAGCAGTCCCTATTATCATTTGCTATTATTCGCATGGAATATCATTTTCTGTCCTTTTAGCTTTAATCTATTTATGTATCTGGATCTCAAGTGAGTTTTTCTCAGAAAGTGTATAGATCAGTCATATGGTTTTGTGCCATCCAGCCAACCTGTACCTTTCCATTGAAAAGTTGAATCCACTTTCATTTAAAGTAATTACAGATGAAGAAGAATTTACTTATACAATTCTCCCAATTATATCCTGTACATCTCACCGATTTTTGTCTCTTATTTCCAGTGTTATTGTCTCTTTTTTTGTTGTTTGTAGTTGATTTTTGTAGAGAAATGCTTCAATATACTTCTCATTCCTTTTGTGTATATTTTATAGCTATTTTATTTGTGATTACCATGGGGATTTCACTTTACCTTCTAAAGTTAAAACATTCTCTTTTTTTAAAAAGTTGAAACATTCTAATTTGAATTGATATCAGATTGACCTTCGTATGATACGAAATCTGTTTCTTTATATCTGCTTCTACCTGTTTAGCTGTTGAACTCACAGAATTACATCTTTATATTTTGTGTTCCTAAAAACATTAAATTAATAATAATTTTAAATATACTGGTCTCTTAAATTACAAAAAGCATGTGGAGTTATGAACCGATGTTATAGGAATATGTTTTTTTAATGTATTGGTGTCTTGCATTGTATAAAATAAAAAGTCCTACTATAATAATATTAGCGCTTGTAATTGCCTATGTGTTTATTTTGTTTGAGATCTTTATGATCTTTATTTATTCATGTGGCTTTGAGTTGCTATTTACTTTCCTATCACTGTGTGGGATTCCTTTGAGAATTTCTTACAGGACAGACCTAGTGGCAATGAACTCCTTCAGTTTTTGTTTATCTGTTTTATTCCCTCACTTTAAAGAACACATTGGCTAGACATAGGATATTTGGTTGATATTTTTTTCTTTTGCCCTTTTAGTTTAATAACCCATTGCTTTTGAGACTCCAAATTTATGATGAGAAATTTTCTCATAATTTCCTTTAGAATCCCTTGTATTTGATGAGTCAGTTTTCTTTTTCTGTTTCCAGGATTCTGTCTGGTTTTGGCTTTCCAAAGTTTGATTGTAATATGCCTTAATGTGACTGTCTTTGAATTCAACTTACTTGGGGTTCATTGAGCTTGTTGGGTGTTTATACAGATATCCTTCATTTAATAATTTACTCTTTAATGACTATTTGGACTTACATATTACCCACCACTCAGACTTATGACCATCTTTTTTTCCCTGCAGTTCTACATCTTGTTTATAGAGCCTCGATGTCTATACCTTATTTGTATAGTACTGTAATTTTTGCTGATTGTACTGTATGGTACTATAGTTTTGTGTTCTGTTATACATTACAGTACTGCTTGTAAGTTATGCAAATAAAAGCAAAGTCAAGTCGGATTTCCTTTGACCATTTCTTTGTTCTGAATATTATCATGTACGTTCCACACACAGTTCCTCATTTAACAACCTAGCTACAGGAATGGAATTCAGTCATTTAATGAGGAATGTCTGTATTCGTGTATTTACTCATATGTGGGGAATTTTCAGCCATTATTTATTTGAATGTTCTCTATTTCCCTTTCTCTCTCTACTGTCTCTTGGATTCCTGCAATGAATATGTTGCTGAACTTGATGTTCCATGGGTCCTTTAGCCTTTATTCAATTTCTTTTTTTCTTTATGTCCCTAAGACTTGATGATTTCTATTGTTTTATCTTCGTTTACTGTCTTCTATCTGCTCAATTCATTGACTCCTTCCAGTAAATGTATTATTTTTGTTGTGCTTTTTTAGCTTTAAAATGTATTTTTAGTATCATTTTTTAATTTTGATATTTATGTATTTATTTCAATTTAAATTTAATTTATTGGTACATTCTAGGTAGACAGTACAGTTACATTCTTTACTGGGATCTTGTACCTTTACATGATAGGTTTTGGTTCTCATTTTTTCCCCTTGTCCCTGCCCTCCCTTCACCCCCTTCTTCCCTCCCCACCTGCAAACACTTTAATTCCATTTTTACATTTTCTCATATTTTTTTCCCTTTCCCTTAGTCCCCTTCCCCTACTCTTCTCACTATCCCTACACCTTTAGTCCTTTTCTTCCTATTTCACGTTGCTAATTATCCTGCTAGGATTTTGAGTACTATATTATTTTTTCACACCAGAGAAACTATTCAGTATTTACACATATATGACTTATTTATTTCACTTAGGAGTATATCCTCAAAATGTATCCATTTACCTATGTGTGAATCTACTTTCTCATTCTTTATGGCTGAGTAGTATTCCATTTTAGTATCATTTTAAGTCTCTATTGATATTGCCATTTCCCTTAGAAATCATTAAAAATTGAATCTACATCTTCCTTTATTTGATTATCATTAAAACGGTTGTTTTAAAAGTTTTTGTGCTACAGATCTGCCATCAGGTATATTTCCAAGAATAGCTTTTGTTTATTTATATTTTTCCTTTGAAGAGGTTGTATTTTCATGTTGCTTTGTCTGTTCTATGATTTTTGTTGAAAACTCGACATTTGAGTGTAATAAATATGATAACTTTGGAAATAAAATTCTCCCCCTGGTCTTTGGGCTTGAGTTTTAAAAAAAAATTATTAGTACATATTTGTAATACATAATGTTTATATTCCTTATTTGAAGTTGGTAAATATATATATCTTTTTTTTTTCTCATTGAGTTTATTGGTACATTTTAGGTATACAGTACAGTTACATTCATCATTGGGATCTTGTACCTTTACATGACAGGTCTTGGTTCTCATTTTTTCCCCTTATCCCTGCACTCCCTTCATCCCCTCCTCCCTGCCCTATTTACAGATACTTTATTTCCATTTTTTCATTTTCTCCTATTTTTTTCTTTTCCCTTATTACCGTTCCCCTAGCCTTCCCACTTACCCTACACCTTTAGCCCTTTTCTTCCTATTTCACATTGTCAATTATACCATTAGGATGTTATGTACCATTATTGTTTTTCCACACCAGAGAAACTATTTGGTATTTATACATGTGTGACTTATTTATTTCACTTACGAGATCTTAATTCCTCTTTTGTCCCATATACATTCCCTCTCTTTCTCTCCTCCATCACTTAATTTCCTTCTCATTTAAGAAAGATCTACCTTCCCATTTCCTATGATCTGTCTTTTATTGTATTTTTTATAATTTGGGTTTCTCATATAAGAGAAATTGTGATATTTAAACTTGTGTGATGATTGATTTTATTTAACATTATGGTCTCAAGATGTATCCATTTTCCTACAACTGACTAAGGTTTACTTTTCTTTATGGCAGAGTAGTACTTCCTTCTGTGGAAATACCACATTTTTTTTTTTTATCTATGCAATTGTTGACAGAT
This sequence comes from Fukomys damarensis, assembly GCF_012274545.1. NCBI lineage: Eukaryota > Metazoa > Chordata > Mammalia > Rodentia > Bathyergidae > Fukomys > Fukomys damarensis. Next base: position 65,194,659 of record NW_022900926.1, on the reverse strand, counting down.
ATATAGGCTGCTTTCAAGATTTAGCTACTATGAATTTTGTTTCATTAACCATGGGCATTCAGGTATCACTAAAATATTGTATCTAACCCTTTCAGGAACATCACTAGAAAGGGAATATCTGGGTTAAATGGAATTCCTAGTTGTTTGAAGAAGCTTCATACTGATTTTCACAGTGGCTGTACTAACTTATATTCCCACCAACAGTGTGCAACTATTCCTTTTTTCATAGCTTAGCAGCATTTGTTATTATTATTTTTTTTATGGTGGCCATTCTTTCTTGGGTAATGGACTCTCAGGCTTGTTTTAATTTCTATTATTTCTGAAATGAACAGCTATGTTGAACATTTCTTCATGTATTTATAGACCATTTGTACTTCTGTGAAGGATCTATTTTTTTCACTGGCCCCCTTTTAAATGGATCTTTTATTTTGGGGATTTAATATTTTTGAGTTTTTTTCTTTTTATTGAGTTTATTGGTACAATCTAGGTATACAATACAGTTACATTCATCATTGGGATTCTGTACCTTTACATAATAGGTCTTGATTCTCATTTTTTCCCCTTGTCCCTGCCCTCCCTTCACCCCC
>NW_022900926.1:65193474-65193762 GCF_012274545.1 Fukomys damarensis | reverse complement strand
AAGAGAAAAGGCAATGATGTAACATTAAAATAATCCTTAATTCTGGAGATGAAAATGGTCCCTGAACATATTTAAATTGCTTTTTGCTTTTATAGTCTTACCTTATTCTTTTTTTCACTAATTAAAGAATACTGTATTAGTTTCTGTAATCAAACCCACGTAGATATGACCTTACTTATTTAGTACGATGTGTTACCCCTGTAGAAATGGAAAAAAAATAAAAAATAAAAATAAATGAACATTTCTAGACGAATATGGCTGTCCATTTCTGTACAATGCCAACTCAAC
>NW_022900926.1:65121223-65192545 GCF_012274545.1 Fukomys damarensis | reverse complement strand
TAGCTAGTTGGGGTCCTATATGCCTCAGTTATTTGAATGTCAAATTCTTCCCCTCTGTTTGGGAAGTTTTCTGTCATTAATTGTTTGAACAGCTTTTTAAAGTCATTTGTATTTTCTCCTGCTACTTCATGTTATTCTTCTTTGCGTCATCTAGGAATTGTTGGATCGATTTCTCATGATCTCTTATTGTTTTTAAGAGACCTCTCTTTTCATGGTCACTGACTGCAATCTTATCTTCTATATCTGAGAGTCTATCTTCTCATTCTTTTATTCTGTTGCGTACACTTTCAATAGAGTGTTTAATCTCCTGGATATCTGTTTGAATCTGTTTTATGGATTCCATTTCTTTCCTATGTTGGGCGTTTATTTTTTCCATTTCTTTCTTATGCTGGGCCTTCATGGCTTCTATCATGGTCCTGAGCTCATCTATTTTTTTGTCAGTTTCTGCTCTAGAGTCTCGAATCACGACTTCCATTTTGCTCACTATCTCTATGGTTATCTGGGAAATTATTTCTGTTTTGAATTTTGCTAGAGCCTGACTGATCTGTTTTGGTACTTCCTGTGCTTTGAGTTCAGGGTGTCCTGGTGGTTCACTATTGGCCTTTTCATCCTCATTTGCCCTACTGTTTGCTATTGGTAAACTGGAAGTCTATCCTTGTGTCTTGCTTAAGTGTTTTCTCATTTTTATTTTTGTTGTCGGACTGTCCTTGGTTTACTCTCTGGATTATCACCCAAATCTTCCTGATATATTTGCGCCCTAGCTTCTGTGTCTCTAACGACCCACAGACATTCTCATCTTCATAACATCAGAGAAAACAGCTCATCAAATCAACCGCAATGCTTTATCCCAACTGATACAATCAGCAACACATTAAAATCAAGCACAACTTGGACACTTACCACGGGTGGTAGTCACTAGTCTATCACTCTTAAATCATTTGAATTAAATTGAAATCAAGAAGCAGTCCAGAACATGTCTGCAGTGAACACATTTTCAATATAGTGTATTTACCATTTAATGGCTCACACAGAGCGAGGATGCAAGACCCCTGATCTCAGTTAGCTGATGGCTGAACCCCATGATGCTGACTGACTTTGGGCTGCAAGGCCCAGATTGAGTTCCCCAACCTTCTGAATGGTTGAACTCCACAACGTTCTATTACAGGTTTCCCACAACCTTTCTTTAAAGATGTTCAAAGTTGGGAACTCAGAAAAATACCCTTGATGTCGACCATCTCTGCCTCTGCCGAGTGGGTCCAAAGATTGGCAGTCAGGAGGTCTGAGAGTGTGTGTGGGGGCTTATGGGGATTCAGGGGTGCCCGCACGGCTACTTTCCTGGCACTGCAGTGATGGTGGCTGGGTCGGGAGCAGACGTGGCTCTCCTTCAAGTGGTGGATTGGAGCCCAGGCTACCTCCCGGCACTTGAGCGATGGCGGCTGGGTCAGGAGCAGACGTGGCTCTCCTTCCCATGGTGGATCGGGGCCCAGGCTACCTCCCGGCACTTGAGGGATGGCGGTTGGGTCCGGAGCAGGCGTGGCTCTCCTTCCCATGGTGGATCAGGGCCCAGGGTACCTCCCAGCGCTTGAGTGATGGTGGCTGGGTTGGGAGCAGGTGTGGCTCTCCTTCCCGAGGTGGATCGGAGCCCAGGCTACCTCCCAGCACTTGAGCGATGGTGGCTGGGTCCTTGAGTTCTTTATATAGTCTAGACATTCGTCCTCTGTCTGAGGAGTAGCTGGCAAAAGAATTTTTCCCCATTGTGGAGGTTGTCCTTTCACTCTGTTGGCTGTTTCTTTTAATGTGCAAAAGCCTTTTAATTTGATATAACCTCACTTCTGGGTGCTATTTCCTGTGCAATTGAGATTTTTGTTCAGAAAATCCTTGCTAATGCCCCTGACTTCAAATATTTTTACCTGTTTTATCTTCCAACAGATTAAGTATTTCTGATTTGACTTTTAGTTCTTTGAGCTGTTTGATTTTACTTTAGTTCTTGGTAAGAAATATGTGACTAGATTCAATCTTTTGCATGTGGATAGCCAGTTTTCCCAACACCATTTATTAAAGAGGCTATCTTTCACTTAGTACATGTTTTTAGTCTGTCTTTTTTCCCCAGTATGGTGCTGTTTCCATCACTGTAGATTTGCAATATAATTTCAAACAATTTTGTCTTCTAGTTCTAATATCTGTCCTCACATTGGTCACTTCTGCTGCCCATACTTTTAATAGAATTTTAATTTTCTTGAATTTATATTTGGAAACTTTTTATTCTTTTCTCTGTGGGTCATTCATGTTTTGCTTAGGTAATTTTGTTTAGGTCATCTAGATTTTTTTTTTTTTTTTGGGGTTTTTGAGACAGGGTCTCACTATTTAGTTGAGACTGACCTGGAACTCACTATGTAGCCCACGCTGGTCTCGACTCACAGTGATCCTCCTGCCTCAGTCTCCCGAGTGCTGGGATTACAGGCATGTGCCCCCAAGCCCAGCTTCATCTAGCTTTTTATTAGTGTCTTCTGTGGGCTTGCTGATCATTTTGTTTATTAGACCCAGTAGGTGTTTACTTATATCATCTGTGAGTTTGTCTAACGCCATACTGATGTTTTGTTGTTTCCCCTATATCATTTTGAATAATTTGGATGCATGGCCTGTGGTTTCATTTCCTTAGATGCCTCATAGATCAGTTTGTGGAGATTGAGAATTTGGAGAGGCATTTTGATGGCTAGTTGTCTCATCTCTTTTTGTGTGCGTACATGTGTGTTGAGGCTTGTGGATTGATTACAGTAGAAATCCTTGTTTCTAGTACAGAGATATCTTTAGTTAATATAATTTTCAATAGTGTCTTTTAGGAATGGCTAGCATTGGTCTTTGACTGTGACCCAAGATCCAGTCACCTCTGTTTACTTGGGATGGGAGGTTGCAGCATATTTGGCCCATTACCACATTCTCCAGGAATGGGCTATAGTGTTATTCATTACTTCAACCCAACTCAGATATTGGCATCCCAGGAAAATCAGTTGACAGCAAAAGCTATGTCACCTTGGCTATGGTAATAAAAGCAGCATCAATTATAGAATCAAATGCAAACAATGTTGATAATATGTGAGAATCAATAATGTACTACTCTTACCCATATCAAAGTGATCTATAATTATAGTAGGAACCCTAAGACAAACCAAATATTGATCGATTATTGATCTACAGTGCATACCAATTAAACAAATGAATTTTATCTCTACTAATAATAGAACAGTAGTCAGTAGCAATAGCATAAAGTTAAATAGCTATCTAGAGACTTAAAAAGCTTAGTAGCTATATTAGTAGAGGTAGAAGGGATGGGGACCAAGGTAATGAAAAAAGCCAAATAATCAATGGGCTATAAGAAAGAAAACAGAAAAGTGAGATGGGTGTTTCACTGAGGAGTAAAATTATTAGTTTTAGAGAAAAGGAAACACCAAAAAGAAAAAGAATAAAAAATTTAAACAGAGAACAAAATGTAAGAAATAAAAGAAAGATAAGAAAGAGAAAAACACTAAAAAGGAAAATAGAAAATGTAAGAAAAGAAACAGAAAGAGAAGAAAAAACAGTAAAGGAAAGATGGAAATAATAAAAATAGAAAAATCAAAGAAAAAATTTTTTCAAAGAAAAATATTCCTGTTCCTTTGAATGTGTTTCTTTCCAAGTTCTTTAGTCTTGGGATCCAGCCAGTCCAGATTTCCTCTACATAGCTTTAGGGCCTATGCTCCAGAAGCCCCTCCACCTGTTCTTCATGGTTGTGGTTACTGTCTGAGCCAACATGTGTCCCTGCTCTCACTGATAGGTGGAAGATGTGACCAGTGCTCTGGTCTCTGCTATATGTAGGCCGCAGGGTATGAGTTCAAGTGGACTGTTGGAATTTGGGGTCTGGTTGCTCCCTTAACTCCTCAGGCATTGTCCTCATGCAGGATTAGGTGAGTTGGATGATGGAGGAGAGAGGGAAGGAAAGGACAAAGGGATAAAAGAAAGATGTATTATGTAATGAGCTAATTCCCCACAAGGAATGTAAACATTATGAACTACAATTTTAAAATAGGGGAAAAGATTTAAAGAAATAAGAAATATGTTTTTTAAATAAATTAATGATCAAAGAAATTAACTAAAAAGGATATCGTATGAACTTTTGTTCAATATGGAAAGATTTATTATCCATAGCACTTAAAATATTAAAATAGCAATAAAATGTAGTTTGTATCAATGAAGTATAAATATCATACATGGTGTATCTGTAGATACACTTACTATTTTAATGTATTTTGGCTGATGATCTAGAAAATTACAAATAAGGAAGGTACATATTTTGATTCACTTTTTATCGATACTTTTAATGAAGTAAGTTTCTTTATCAGTAAAAGAAGATTGCAGCCACATGGCACTTTATTTTTCATTGCAGCTCATCACAGCCACACTGGATGGGAAACTCCAGCTGTTCCTGCCTGAGTAACTGCTGCCCTGGTGGTACCAGAAATGAGGGCGACTGTGTGTTGAGAGTGAAGAGCCAAGCATATCCCTCTGTTCAGAGCAGCTGTGGGTTCTCACTGTTGGATTTCCTTGTGCACATCTTTCTGCCCTGAATGTGCCAAACTCCATTGATGAGTGTTACCATTCTTTTAAGAGTCCACCTTGGTTAAGAAGGAATGACACCCAGTGCTGTTGTACAGACTGTAGTGAAGGGGAAGCAGAATATTCTTGAATAAAAAATAAGCTAGTATTTGTTTCATCATTGGAATTTGAGGAGAAGCTGTGAGGGAAAGAAAGAAAAGTAGGGAGGGAAAAAATAGAAAGGACAAGAAACAGGGAGAGAGGAAAAGAGAGAGAAGAAGAGAAAGGAGTTTCACTTTTAGTGAAAACAAGTCAGTAAACAGTGCTCACCAGTGCTGGCCTGCTACTCACATGCCGTGACTCTCCTTGGTGAGTCGTAACCATGCCCAGCTGACATAATGATGAACATCTTGGCTCTGAGGCTGTCCTTCTGTGATTGATGCTTAGTCCCCAAAGCTGCCTTGATTTTGCCTCAAAACCAAGTGGCTGTTCTAGGAATCAGTTGCATGTATTGATTTCCAAAAATTGTGGAGCCAAGTCTTTATGTTATCCTGGAAGACTCAGGGTGCTTCTGGAACATTCTTAGTTCCAAAGGACTGCAACAGTATGAGATATCTTCCATGTGAGGGTTCCATGGGCCTGCCTAAGAAGGTCCCAATCTTGTACAGTCCTTCCCTCCCATGAAACTGGGAGACAGTCCTCTACCTGAAGGGCTGCTGACCTCCACTGTCTTTATTTTCCCAAGAATTGTGTGCTGTGATATACTCCTGAGCAGCCTCAGAGGGGGACTCCTGGGCCCTTCACTGGAATTTCCTCAGACTGAACATCAATTTGTGCATATGTTCTTGCAACATTTTTGAGAAATAAATGTAGAATAGCTCATTTTTATTTTCTTTCACTCTAGTCACTTATTTTAAATATAAAAATTCCCTTCGTTAAGATTAAATTCATTTAGAGCAAGTTAAATTAGGCAAAGGAATGAGGTTTAGGACAAGAAAGGTCATAAAATTGTATTTAATGTTTTTAATTTTAGTATATCATTTAAAATTTACTATTTTAAATTTCAGTAAAAAATATGCCGTGAAATTTACCATTTTAACTACAGTTCAGTAATGTTATGGCTTATATCTAGATGTTGTCCAAAAGCCTCATGCGCTCATAGGTGGGACTTTGGGGAATGACTAGATCATGGATGTGTGGTATTGGATCAGTCCACTGATTAATTTAGCAGAGTTCTGGGTGTGGAAGACAGACTTACTGAAGATGGAAGACCCGCTCTGGGTGTGAATGGCCACAGCCAATTGGCTTATAGCCAGAGGGAATAAAAAGGGAAAGAAGAGGAAGTCATACTACTTCCTGCTTGCCATGCCATGAACTTTTTCTCCTCTGTCATTCTGCCCTGCCTAAGAGCCAACTGACTATCGACTGAAACTTTTACAAACTGTGAGCTAAAATAAACCTTTCCTTCTTTAACTTGTGGGTTGAGGTGTTTTGTTCCAGCAATAAAAAAGTTACTGTGACAAATAGTGTGGGACATATTTACATTATTACAAAAATGTGACCACTGTCCATTTCCAGAATTTTTTCAGTTTTCAAAATTGAAAGTCAATATACGTACATTAAAACACCAGTTCTCTATTTAGCTCTTATCCCAGCCCCTGGCAGCAGCCATTCTACTTCTGACTTTGAATTCAGCTGCTCTGAGGACCCAGTATATGGGCAAATCACGTAGGACAGTGTCTTCAGTGCCCCTCGATGCTGTAGCATATTGTAGGCTTTTCTTTCTTCTTACCCTGAGTGATATTTCACTGCACTGGCCTATGCATTCTCCCACTGGTGGAACCTTCGGGCTGCTTCTGCCTCTCAGCTGTGAAGAATGTTGCCATGGATAAGGATGCGCAGCTGTGTCCTCCGGGCTCTGGTGTAACTCTTGCTGCATGGTCAGAAATGGGCCTGCTGGAGATGTGGTGATTCTGTTCTTCACATCTTGGAGGATGCCTTGCTGTTTTCCACAGTGACAGCACGGGTTTGCATTCCCACCAACAGCACACAAACGTTCTGTTGTATTCAACATATCCAGTTTTCTGTGTGGCTTTCAGAGGAAATGTTGGCTTTTGGTTTTTGTCATATATTTTTTGGTTTTGTATAAATTTTCTCCAAAATAGGTCATGATTCCAGATATGCCACATTTGACTCTAAGAGAAAAAAAATTTTAAATAATCAGTAGCTGAATAACATATCAAGAAAAACCCAAATATGAAAAAATTCCATTACAGAGCTTGACGGGAAAACATAGGACAAAATAAATTTGGCAAAGCTACTCCTAAGAGAGTCGTGTGAGTCCCACACAGATGCTGCCTGTGATGACTTGGTGTGACAGCCTCAGCAAGGAGGGCAGAGGGTGCAAGTGGAGGGGGTGGCCCTACCTGTGGGAACCTGAAGGATCCTGCTGGCTCAGACTGGTGTTCTTAAGGACACAACAGATGTGGCTGCTGTTGGCTACCTCAGAACTCGTGTTCCATGTTTTAAAGCAATGAGCATGTATAGTAATATGAACATATGTGATGGTACCTTCACCGGACAGAATAATAAAAATGACATAATTATAGACTTGATTAATAAAAGCATGATTACATAGATTTGATTCCACTTTGTCGTCTCTTTCACAATAACCTGAGAAGTTTTGTGGGCTTTATCATTATTAATATCATCCTCATTTTCCAGATGCTTGACAGAAGCCATGTCATGGGAAGAGAAGTGATGTCATTCCTCCAGGAAGGCCTCCATTTAGTAAAACACCATAGATGTAATCAGACCAGGAGGAGGTGGTCTTCGCAGGCTTTGGAGGCAGGAACATTTAACTGTACTTCATCAGGACAGGGATGGACACCTGGCGGCTGATAAGATCTGGACACTAACCAGGTCATCTTGTCACTGTGGCTTTCTGCTTCACAAAGGTCATCCAAAGCAGTGGATAAGGAGGGTAAGCAGGCTGTGGCCAACTGCTGTCCACCTTTGCAGCTACATTGTGCTCTCTAGACTGAGCCTGGGTCTGTTGGGAAGAAGAGGGATGAGCCACAGTGCAGCCTAGCCTCTGCAGTCTCTAGCTGTTAAGGTTTTTTTTTGATATTTGAGTGACAATATGATTCATGTTCTGTGGCGTGTCATTTGTCATGGAGTTTGCACGATGTTGACACATCTGTATTTTTCTAGACATCAAAGCAAGAATGTGATTGTGGTCCCAGGCCTGGCCACAGAGGGGTGGTCTAAGCCTTCTGGAACAAACAATTTCTGTTTATATTTTACATTTCACATAAGGGCATTCTCTGCAGATATGAGAGCTTACTCTTTTTTTCCCTAGCTTGAGGAGGATTGACTGCTCATTCTTAGCCTAGTAGAAGGTAGTTCTTGGTGCTTTCTTCGTGGCAGGACTGTTTACCTTGTGGCACATGTGACTGGTGGCCTGGTGGCAAGCAAATCTGAGCGAAGGGACACATGCTGGCACCTGAGGTCTCATACACATGGCCAACAAGTAGAGGCCTTGCTAAAACTTTTTTGAGACACCACTGGGTCTTTATGCGCATGTGATTAGATTGAACTATTTACACTTGATCTTAGCCAAAAGGCCAAGGAGCGATAGATCAAACCGTTTAAAATGACCAATATTCAACTGTTTGTGACCAGCAGAAACAGCAGTTTCACGTGGTTCTTCTGAGTAGGCTTTTCATAAAAAGGAGTGGTGCATGGAACCCTGCATTTCTCCCTCTTCCCTTTTGTCCTCACTTTTCTTCTTCCTGACAACTGTACCAGACCCTTATTAAGGAAACTTGTATCAGCTCTTTGCTCTCTAAGTTCCTGCCCCAACATTTACTCTGCCCTATGGGGCTTTATAGTACTCTGAGCTCTCTGTAGCTCCAGAACCAAAGAGGTGGACTAAAACATCATTGCACACCATGGAGATGGATCAGAAAACATTAAATACCATGGGGATGGGTCACAAAAGCATTGTGCATTATGGGGCTAGACCATAAGAACATTGTGCTGCATTCTACGGAGCAGACTCAGTGATCTTCAGGCAAGAGGACCACAGGCTTGAGGTGCTAGTCCAGATGGTACAGATCCAGGATGGGGTTGTTGGATATGCACTGAGCTGGTATGGCTGAATGTTTCTAAAGTGTTCATCTTTGACCCACATTTGAGGTCACATCTGCAATGCCATATGTCAGAAAACTATCATTTATTATATTTCTCTTTTGCTTCAACAGATTGAAATATGAAATTTCTTAAGAAATCCCCTGGAGTTTTTACCAAGTTTTTGTATATGTTATTTTTCATGTTAGGCAAAACATTTGAAATCAACTCTTTCAAGGACTGGGAACAGAGGAGAGAAGACAATAAGTAGGTTTTACTTCATGGATATTAATGAACCTCAGGGTGATATCTATGCAAAGTGCAGTGACTGAATGAATTACTGATCTACACGAAATGTGGTGTCATGAAGCCTGACTTCTGTGTAGCAGTTTCTAGTTCTAGACACTGCCTTGTATACAAACTGCCACAACCCCAGGCTTGGGAGAAATGACCTCAGCCTTTGGAATAATACAAGTCGTAGACAAACTACTGGACAAATTGGGAAATGAGTGACTTAATTTTTAGTTATCGCTTCAGGCTAGTGGTGATAGTGTTCGGAAGCAGAAAACGTTGGTGAAGTCAGCACGAAGTTTGAATGTGCGCAAGCATTTTCTCTGCTAGCATCACAGCCACACCTTACCTCTCACTCCAGGGCATGAACAGCTCTGGCTCAAAGTGTGGGGTAGAGTCTTTGAGGTGTAGGCTGTGAGCCCAGTTATCTGTTATATCCAGGGCTGTGCACAGAGCCGTACCGAGCTCTTTCTCCAGTGTGCTTCAGTGGCTTCAGTGACATTTGTAGTGCCATTGTAACAGATGTCTGGTGCAGTTTTCCTCCACAGCACCCAACGGATCTGCTTAGAGATGGCGTATGTCCGGGTGATGAAGAAATTAGTTCTTACTTCCATTTTCGTCATGCCTGCCAGAGTCTCATCTGTGCATCCCCACAGCAGTTCAGATGTCCTAAGCTTGGCTCATTGTCTGTTTGCTCCAGTTGACCTCTGTCCCAGGATCCCTACCATCAGCAGCACCCTAATACAGCTCTTCCCTGACTGTGTCTTGGAGTCATTGAGGCATGAGATCCCGTCCCAATGCGAGAGTGAGGGTAGGAAAAGCTGCCTCTCAAGAATTCAGCTCTGGGAGTACAGATCAAGGTCATAAGGTCAGTGCTTGGATGGCCCAGGATTCAGGCTTCTCCGGCTGGGGAACTTTTATAATGCCAAAGGTTTTGTTTGGTTGGTTGGTTTTGTTTTTTGGTACCTGGGATCGAACTCAGCCCCTTGTGCTTGTGAGGCAGGCAGCGGAACCACTAAGCCAAACCCCCAGCCTGTGCTCAAGGTTTTGCTTTTGTGTATGTGTAAGCAGTTTAGGCTTCAGCTTGATTTAAACATATTTTTACTATAATATACTAGTAAAGCCTTTAACTTATAGTAATTTTCATTATTTTTTGGAACAAGATGTTCTTGAATATAATTCCTTCCATCCTTCCATCCATCCATACTTCCTTTGCCTTCTTTCTCTTCTTCCTTTCCTCCCTCCTGTCTCCTTTTCTTGGCTTTGAGATTAAATTTACCCACATGGTGGAATTTCATAATGAATTGCTGGTTTTCCTTCCCCTAGAAATTTTAAAGCAATTGTATCTGTGGTAAAAAACAGTTTCATTAAAAAGTACTTTAGGTGTTTATATAATCAGAAAATCAGTTTATAAAAGTATTTTGGTCACATACATAAGTAAAATATTTTATAACTTTTAAGATTTAAAAGAATAAAAAATAATATTTTCAAAAGGATAAAATGCCTGATTTCTACAAATTTTAATTCATTTTGTTTTCAGTTATTCTTAAAGTTGTAGATGGCGTTATTTCTTACTGAAACGTCAGTTTTCTGATATTGGAAAGTGTAGTAGTGGCCTGAAATATTTTACATTTAAATACATTTGTGATGGCAGTATTTATTTTTCATCCTTACGTAAGATTAACCAGGATGACACAAATCCAATACTGAAAGAGGCTGTATCATTAGGATTACACATGAGGCCTTATCATTAGGATTCCATTTGTTATCTCAATAACCTTTTTCTTTCTTGATGTTAATATCCTATTTGTATTACAGTCTTGTGAAACGGAGTAAATTGTGTCTTCATGATGCCATAAGTCATTGGTTCTGTACAGAAAAGTGAACTTTCAGTGTTTGTAAGCCTGAAATAAGAACTAAAGTTATTTTAAGAGGTTAGTTACAAGATTACAAATTGATTTTAGGAAGCCAGACATGAGGTCACCCCATCAATAGCCAATTCAGTCGTGGAGTCGCTACCACATTTGAGAGTAAAATGTGCCTACTGTGTAATTCTGTTCTATCCATGACACAGCCAGTGGTACAGATACCACACTCACCCAGGAGCTGTGAGATCAGAAATACTGCACACCAGTAACTGTTGTCCATCACCAGCATTAGAAACCCTGAAGAGAGACTGTTGAAGGACATAATTTGCCCTGGAGGAAGTATTAAAACAAGAGCTGGGATGCATACCCATAGAAGTAACCAAAGATGGAAGTAAATGGGGCAGATGAAAACCACCTGTGTCACACCAGCCCCAGGACTGCAAAAAGAGGATAGATCGGCTTCAGGCTGAGGATTTGTTCTGAAAATCCCAAGACTCAAATGATACACAGTTTTAATCATAGACAGAAGCATTTAAACCTAGTGGAACATAGAACTCTGAAAGAAATAGGCATAGGTAAGGACTTTTTAAACAGAACCCAAGTTGCACAAGAAATAACATTAACACTCAACAAAAGGGGATTGTATCAAATTAAAAAACTATACTGCAAAGGAAACAACCAATAAAACAAACTCAGAATAATAAAAATGTTTTTGCAAACTACTCTGACAGAGAACTAAGATTTAGAATATATAAAAGCTCAAGAAATTAGACCTCCCAAAATAAAAGACTCAATAAAAAAATAGGCAATTGAAATGAATTGACACTTTTCAGAAGATGTACAAATGGTCAATAAATTTTGAAAAATGTTCAACACCATTGACTATAAGAGCAATACAAATTAAAACAACACTGAGATTTCATCTTACACCAGAAAGAATGGCCATTGTCAAGAAATCAAGCAATGAGAAATTCTGGTGAGGAGTCGGGGAAAACAGTATCCTTCTACACTGTTGGTGGGAATGTAAACTAGTACAACTACTGTGGAGATTACTCAAAAAACTAAAAGTTCCCCTAGACCCAAATACTCCCTTTCTAAGTATCTTCTCAAAAGAGTTAAAGACATCACATTGAAGGGATGCACACACACCCACGTTCATAGCAGCACAATACACAATAGCTAAATCTTTGAAGTGACACATATGTCCATTAACAGATGAATGGATAAATAAAATGTGGTATTTACATGCAATGGTGTATTATTCAGCCATAAAGAAACAAATCCGATTCATTTGTAGAAAAGTAAATCGATGGTGAGACCATGTTTAGTGAAATGACACACAAGCATAAATATTGAATGGTTTCTCTTATATGAGAACCCCAAAGTATAAATAAACAGCAAAATAATAGACATTATGAAATAAGAAGATAGATCATCTAGAAATGGGAAAAGGAACTAAACCTGGGTAGGAAGGAAGGTGGAAAAGAGTCAAAAGAATGAAGAGTGTTACATACATGTACCAAATTCCCACAATAAATGCAATCATTGTATACAACAAACACCTTCTTTCACAGAGAATAAGACCTAGCCTAAAAATAATAAATAGCCTTGAAAACTAGAAATCAAAAATGCCGCCCCAGTCAACCCTTCCTTTCCTTTCTTGCCAGTATTGTTCTCTTGCTCTTGGTGTCTATAAGGCATGGGGGGCTGGCATTTCTGATCTGTAGTGTTCAAGGCTGACTGTTTTCTAGCTGGGTCTTAGTTTTGGGAAAACAAAGCGTACACTAACAAAAAATTCTTTCAGCCAGTTCATTTATATAGGTGGATGTAAAAGGTTGTGGGTTTTGTTTTTGTTTTTGTTTTTGCTTTTTGCAGGAACAAGATAAAGAACTGAAAACACTCTTGGAAGTGGTGTTAGAATCCAGCATTTCAAGGGTGTCCTACACATTGTGTTTTACTTTTCTTCCATGATTAAGCATTACAGAGGGGAAAAGGAGTGGACCTTCTCCAACCTGCTGTGAGGGTGGAGATGTTCCAAGGCTGTGGTGCCGTGCAGAGGACTACGTGCCCACTGCTGGCAGGAAATGCCAAGTCCTGGCCACAACCAGGGGAACTGGAGCCATTTGTCTGACTCCTGCCCATCTTCCCAGCATCCTGCCCAGGCCATCATCCTAAACCACAGGGCCCCACAGTGCACCCCTGAAGGCCCAAGCTCTTTGCACTCTTCAGCTCCGCATATGAACAAGAAAGGAATTCCATATTTCTATGGCTCTGGGCTCCAGTGAGCATTTGAGGGAAAGCTAACTAATGGACATGTGCAGAGACAGCTTGTTGTTCAAGTCAGATCTCAGCCACAATGTAGGCAGGGAGAGTCCACTGAGGCCCACCATGCAGATGTGCACAGCGCCTTTAGGAGAGGAGGAGTACTTGCAGTTTAGGCAGCACAATAAGGAATGGATACTAAATGTCTGTGTGTTCCTCAGAGAGGAGCCTGGGCTTGGGCCACAGCCACACTCTTAATCTAGGTGACTGTTATACCTTGTATGTAGATGTTCTCCCAAAGCCTCGATACCCATATTCAGTAGTGGGGCTTTTCAGTAGTGACTGGATCTAGGGTGATAATAGGGGAATTAAAAGTGTGTGGTACTAAATTGGCTTAGCACAGATCTAGGTGTGGATAATGGAAGCCCCACCCTGGGTGTGGGAGGCACCAACCAACAGGCTTGCAGAATGAATGGGATAGAAAAGGACAGAAAAGAAGGCAAGCTTGCTGCTTGCTGCTCTTGCCTGCTCCGCCATGACTTGTTTCTCCTTTGTTCTGCCACCCTAGCTTAGGGCCAACTGACTATGGACTGAAACCTCTACAGTCTGTGAGCTAAAGTAAACCTTTCCTCCTTTAACTTGCAGGTATTGGGTATTTTGTCTCAATAATGAGGAAGTAGGCAAGACCAATTGGGTACCAGAAAAGTGGGGTCATTGCTGTGACACTATCTGACCATGTGGTTCACAAGCCTTTGGAATTGACTGTGGGAAGAGATTGGAAATCTTTGGAGATGCCAGTTGAAGAATCAGTCCTGGGGTGTTGTAAACCAAACTTGATGGAGCTCAAGAGTGTAAAGCTAGACCAGGATCAGGTGGTTTCATTTATGAACAAGGACTGCATTGTGAATTGGACCTTAAACCATGTTTATTATGCTTTGGTAGGAAAATTTCATTTTGATCTTGCCCAGAGAGTTTTTCTGAGACTGAGACTAAGGGCAGTAGACTAAATAATCTGGAGGAAGAAAATTCAAGGCAGTCTAGTCTACAGGTGGTAGCATGGCCACTATTTCGGGCTTGTAGACATCTCTGTGTTGAAAAACAAGAGTAAAGAGCCCAGCAGAATGATTTAAAATGTTTTAAGTTTGGCCAGAAAAAAAAAAGCTCTGGTGTTGTTATGGTCTGCAAGGAAGGAGCAGAAGAGAACTTGGTTTCTGAGAAAGAACAGGATAATAGAAAAAGATGGCCTGAAAATATCATAAGAACTAGCAGGACTCCATTCTTTCCAGCCTCAAAACTGTAAAGGGGAATGACTTTGCTTTGAGAAGAGAGTCCTCAAGTACCATGTTCCAGAATGTCAGTGGCCTAGAGAATTCATTCCTTGGGACTGTGTTCATAGTGCCCAGTGATCCAGGCACTCAATACCTGCAGCCAAGAGAGAAGGAAGTCTTGCTTCTGCTCCAGTTGGTGACAGACTCTGGCATCATCCATATGGTGCTAGTTTCAGTTGCATTGTAGTATTCAAGAGTTCTAAGGTCAGGAAAACTTTCACCAGATTTCAGAAGATAGCCTGGCAGGTCAGGCTGTGTGCCCCTGAGAAAGCAGTAAGTGAAGTTGTGCTGAAGCTAAAGATGTAGTGGAGACCCCAGAAAGTTGGAGAAGCCAGGATCATGGATTATCTGAGGAAAGCTGCAAGGAGTGAATGAGGCCAGCCCAAGAGAGACGCCATGGGAGCAGGGACCACTGGCAGTGCCATATTGGCAGAGCCACCCAAGCCCTTTGGAGTTTACTTCTTGCCACAGATTTCACAGGATGCTGGACATGGAGCTACAGCATTCAGAGTTTGTCTTGCTGGATTTTAGACTTACTTTGGTGACATTCCTTTCTACCTACTCATTTCTAACTTTTGGAATGGGAATATTTTTCTTGTGCCATTGTGTGTTGGAAGTGTTTAACTTTCTTTTCATTTGCATGGAGGCTCATAGCTCAGAGTTTTCCTCAGAGGAGATGTTGGACTTGGACTTTTCAGCAATACTGAAACTGTTAGTACTTTGACAACTCTTAGAGATGAACTAAGTGACTTTTGCATAAGAGAATGTGCATAAATCTTTTGGGGGTCAGGGGTGGAATGTTATGGATTATATCTAGATATTCCCCAAAGCCTCATGTACTTGTTCATAGGTGGGACTTTTCAGAGATGGCTTGATGTAAGGTGTGTGACACTGGGATTAATAATGTGCAGTAACTAAATTGTTTTAGCGTAGTTCTAGATGTGAATAATGGATACCCCCACCGTGGATATGGGTGGGGCCAGTCAATAGGTTCACAGCCTGAATGGAATATAACAGGACAGAAAAGAAAGCAGGATTGCTGCTTGCTGCTTTCTGCTTGCCCTACCATGGACTGTTTTTTTCTTTATTATGCCTCTTTGCCATACCACTCTGCCTTGGACCCAGCATGAACTGAAATGGCAACAAATCTTAAACTAAAATAAAGCTTTTCTCATAATCTCCAATGACCATCGAATGTTATTTTTAAGGGGTTAATAACCAAATGTGGGGCAGGGGAAACCTCACAAGAACGCCAAATGGCTGTCCCCCTGCACTACTCTTGGAAAGCATTTGCTGTGGAGTACAGTGTGAGCCTACTTTGGGAGCCACAGGACACCTGGGCTGAGGGGCCTGGGACCCTTGCAATCTCTCCTATCAGAAACTCTCTCTGGCTGATCACAGCACTCATAGTTCCATAGAAGAGCAATTCATCTCTGCTGCTGTGCATAATGTTGAGTGTGTAGTGGAGTTTTTTGTGGTGATCCTCAAGGGCAGGGTAATTGTGGCTGAAGAGGGAATGCTGCCTCTTTGAGTGCCTGAAGCCCTCCTGTTGTGGAAAGGATTTGCAAGTGACATGCAGAGAGACAGCAGAATGGAAATAAAATAACAAATGTACTTATCGACGAGGGCCGATTGCACATAAGCTTTGCCTGGATTGACGACACACGGGGTTACAACTCCTCCTTTTATAGGGTTTTACAGCCTTGACTTCATTTGGGTTATATTTCATTCTCACAGTTCAAATCACGGTCACAGGATAGTTAACTTTAACCCAGATGTAACAGTTCTTTGCAGCTGGGGAGATTATTCGTCTAGCTGTCTGTTCTAGTGCACAGGAAGGGGCCTTCAAGGTCAAGGCTGAAGCCATATGTCCCACTTCATGGTCAATGCCTCCACTGTCTGTTAATTTTGAATTAAACAAAGCTGATTGCTGTTAGAGACAGAAGTCATTTTACATTTTCCTAACATTTTGTAGGGTTTTAGATTATTTACAAAAGTTCTCCATATCACTCCAGGTGGCTGTGGTTGCACTCTTCTTTTCACTGCCTTCTCCCCTAACTCATTCTTCCCCGGATTCCAGAAAGGGCCCTGGCTCCCAGTGCTGGATGCACAAGTGAATCACTTACCATTGGCAATGGCTTTCCAACCCTTCAGTTTGAGGATGAGGGACTCACTTTCAGAATTACTGGAATCATCATACTTGTGGTCCTTCACAGGTTGCTGGCTTGTGTCAAGGGAGTCTTGCCTTGTGTCCCACTCCACCACTGAGATCACCCCCTTGCTGCCTCTGGCTGACATCACCTGCAGAGGCCTGAGGAGCAGGTGTTGGGGCACTGGCAGCACACTGTACCAATGCAGGATGGGAACACTGTACCGATGCAGGATGGGAACACTGCAGGCCTCTGTCCTGGAGTGGAGTCATGTTATTCTACCTCATGACAGACACCTTGCCACAGGGGATTTCCTTCCTCTGCCCCACGGCCTCTTCACTGTTTTAGACCACTCATTCATTCTTTCTTGGAAATATCCACTGATACATTCAAGGAAAATGGTGGCACTCACATTGGAAAGCGTGGCTGTCTTGGGAAGAGGTGGTGGCAAGAGCTAAACAAGGATTCCAAAGTGAACATGGTTGAGCCTTCTGACAGCCAGGATGGAACAGCACTCTGATTGCAGAAGTTAGTTGCGTGGCTTGCTAGAGTCCAGCCTATCTGCTTTGGACCCACTCAGGAATGCTCAGAAGACACCAAAAGTAAGAGCAAGAAAGAGCAGACTTCGCCACTCCCCTCAAGCTTCCCCATTAGGGAAGGTGGGGGTTTCTACCCTAAATATTTATTGAAAGGAAGTAAAAGCAAAGGCAATGCTTTCCAAACCCTTTGTGTCCACCCCTACCCTGCCCCATGACCCCGTTGGGAAGGGGCCCTATGTGTGCTCCTTGTTTTCAGAGCTCAAAGTGGGGCCTGACCTTTGGAATTTCTGAAGCTATGAGATCTGCCTCCTGGGACTTGTACTTGGCTCCTCCTGGCCATGTCATCAGTCTGCCAAGCATGAAGTGAAGTGAGCAAATTTTGGCTTTTTGGGTTTGGCATTTGCTGGCACATTCCAGCTCATTTGCCTGAAAATGGGCTTTTGTTTCCCTTCATTTGCCCAGTGGGACAGAGCAGAACAGCTGCTGTCCTCAGAACCGTCTCAGCCACCAAGGCCCCCGGGATGGTTGAGCAGTGTAGATTCCGAAGGGAATAGAGTTGAACCCTGGGCTTGGGGGAAGTCTGTAGATACCTCAGAGAGGAATGGTTGCCCCCATGCCTGCCTACACAAGGCCACATTTAGGGGAAGGGGCCAAGGCGCCTCATTGGCAGAACCCTCCCCAGACCCAGGAGATTCACTTAGACCAGGAGCTTCGGTTCTTATAGAAGCAGTGTTCCTCCCCACCTGTGGGAGAAGAGAGTGGCCTGGTACACCGAGCCAGGCCCTTTCAGACTCACCCACAGAGCCAGATTCAGACAAAGGGAGAGACTCACTCTACTCCAGTCCACAGTCCCCATCTTAGGCAGCTCTTCTCCTCCCTTTCCCAGCCTGGTCCCTCCCATTCTGGGTCCTTCTGACTGTGCTTCCCCAGGAGATCTCAGTGTGTCTTCTTACTGGATGCCTGCTTGTGGTGCTGTGGGGACACCCATCCTGCTCTTGCCTGCCCTCATTCTCCCTCTGCTAATGGCCAGCCAACAGGGTCACTTAGCTGAATGTGACAGAGTCTGAAATATGCCCTGGCTTTGCAGGGCCCCAGGCCCAGATATTTTTGTCTGATGCTCAGGCCTCAGGCCACCCACTGGGGTCCATTCCCTGCCCATTTCCCTGGCTAGTTTCTGACCCCACTACCTGGTCTCCCTTTGGTATCCCCTCTCCTTTTGGGAATGACTTTGGATCTTAGCACAGGATTGGGTATCCCTCCTCACAGATACCCAAGCCTGTCCAGGGCCATCCCTGTGGGGATTGTCAACAGGTAGGGGGCACAGGCACAATGCCCAGCACACAGTAGGCACTCAACAAGAGATATTTGTTTCTGGATCTGTGCTCAGTGTGATACTGGATATGTGGCAAGGCTGGATAAATATTCTGCACCATAGTGATGATAGCTGCACTACTAAAGGCACAGTTTTTGATTTCTCAAACCCAGAGCATGCCTGGTGTGTGTTGTGTGTGTGTGTGCAGAGATTTAGTACTTGGGAAGGAATGCCCAGGACCGTCTGGAAGACTTGAGTCTGACATAAGAAGGAGGGTGCAGTGGCTCAGGGAAGTGCTGATGGTTGGAGCAGGAAGAGGGTCGGCTGTGCTTCCCAGATTGTAGGCAGAAGGGTCTGGTGAGATTAGAGGGCACTCAGCTCTGATGGATGCTCTGTTGCTGGGCTTCATGTGGAGGGTAGGTGGGGAAGATGGTGGTCAGCAGTCTGGGCAGAGCAAGTGTTCTATGGACAGTACAGATAGAGCATTGGGGAAGAACAGATGCCTCAGGCAATTGGCCAGAGCTGAGCAACCTTCCAGCTGGGCCTGCCTTACAGGGTCTGCAGGTAATGCCACAGAGTGGTCCTCTGTGTTACAGGCCAGGAGGCTGGGTTGAGCCTTAGAGGAGCCTTCACCTGCAGCCTCTATAGGTCAGACATCCACGGCCCTAGATTTCTAGCTTTAAGCTGATGACATTTAGGAATATGTCCTAGATGGCTGACTGACCACAGCAGTGGATGGCAGGCATGGGCCTCTGTTGGAAGCTGCTCCAGCCATGTTGCTCAGTCACATCTCAGCGAGTTCAGTGAAAGCCAAGAGGCATCTCGGGACCACGGCACCTCTGCTCTCATGGTTTGGCCATGTTCTGGGCTCTTTGAGTGGTTCTGTCTTCCCTTAGTGTTTGGAGAGAGTCAGAACCTTTAGGTGAGAATCCTGTGGTTTGTCTGCTTCCCACTCATAGTGAGAAACAAGCCAATGACCCAAAATAAGCTGATAACCGAACCCTAACACCCTCCAGCAAAACCAGGAGAGGCAGGCCACTGTGGAAAGTGACTGTCACCAGAGGCCCAAGCTCTCACTTGGAGTCCTGCTGAGCATTTGGCCTGGTTAGTTTTAGGCCCATTAAAGGCAGCTGTCTTTCCTTGTGTAGCTTCTGTGTCTGTGGTACATAGTGGAGGCATCATTATCTGGGGTAAAAACAAATGGGGCAAGGACTGGGAGCTCAGGATGTCTATTTAGGATCATCAGGTAAGGCTTCAGAGACAGGAACACATGTCAGGGGACATATAAGGAGTTGAGTGAGAACACCACATAGAGCACACAGGTACCAAGAGAACTGTGAACCATGCAGACTCGGAACAAGAAGGCCCACAGAACTGGAGCTGTAAGATGAGGGAGGTGGGTGTGATCAGGCAAATGTCAGGCAGAGGGCAGAGCTGGCTGGTCCTGGAGCCGTGCATGGGCTGGCAGGTCCTGGAGCCGTGCATGGGCTGGCACAGAAAACCACTGGAGCTTCTGAATTAGAAAAATATGATTTCATCTGACCTAGTTTTCTAAAACATTCTCCTGTGCGTAGGGGTTAGAGAGCTGGAGGTTAGCGCTCTTAGTTGCCTAGACTGCCCTCCTCAGCCCATCAGGGATCCCCATGCTGCCCTGGGGTCACTGGCTTGCTGGCCAGACTGTAGGACTTTCTAAAAGCGCTGGCTGTGACCCAGTTCCTCACACAAGAAGGTCCAGGTTTAAATCAGCAAGGGAAGCAGCACAGAAGGTACAGTCTTTGCCTTCCAAATGCAAAAAGTCCATCTCCTGCCCCTACGTCAGCCCACTGTGGTGTGCAGGGTAGAGCCGGCTCACTGTGCATAATGTCATGGGGCTCTGCAACAGCAGCATGGATGACTGATAGCTTTGGGGCTGGTCTGAGCTCTGGGCCCTTTGATGCCCCTACTTTAAGTGGCACTGTGAGGATCTAAAACCAACACTAGAGCCATCAGTCCTTGTCCAGAGTGGTGGTAGGTTCATTACTACGCACCTGACTACTGTGGTGACCATGAACCTCAGAGGCCCCCACTTTTGACTTAAATGCATCTTCTTATCCAGGGAAGGCATTGTGAAGCTCTCCTGAGGAAAGGGCTCTTATGAATGGATATGTTGGTGTACTTGAGTTGGAAAAACATGAAGCAAAGTATTCAAGGTTTAGGCACATCTCAGGAGAATTGATTTTAACTCAGGCTTTGATGTCATTATTTTTTGGAAAAACAGTTGCCCCATTCTCTTAGTGCTATGTCATGTCTTTGGTCCAAGGGAGGATTTGAGTTCTGTATTCAACCTTCCAGGCCTTGCTGGCCCACAGCACTGGAGTTCTGTGTATATTGTCATAGTCCCAGGAGCACCAGCACATCCCACAGGCCTCAGGCATTGCTGCAGCACACAGGGACCAATGCGGGAGGACTCTGAAGCAGAAAAGGGAGAGGAAGCTTGAGAAACCAGAGCTTCTAGAGTCTGTTCTCAATTTACAAGGAGTTGGGGGTGAGGACAAGGGAGGGAGGTGGCTGGACTAACCTGGGCATCAGTGAAAGTCCACACTGGAAGTTGGAACATGCCTGTTGTTCTGGACACTCAGAGAGTGAGGGCTTGTGGGATGTTGTAAGGGGATTCTTGGCTTGGCCCATGGAAGGGAGAGGAGGCTGCAGTCAGCTGACAAAAGTCCCACATAAGTCAAGTTGGAGTTGACTCAGGGAGTTTGCAAAACCTCTACCCTGGGAGAAGCGGGAGTTAGGATTCCATGAGGGTCCTCTTCCTTTCCTTCTTCTTTGCTGTGGATGTTCTTTCTTTTTGCAGCCTGCATATTTTGGACTGAATCCTCACTGGTTGTTGGACAATAAAAGGATAAGGGACAGCATTGGCTGTCATTCCTCATCCTGCAGGTGGGTTATCATGTTCCCATGTGCCCTCCTGACATGCATTTTTCTGGGAAGTAAGATGCACCTCTGCAATCCCATAACCTGAGCAGAAGGGACTCTGGCCCTCTGACCTGCCTGGCAGATCCCACGACCCTTTGCAGAGGCAGCACTCAGAGCCTGGACAGCTGGAATCTCGTGTGACAGTACAGCTGAGCAGTGCCTCAGAAGTCTGCAGCCTCAGGACCGACTTGCAATGCCCATGTGGAAGCTACAGCTGAACCATACTTCTAGACATGCAATCCTCCTGGGCTCCATGAATTACGAAGTTCCATCGAGTGAAGCAATCCTCATGGCCATGACTTCCTTTCATCCCTGGATCTCCCGCATTCTTAGTGGGTCTATTTCTTCTACTTCCAAGACTTATAAATTGCAAGTTGCTAGTGAAGTGATAGATTCTTTTATTTTTTCCAGCTTTAATTGAGTTTATTGGTACATTTTAGGGATACAGTACAGTTACATTCATTGTTGGGATCTTGTACCTCTACATGACAAGTCTTGGTTTTCATTTTTTCCCCTTGTCCCTGCCCTCCCTTCACCCCCTCTTCCCCTCCCCATCTACAACCACTTTATTTCCATCTTTTCATTATCTCACAGTTTTTTTCTTTTCCCTTTTTACCCTTCCCCCACCCATCCCACCTTCCCTACACCTTTAGCTCCTTTCTTCCCATTTCTCAATGTCTTTCCTTTGCATGTGATTTGTTTCTTTTCTCTTACTGCTTGTAGTATTTTATTTTTCTGTTGGATTCTTGGGATCTTGATTATTATATATCTAGGCGTAGATTTTTTTTTATTGTGGCTAGTTGGAGTTCTATATGCCTCAATTATCTGTATGTCTAATTCTTCTCTTCTGTTTGGGAAGTTTTCTGTCATTAATTCTGTGAAGAGCTTTTTTAAGTCATTTGTGTTTTCTCCTGCTATTTCATGAATTCCTATCAGTCTTATGTTATTTTTCTTTTCATCGTCTAGAAGTTGTTGGATTGATTTCTCATGATCCCTTACTGTTTTTGAGAGACCTCTTTTTTCACTGTCACTGACTGCCATCCTATCTTCTATATTTGAAATTCTATCTTCGCAATCTTTTATTCTGTCATGTACACTTTCAATAGAGTTTTTAATCTCCTGAATATCTGTTTGAATCTGTTTTATGCATTCCATTTCTTTCCTCTGTTGGGCATTCACTGTTTCCATTTCTTATGCTGAGTCTTCATGGCTTCTATCATGGTCTTGAGCTCATCTATTTTTTTGTCAGTTTCTGTTCTAGAGCTCGAATCATGACTTCCATTTTGCTCATCATCTCTCTGGTTAACTGGGAAATTATTTCTGATTTGAATTTTTCTAGAGCCTGATTGATCTGTTTTGTTACCTCCTGTGCTATGGATCCAGGGTGTCCTGCTGGTTCACTATCAGACTTTTCATCCTCATTTGACCTACTGTTTGCCATTGGTGAACTGGAAATCTGTCTTTGTGTCTTGCTTAAGTGTTTTCTCATTTTTATTTTTGTTGTTGGGTTGTCCTTGGTTTAACTTCTGGGTATTACTTAAATCTTCCTGATATAGTTTCATTTTAGCTTTTAAGTTTCTAATGACTTATAGACATCCTCATTTTCATAATATCAGAAAAAACAACTCATTAAATCAATCACAATCTTTTTTCCCAGCTGATACATTCAGCAGCCCAATAGGATCAAGCACAGCTTGCAAACTGACTACTTGTGGTAGTCATTAATCTATCACCTTTAAACCATGTGAATTAAATTAATATCAAGAAGTAGCCCAAAATATGTTTGCAGTGAATACGTTTTTCAATATAGCATCTTTACCATTTAGGATGGGGAGGTTAGACTGAGTTAGGATGAGAGGAGTAGATAAGTGAAATAACTGGAGTAGGTTTGAAGTGAAACCAGAGGATGTAGAATGACCTTACTATCTTTATGAAGCTATTAACTTCAGAGGGGATAGACAGAGTGCAGTTATAAGGACAAGAATATATCCCCTTAGCAGTAATAGGTACTCGCCTTCCCTTGAAGCTATGGAGCCATGAGTGAGGTAAAATGACTGGAGAAAAGAACGTAAAGACCCCCCCCCAAAAAAAAAACCCCAAAACACACAAGGAAAAATAATAAAAGAAGAAGTCTGAGTTAGGGCAGGAGCAGGAATAAAAAGGGAGATGAGGGATAATATGGTGGAGCAAGAGACTGAGTTGGAGAGAGAGGACAGAAAAAAGAAAGAAATTTTAAGGTGGAATGAGGAAAAGAAAAAAAAAGCCTCTTTCAGACTATGTCTCTGTTGTCATATTATACGACATGTACAGCCATATGCAGAACTGAATCCCCTGATCTCGGCTAGCCAATGACAGGTCCCCATGACTGAGACTGACCTCAGTCCACAAGGCCTAACTTGAGTTTCCCAACCAGCAGGATTGAATGCCACTCAGTTCTATTACAGGTTTCCCCTGTACTTTCTTTAAAGATGTTCAAAGTTGGGAGCTCAGAATACTACCCTTCATGAGCACCTATGCCTCTGCAGAGTGGGTCCAAGGACTGGCCCAATCAAGAGGTTTGAGAACGGGGGCAGGGGGACGCAGGTCGTGGGGGTGTTTCAAGGGTGCCCGCACAGCTATCTTCCTTACTGGATCTGGTGGAGCGCAGTCCGGGAGGTCGCGCACCCACAGGGTGGGCCCTGGGCAGGCAGCTGGAGAGACCTCCTGCGGGGTCCTTGGGTCCTTACTCGTAGATTCTATTTTTGCATTTGTTTCTTAACTACTGATAGTTGGGGCCAGTAAAATCCAAGTGTTTACAAAAACCTGTGAACCTGTCTGGATGCTGTTTCAACAGTATTTGGAGGTTTAATATGTCCTCGATTTCCTGTTCCCACATCTAATGTGCGCTCTGTAAGACTGCTTCTGACAATGGTTCCAAATACCTGTTAATGTTGTGGTTGGCAGTAGTGTTTCCCTAGATTTGTTCAATTTTAAACTGCTTTGTATTTTCTAAACAGCAGACTATGATTTTCTCCTAGTAAACTATTTATAGGAAATTTTAAGCATGATAAAGAGCTATGCTTTCTCCCAGCAGCGCCACACCAGGCCAAAGCACTGTGTTTTGCTGAGATGACACAAGTTTTAATCCTATTAATCCATAGTATAAAAAAAAGAAAAATGCCTTGTAATTCTTTTTATTTCCCCACTAGTTTCTATATATTACAGATGGTTGTAAAAGGATATATTATCTCTTTAGAATCAGAGTTTAAAGTCAATAAAATTGTATTAACATCAGCAAAAGAGGGAACAAAAAAAATCATTTCTTAAATGCAGAACCATCTACCTGCTCTTGTACAAAAGTAACATGGTTTGTTCTCATGTTTTATCTTCCTTTGTTCCATCTGAATACTACACCCTGTTCAGAAGCTTCTTGAGCTCCTTCATCAGAACAACATCTATACCAAGTAGCTCATCTTGGCTTTGTGTCCAGCCTTCTCTGTCCTTTTCAGGAATGACAACTCTAGAGGCTGGAGTTAGAGCTGTAACATTTTATTTTAAAAAAGGAAAATGAGGCAAACTTTATCCTCTCCCTGCATGCATTGTTACACTATTTCAGTGTAGCTCTGAGCTCACACAAATTAGGGGAGGCCAGAGGTTTCTGTCTCTTCATGCCCAGCATGCTCCACCCTAGTCAGCAAGGTGTCCCTACATGCAGGAAACTCAACTAAAATGACAAAATTCATTGGGCAAGATCCTCAGAAACAGGTAACCGGCCATGTCAGGCAGCCACATTTAGGTAACAGGCCTTCTCAGCAGCCTGATGGAGTCCCAGGGTCAGTCCAGCTCCCTGCTGTTTTGCTGTATACAGGGCTGCCTGTCTTCCCCAGTGACAGGCACAGCTTCTGCCACCACATGAGTATGTTTTTGTAAGTCTTGCTTCAGTAAGAACACGTGGATGTGAGTGCACACACAGGAATGCATGTGAAAGCTCATGTAATAACACATAGGTGTGAGTACACACATGCATGGGAATGTACATAAGCCCACATAGTGGCATGGTAACACACAGATGGTGAGCATACAGTTTTGGGTGCCCTAAGCATGCAGACCAGAGGAGTTTTAGGAGCCACTTGGCAGACAAATCTCTCACAGCTGCTTTGCCTGAGCCAGCTGCTGGAGACAAGCACCCTGAGATGAGGACTGCCTCTGCTGAGGTGCGGGGGAAGAGGGGAGAAGCAGCCTGGGCCAGAAGACTCCTGCAGAAAGAGAGCAGGGCCATGGCCCTTACCCATCTTGACACCTGGGCTAGGGACTCTGGTCACCCCTCCTGTCAGTAACTCAAAGCACATGTGGCCCAACTGGAATATGTACCCCATATGGAAGCGTGTCCTGCAGGCATTTAAAATATTAAAACTCATGAAACCAGAGCTATGAAAGGCACAAGCTTGATGAATTTCATTTATTTCTTTTCCATGGGCATTTGTAACTATTTAATAACCAGCCTGCCTATTTTAAAAGATTGTCTGCCTCTTTTGAAGGCATTTCGTCCTTTCACTGTAGGTCACTAGAGTCACTCATTGCTGGACATGGTGGGGGGTTCATCCCCTCCTGCTGCGCATCCCACAGCGATGCCAATAATGTGGACTCTGATGCTGTGGAGTCATATTTGACATGGAAACAATGATGTACAGCAGCATAGCTTTTAAAAAGTGACGGCAGTTTCAGTTCTCAGATCCCCCGGCAAAGTTCATCCTGTGAGTTCTACTCAACAGACTTCACAGGCAGAGGAAAAGTTTTCTGGGTGCTGCATGGATTGTTGGGTTTCAGAGAGAAATCTGGCCCCAAACTTTTAACTGCTCATGGTTGCAAGTCCAGGTGCAAAATGTGTATCCTCTTTGGTTGCAGGGCCGATACCTTCCAGCTGGGCAGCTTTCAGGGTGCGTGGTGTTCAGCAGCAGCAGGAGTCATGTGCTTCTTAGGTGCTGGGCTGGGCTCTTCCTGTCTTCCTAGACTCCCTCTGCACACATGGCTGTGTCATGGCTCTAGGTGCCTTCTCTGTGCACATCTCCAAATACATTAGATCCCAGCAGCTCCTGGCCTGGTAACTAGCGGTCTAACTGAGGTCTCCATAGGTGTAACACACACCATGCAGTCACTAATCCCTACTACAGTTCTGCATTCTCAGCCCTCCCATATACAATCAGCTTCTTCTGAATTATTCCCCAATTGAGTAAATCACAGTTCTGCTCTTGCGAGTTGCTCAGGACAAATCCAGGTCTTACCTGGATTCTCCTTTTCCTCACTCTCAGATGCCCAACCCATTGCTGCATGCTTTTTTCCCCCCAGTGTACCCTGTGTCTTCCACTAGAGTCCAGCCTGGTGCTACTTATGAGAAGCCCCCAGGTCTTGAAGCCCCTCTCTCCCTGCTTCTACCCATGGTGTCCTGTGCCTCGCTTTCCATGGAGCAGTCAGGGCAGCATGGTTACAAATACATCCAGGTACCGCTACTTTTGACCCCATCCTCTGTTCTGGGGCAAGTGCAGCTGGGAGGCCCATAAGGTGTCAGTTCCAGGGCCCAGGAACATGTGTGCCAGACTTTGAGAGCAGCCCAGGGCAGAGTAACAGGCCTAAGCCCAGAAGGAAGAGGAGGACCACAGGGGCCTTAGCTTTGCTTTTGTTTTTCCTTCAGAAAAATGCATCAATCGAAGGATCCAGAAAGGAATGGACAGTGCTCCTGGAACCGGCTGGTTTGAGCAGATACCAGTTGGAGTTTGAGTGTAAAATGCATCCAGGATGTGAGCTGAGAAGGATACAGAGATTTAGGCCCACAGACCTGAGTGCAACTCCCCGAGGGATTTGGCAGTTCCAAAGCTATGTAGGAGGGACTTCCAGAAACCAACAGGACTGGTGCTGGCAGGAGGGCAGAACGCACAAGCTGTCCTTGTGCTCTGGAAACAAGAGTTAGACCTCAGGGCCTGGAAAGAGGGGAGGACTTGGCACTGACTGCTGGTTAGGCTGAGGTTCCAGAAAGAGTAAGTCCTAAGAATGAAGGCAATCTGGAAACAGTCCAGTTCTAACAGAACCCCAAACTTCATCGGAGTCACTATCTGTTTGCAAGAAGAATTTTATCTATTTGCAAGAAGAAAGTCAAATCTTGTTGCCAAAATATGCCAGAACTTTGATGATTTTCATCACTAGTGATGATTATTCAATTAAAAACTACCAGCCATGCTGAAAAATGGAGGCCAAAGGAATGAAAATCATAGAAAAGAAATAAAATCACTAAAAACATGATATTTTATGATATGCACCCAGAGCTATGTTTAGAGAAATATTAAAAACTTGAATGCATTAAAAAAGCAAGTACCTAAAAGTTGACAATTTAAGGTTGTATATTCTGAGGCCAAAACTATAAAATTAAACCCAAAGAAAGTATAAGAAAGAATATAATATTAAAAACACATAACAGAGGCAAATCAAAGCACTGAAATGCACACACGATCATGCATTTCTGTAGACTATTTCTGTATGCTAGCCACAACCAATTGGACCATGCAGTGTGGGGCTACCAACCATCCCAGGGTAGTTGAGCTCAGATTAAAGGCACTTAAACACTGGCAGGATCAGGTGTGGGTGGTATGTATAGACTACTGGCACTGCCCACTGACCCAGGAGATGAGTGGAAGTGAGCGACACAGACTACACAGTCTGTGACCCTGGGATCCAGAACCCAAGCCTGTGCCCACCCCTCGCCACACACCTCTTCACGGAAACCTCGCAGCTGCTGTGGTTGGGAAACCATTCCAGTACCCACCAACCTCAGACCGGAGCAGTGGTCAGAGGTATTAGGGTAAGGGAATACTGTGCATCAGTAGATGAGAGTGGAGTAAAGTAATGAAAAAAAGAGGGCTAGAATCACCAACTGTATTAGGACAGATATATGAAGTAAAAATGATCAAAATAAGTCCCTCAGGGTAGAAATTGGAGCAGTGGCTCCCTCTGTGGAGAGTAGGATGGTGACTGATTACATGGCGCAAGGAGGAAGTTTTAGGGACTGGATTGTGCTGCACACTCTGAGCTGGGGTGGATCGTCTGTAGACACATGTGTAAAACTTTATCAGGCTTTACATTTCTCACTAAAGATTACTGTACCTTGCTATTTACACAAATCAAAATTGCAAAACGAAGACACAAATGACATCGTTTCACCTGATCAGAACTCCAGCATGGCTTCGGCTTCCTTCTGGTAAAAGGCAGCGTAAAGTGCACACTCGTACTTTAGTACCACTGCTTGTGACTTCTCTAGTCACTGCAGGTTCTTTGATTCTGTCCTCCCTCTGGGATAAAAGTTCCATTTAGGCAGAAATCTTGCTTGGTTTCAGTTGCTGCTTCTCCAGCTTAGCCAGAAGGACTCCTAGATTCTCCTGCATGTGCACTTCGAATCAAGAAAGAAAGAAACATGGGTATAATTTGGCAAAGTTAGGAGGTGTGACCCAGAAACACAGTGAAGGTTTAAAATTTAAAAATTTATTACAATAAAAGACACGTTATCGTTAATTCTCCCTCATTAATTCTTGCTTCAAACACACTCATTCCATTGCACTTCTGTCTTCCTAAGTCCTCTTCCCTGAGTGTCTTTTAGCTTGCTGTTGTGGCTGCCTCGATGTCCTGAACCAACCCAAAATGCCTACCTTTTGTGGTGATCATTTTGACATTGGAGATGAGTCAGAAGTCACACAGTACTAGTTTCAGAGGGTCAGGTGGATAAGGACACACAGTGATGCTTGTACTAGCCTCCCTTTCCATCAGATCACATTTGGCAGCAGCATGCATGGTATTTTTTTTTTAAATCACATCTCCTAAAAACACTCACAAAAGACTTCTAGAACTGCTCAGAAAATGACAAGAAAAACAGGATAAGTGTATTCGAAGTAGAAGGAATGGAAATGTGTGTGTTTTTTGTAATTATTTTTATATACACATGCACACAGTTTTGGTCACTCCTTGTGTGGTAAAAAAAATTGCAAAGTGAGTGATTTAGCATTTTTTTTGGGGGGTACTGGGGATCAAACTCAGGACCTTCCTGAGTTGCACTTGCAAGGCAGGTGGTGGAACCACTGAGCTGAATCCCTGGCCCCATGACCATATTAATCGAAGTTATTTTTGAAGCTTCAAAGCTACTCTGCACTGTGAAAAATGCTAAGACAAAAATGCAAGTTTATCCCTCCAAGTAGTTTAGAATCAATGGAATAGAATCACGGGGAGCAAGAAGGTGCATCCTCCATGTGGCGTGGAGAGCGTCCTTTACAAGGTAGGGCCTCAGGAATCACCCAGGCCTAAGGAGTCATTTCAGGAACCGCTCTAGGAAAGAGTAAGCTGGAGGCCTCTTACTGAAACCTGCCATGGTGTTGGGGACAATTCAGGATCCAAGGCCCTAACAGTCCCATGGTTGTTTCCTTTTGAGACAGAGCTTATAAAGTAAATCTAAAGAGGAAAACCAGCCCAACTGCTGCAGAAAAGGTCATGTGGGGAGGAAGATGTTGACAAAGCTGAAAAGACTCCTAAATTAACTCAGAAGTGTATTTCATGTCCTTTTATAGCTAAGGATTGGGCCACATTTGCTTAAATGTGAATCAATCTGATCCTTCGTACATATCATTAATGATAAGCAATTGAGTTGTGCTACCTTTTGAAAGTTCTGAGTAGCATGTATTTAATCAAAGCATATTTAAAATCAGCTTTAAATTTTGGAGGTTAATTTTGTTTCAGATTCCTGAAGCAAAGGGCCTCAAATGATCATGGTTTTGGTGGGTGCTACTCCATTTTCCCTTGACACATGCTCTTTTCCAGGACAACAACATGTTTTTTCTTCTTTCTTTTCATGACTGCTATCCATTATGTAGATAATGGCAAAAGCACTCTGTAAACCATGGAATCCCTGTTTGTTTGTTTTAATGTTACATTTTAAATTTAAACAAATAAGGATTGTTAGGCCACCCACAGCCAAAGCCCTTCTTAAGAACTCAAGGAGACAATGTAATATTGTACATTTTTACTGTATGATTTAACCTTGTCCAGTATCATTAATACTTGGAGCAGGAGGAGGAGGAGAGAGAAGAGACAGGAAGGAGGAGGAAGAGGAGGCTGAGGAAGTAAGGCCAACTACTTCACCTAAGCCTAGAGCACATTTGGAGAGTTCATAAATCCTCATAGGAAAGAAGTTCTCAAAACTAATGAGATGGAGCTGGGTCTCTACTTCTTTGGCAGTGCATTTTCAGCCTGGTCCTTGGCTCTTTGAATGCCTTTCCAGGGTATCTACTGAGCTCAGAAATGTTTAGGTCAATGGCGCATCCCCATGAGCTGCCAAGGATTCTGGGACCCCCCTCCCCCAGCTGCCTGCTATTCATGGGGTCCTGTGCTGGGCGCCAGTCCACCTGTAGCTCAGGCCATCTGAGATCATGAATCATATAGTTGGCATTCAGAGCTTGCTGAAAGACTCCACTCGTGGTGGATTTGGAGGCTTGGCCTCCCTCCCCTGTAGTATTCTGGCCTCTGCGGCCTGACAATTCCTTGCTCTCTGTGAAACAGGGCAGAAATCCCCAATTGTCAAACTTTTCACTTTAAATTTAGATAAAGGGATGACTGTGTGCCTTCTGGTGGAGCTTCGTAAGACTAGCATGAGCCCATCACCTGCTTGTGGGCAGAGTCCACGCACGCCTGAGAAGCAGCCAGACTCCTTGTCCTGACCCCAGGTGATACTTTCTCATGGCTGATTCAGTTCTGGTGCCTGCGACTAGGGTAGTGGAGTCACAGTGACAAAGATGTGGGGCCAGGGAAGGGTCTTGGGACGAGGCAGAGGGAGGGACAGACCTGACCGTAGGTGACTGGGCTCCAAATGTTCCCAAAGCACCCTGAAGATACACCCATAGAAAACTCTTCTTCTAAGGGTCACAGCAAAGCTCTGGAAAACCCCCTAGCAAAAGGAGTCAGTTGCCGGTCTTGTTATTGGACAAGCATTTTTCACATGTGCTGGCCAGGGATTAGTTATTTTCATATCAACCTATCAACACTACTCAGAACCAATCTCCATGAAACACACTTTGACAATCTCAACTCAACCCAGTCACATGCTTCTGATTCAAACCCTCAGCCTTTGGCCTCACTGCTTCTCTTTGTTTTTGGGCTGGCTGGGGATTTTCAGATTTCTGAATGCAAAAGAAGTTCCATTTCCCTCCCTTGATGTAAGGTGTGTCTTCTCATATGATTACATATGTGTCCCCCTCTGTCTTTCTAGGTTCTGGAAATCCTTGCCACTATGTGCCCCATGCAATTCTGTGGGACAAGCAGTCAAAGGCAGGCATACCCAGAGGACCTCCTTGTCCCTCATTTACAGGAAAAAGCACACTGAAACAACCTCTCTCACAAAGACTTGGTTCTCAATTTACTTTATCCAAGAGCACAGAAAATCTTTGGCAGTGGGGTCCCAGGTAAGCCAGGGGTGGTGATGGTTCCAAAGGCCTGGAGAACAGCACGTTGGCATACCACCAGCACCTCATGTTTAGATCTAGAATGTGATTAAATAGTGGGGATTCAATACTCCTCAGTGGAATCCATAGTTAAATGTGCTGCCAGGAGGCAGGGCCTGGTTGAAAGTGGTTCAATGGGGGTGTGACCCGGAAGTGTATATCTCTCCTATATTCATCCTTTCCTTCTCTGCTTCCTAGCTATGGTGGGCAGCTGGGTCCTTTCACCATGCTGTTTGGCCTCAGAGCTGACAGACCATGAAATAAAACTGAAACTGGGAGTCAAAATAAACCTCTCTTCCTTTAAGTTGTGAGCATCAGGTAGTCTATTCTAGTGATGAAAAGAAGCCTTGGGAATTGACATGTGGAAGATATCTGGAAAGATTTGGAGATTCCAATTAGAGAAGACCTAGAAATCTGTAAGAAGAGAAATCACAGCTTGATGTGTGATACTGGTTCGAGCTTGGAAGAGCATAATGTTGATAAGTGTAAGAATAAAGATTAGCCTTGGGAAGTCAGAGCTGAGAATAAGAACTACATTGGAAGTTGGAATAAAGTCCATATACATCATGCTCTGTCAGAAAATTTGTCTTCATTTTGCCCACGTGCTGAGACTGAGAAGCTGAAAGTAATGGCATCAGACTAATTAATCTGGCAGAGGAAATTTCAAGGCAGCCCAGTGTTCAGGCTGTAGATAGATATTGCTTGCTGCTTTTCAACAAGATCTACAGTGAGACTCAGGAACAAATGGTAGAGTTAAATGATTTAAGTTTTCAGTTTTAATAGAAAGGAAGCACCTGTAAATTTGGGGCTGTGGAGAGTATAGTTGCTGAAAATATTACCGTTAAAAAGAAGCCAAGTAGTTTGCATCAAGACATTAAAAAAGATGGCTTGAGGGTATCTCAGATATCAGCAAGATTCCAATCTTTCCAGGCTCAGAGGTACAATATTGAAAATTTTTGCTTTAAAAAGAGAGTCCCAGAGAGCCCCCACTCATTCTGGGACAACTAGAAAAAAATTTCCTGGAGGTCATCCAGTCAGCCATTCATAGGCCACTGCAGTCATGATTTGCAGGGGGCTGGCTACTGTTTAAGGGGTGGCAGACCTTGGCACCATCCATGTGGTGCTGGTTTTTCAGACATTCAGTATGCAAAATAATGGGATCATGGAAGCTTCCACCTGGATTTTAGAGAAATGACCAGGAGGACAGACAGTGTGCCTCTGAGAGGGGAGTTCATGAAGCTGTGAAAGTGAGGCCAAATGTGCATCCAAATGTGGAGATGCCAGGAATTTGGAGGTGCTAGTAATGTGGAGCTCTGATGAGACAAAACATAGGCCACGGGTGCAATTACAAGACAGAAGGCTGTAATTCGCAATGCTATATGGCCAGGGCTCCCAAGCCATATGGAATTCACATCTCATCATGACTTGTCCCATATGCTGGGCATGGACCTACAGGATTTAATGTGTGTCCTGCTGGGTTTTGGTCTTGTTTAGCCCTGATTCCTTTCGATCTACCTACTTATTTTGTAAGGGAAATGT
Source organism: Fukomys damarensis (assembly GCF_012274545.1). NCBI lineage: Eukaryota > Metazoa > Chordata > Mammalia > Rodentia > Bathyergidae > Fukomys > Fukomys damarensis. Next base: position 65,159,093 of record NW_022900926.1, on the reverse strand, counting down.
TTACTCTGCACCATTGTTTGTTAGAAGTGTTTAAACCTTCAGTTTTGATTTTTACAGGGGTTCATATTAAGAGTTTTCCTTGATTCTCAAGGGAGGCTCCAGATTTGACCTTTTCAGCAATGCTAAATGTTAAAATGTTAAAACTTGGACGACTCTTACAGATGAACTAAATACATTTTGCATGGTGATGTAGACATGAAATTGAGGGTCAGAGAAGGAATGCTGTGGTTTAGATCTAGACTGTCCATTGCAAATCTCATGTGTTCAGAGGTGAGGCTTTTAGACAGAGAACGGATCGTGGGGGCGTTAGAACAGCTGAATATTCTGTTACAAGGTGGAGTCTAGTTGGAAGAAGTAGTTTACTGGGACAGGACCTGGAAGGATATATCCTTCCTTATCTGTCTGCTTCCTGGCTGCCATGATGTGAGCAGCTTTCCTTCACCCAGGCCCTTCCACCATGCTGTTTTTGGCTTGAGTCATTTGGCCATGGACTAAATTCACTGAAACTATGAGCCAAAATAAACTTGTCCTTTTTTAAGTTTTGGGTGTCAGGTATTCTGTCTGAATGATGGGAAAATGGCTAAGATACCACATTGAAATGGATGCCCAAGATCCAGGTGCTCTTTGATGCTTGGAGACCTTTTCTAGAATTAGCACAGCCATGTCTCTAAGGAGTAGCAGGGTCAGTACTGAGGGCAGCTGAGCTGGGCTCAGTGTCAGGTTCCCACAGGCAAAAGGCCTGTTTTTTCAGTGCTTACTTGTCTGAGAGATTCTCTTTGGCTCAAGGATAATAACAGCTCTTCTATCTCCCTGCGGTCTACATCCTAGACTTGGTGGGAGGTTATATGTCCAGTTATCTTGTCATCTATTATATTTTTGCATAATCAGGCATGAATCCATTCTCTAGGACATTTTCTTTTACTTGCCCCTTTTCATATCCACTAGTTTGTGCCTTTTGCAAACTGTATTGTTTTAAATGAATCCAATCATTTGTTTGCTTCAAATCATTTGGGAACTCTACAAGACAGAGCCTGATGTCTGAATTTCTGCTCCAATCAAAACAACAATAGCAGTAGAGCTTTATGAGCATCTTGCACAGTACTGGTCTGAATTTGAAGACAGCTACTTCTCCGAGACCCTGGGACTTGCACCCCACGGAAGTCCAGCTCTGCAGCAGAGGAGGGTGGTGTGTGCCAGGCAGGCAGAGTTATGAGACATTGACCACCACTCTCAGAGCAAAGCAGAATTCCTCCTTTTATAAGGAAGTCATGCTTTTTTGTTGGCATTTCTGATTTTATTTCTCCAGTTGCTGGGGCACTGTCACCTTGTTCTACTGGCGATGCTCGGTGATCTGTTTTCTCTCTCTTTGCTGTGGCTATTGATGTGCCACAGCTTGCATAGTTAACAAAATATTTATGAGTTTTCACAGTTCCTGAAGCTCTTCTGTTGGCACTCTGCTCAGAGTTCTTTTGCTCTATCTAGGCGTAAATCATGAGTCAGCAAAGTGCAGCTCTGCTAGCGGTCCTAATGTCACCAGATGACACCAGATAATACTGAATGCCCGCAGTGACACAGCCAGCTGCTGGTCACTGCTACTGATCTTCGCGAAGCTCTTCAGTACTAACAGCCCCTAGTGATTATCTCTCTTTCCTTTGAACTGATCAATCTGTCCACACTACTCAGGGTAAGAATCCTGAGTAGATTTATAGGTTTACAGGACTTTTGGAACAAGCACTACCTTAGAAATAAATCACCTGCAGGGTTACAGGACTACCAAAGTGAGTCAACCCAAGAAATGTATGGGGAGTGCTGGTTATATGGCAGCTGCAAGTCTGTGATTGATCCAAGTACAGTCTTGTGATGAGGTCAGGGCTGCAGGACATTCTCAGGTGTAGGATCCAGAGAGACGATGGGGCTGAAACCAGGGAACCTCCTAGAGGCCAGCCATGGTGTCTGGAGGTGTTCACATTGGGCCCAGGTCCCTCCCTCCCTGGTTTTAGCCACTCTAGGGTGCCTCTCCCTTCTTGGAAGAGGTAACAGTAATGTCTGAAGTGGCAGATCAGGGAAAGGGTGCCACCCTATAGTAGAGCTGCTCTCATGTCGCATATAAGCTCAACGGCTAGGGAATCAGGGAAGAAAGTTATCCCAGTCCATTGAAGGGGAAAAAGGAGAAAGGGGAAGGGAAGAGAAGGGAATGAAAAGGATACAATAGCCACTGGCCAAGGCCTGCCCCCTCCAGCTAATTCGAGACAAGCGGGAGTCAGGTGCTTCTCCTGCCTCAGATTCCTGGAGCTAGCCAGTGTGTCTTCAAATCCTACCACACTTCAGGATCAGGGTCAGATAAGAGTTACAAGGCTGAAGAGAAGAAACAACTTCGACCTCCTACTAGGGAGCAACACCTACATGAGCTCCAACATGAGCAACACCAGGAACGGATGCCAGCCACCCGTGTCCAGTACAATCTCCCATGACTAACAGACGATAGGTCACTGAGAATTAAACAGCCTGAGGTTAAGTGGAAGAAGTCGGGCACTCGCCCATGCGAATGCACACACACGTGCATGCGCACGCACACACACACACACACACACGTGCCATCTCTGCCTTGGTGTGACACATCCAGAGCAGGGAAATCCACAGAGACAGAGGGCAGATTCACATCCACAGCAGGGAGGGTCCAGGAGCTCCTGCTTCCTGGGAATGGACTCCTTTGTGTGATGAGGAAGTTCTGCAAGTGGACAGTGATGATGGCTGAATAACACTGAATATTCTGAGTACCGCCTAAGACAGCCTACTTCAAGTGGTCGCAATCATTTACCATAACTTTCAAAATTAAAAATGGTTTTAAATGAATAGAAGAATTTAAACAAAACACAGTATGGAATCTTAGTTGTAAATTACTGGAAGCCCCTTTCTGCATCTGAGAGCAGAGTGACAGACCCTGTTCAGTGAATAAAACTGCAGCTCTTTGCAAAAGCCAGAGGTAACGGGAGCTTAAGTGGGGACTGTGGGCCAATCCCTTCAGTGCAGGTTGAAACATTCCTTTTAGGGACCAAATCATTCTCAGCCTTATCTGCTCACATTTTCTGACAAGTTGCTTATTTTAAATTATATTGCATATATAGACACTTACTTAAATGCCTTCACCAGAAGGTATTTGGGTAAATAAAATAAACACTCATTATACAAAATGCAGAACATTGGTTGAACAGAAATACACATTTTAAATTCTTTACCATTCATTATTTAACCCAGTTCAAAAGATTCTTAGAAAATAAATTCTACTTTTAAAGCTGTCTCTTGCAAAACTGTATTTTCTAGAATTTCCCTTCCACCTCCCTTGATCCATTATGATTGTACATCAGTTTGATGTCGCCTGGTAAAGCAATTTCAAAGAACCATTTTGAACTAATTTTGAAAAATTAGTGCACTCCTCAAAGTAAAGTAATACTAAAAAATAAAAAATAAATCAAAGCTTGGGTTCACATGCTTTACCTTTATTCACTTTAGTTTTTAATTTCATCATTGCAAAGTTTCATGTCCAAAGGACTCACCCAATATATGAGTGGGCCCTGGAAAAATAAAGTTATATTTTTAATGGCCAAAAGGAAAGTTAAAGAAAACAAAACCTAAAATGCTGAAATAAAGACTTAAAGGACAGTTTTAGTAGTTCTACTAAGCTTTATTTTGGTTGGAATGAGATAAAAAATGATGAAAATCACATTTCAAGATCAAGCATTCTGAGGTCATTGGTCAGAACCATCTAGTTCAGTATTTCATTAACAATTCTTAGATGTGTTCCTGAGCTTTTTAGATCAATAGTGGAGGATACCAGTGCTCAGGGCTTATCTGCAGTGTGTGGCTTGATGCTTATGAAAGCCAGATCCACCACACCTGGAACCCAGAGGTGGCAGCGATACTGGTCTCCCATCCTTAACTATCTACCGCTCCCATTTTCTTCTACTTCTACTAGAAATGTAACATTTTAGAAAAGAATAAAATTCAGAGAAATAGGTATGATCCCCGGAAAAATGAAGACAAATTTTACTCAAAATATTAATATGCAAATACATATTTTTATTTTTGCAAGATTGTTACAAAACCAAAGCCCTCTACTTTTACCCTGACTTACAGAGATGTGATATGCATCCCCAGACATAAGGCAGAGGAGGTCTCCCTTTCTCTGTCACTTGCACAATGGAGGGAAGAAAAATATTTTCCACTTTGTACAATCTTTAAAACCTCCCGGGGAGATGTGCTGGCCGGAGAGGCTTCAGTAACCACATGGAAAACACAGACGGAGACCAGATTTTCTAGGCCTGCCTCCAGCACCAGCAGCCTGAAGGGCGGCTGGCGGCTACGAACCCTGCCACGTGTCGCAGCTGAGGAAGGCTGAGGGTGAAGCGGGGAGTCTCTGGACACATAAAATGCACTTACAGAGGTTGTTATGCTTTTCCCACTTTATCTGCTTAAAATGGCACTAACATGGTTTTATGTCAACTAAGAAAAATGATAGAAAGCAGCTTTTCTTTGCCAGCTCAGAGAAAACCTTCCAAAGGAAAGGTCTCAATCCCCAACTCGGTTCAGATTTTGTTCTTTAAAAAAATCTCAGACATTCATCTATTCAGACAACCATAAATCTGCTGATGTGGTCACAAGATAGCCAGCAGGGAGCCATAGGCGTGCTGCTTATGCAGGCACAACTCCTGTGTCCTAGCTAGTGAGACATCCACACTCGGAGTTGGTCTCAGTCTCAGTTCCGAGCTCCACCTGGTACAAACTGGATGTCTTGGGAAGCCTTGGTTCTTCTCAGCACTGGTCCTCCACTTGCAGGGAAAAGCGTGGGCACCAGACCGTGGGTCTCTTCCTGCCCCTCTGGGAGAGTGTGAGGGAATGAACATTTTCATCCATCCATAGCTGACTCTTGCAGTTCGTGGCCTGTGTGCACACTAAAGGTCTGCTCAATGGGGGTCACTGCCACTTCAAACAAACCTTTGTTCCCTGTTTTATGATACTGCTGTAATTTTATTATATTCATGCCAGTTGTAGTATTTATTCTGGCTAAACAAATCTTTCAATATACTTGCCATGTGTTTAACTTGGCAAAATGTTTAGGGTGCTTACATTGCTGTGCAGAAGCAAAATTCACCCTTAAAATTATGTAGATGTACATAGCAGTGCTTTAGGACCTTCACAGAACAAATACACCTAGTCTGCACACACTCAATCCCAGTCCTGGTTATTCCTGAGAAGGCAGAGTTAGTTCAAGAGTAAACAGAGAGAAAGTGAAAATGCAAGACCCTGAAAGTAATGTTTGGCTGGGCCAGCCCAAGGAGTACTGTACACCCAATCCATAACAAGCACAGTGTGACTGAGGCACCCTCCCCTGGCCCCATTAAAAGTTTAGGCCAGCAGTTGATCACATACAAGCCTTTCATTTAAAGGCATGGGTAAAGAGCTGGGTTAAGAAGTGTCAGCTAGGTTTCAGGCTTCCTCGTGGAAGTCCCAGTGTTATTTCTTGGCTGTCACATCTAAAAACATAGTAGGAGGTAGAAGGCAGCTTCAACCCTCTTCCCCACTCATGTTCATTGGCCAGAACCAGCCCCACCAGGAAGATGGCCCAACATGTTCACCCTATGCATGGATGACCCTACCTCCCTGGACTTTCTATCTGCACTAGAAATCCTTAGCAACTTGCTTCTGATGAGGAGAATGTGGCCAAGATGAAGAAATAATGGACCCACTTTTCATGTTAGGTTTCCAAAACTTTTACTGTCATACTGGGCCTTCCCTTGTGTTACAGGCAGAAATCTCCCATATGCTAATCTGCTGTGGAGACAGCCATGCAGCAAGTGCAGAACCTGGGCCCCACTGCCTACAAGTGACAGACAGAAGCAGCACCCCACAGCTGTGGCAGTGGAACCCCTTCCACACCGCCCCATTAGTGCAGTGGACCACATATTCTGTTTGATGTCTATCCTCCAAGTAGAACAGGTAGCTAAGCTAAGTTGTAGCCTGGCTATGACTTTGATTTTGAGATCCAGCAGACAAGACCCCTGGCTTCCCAACTCTGGACACTGTAAAATAATAGATGTGCAATTTTAAACCTCTCATGTCAAGTGGATTTGTAGCAGCTGTGGGTCTTAACATCTGCTTTTCACTGCTTGGAACCTGCAGGTGGCCATAACTCCTGCCTTCTGTCCTTTTCTCAGACTGAAACCCTGCTCTATCAGGAGTTGATGTAAGTTACAGGAAAGCCACAATGAGCCTTACGCTCCTGGGAATGAAATTCAGTGAGCTGCTGGAGGCAGCTGAACCTGGTGCTATCCCAATATGCCAGGTCAGCTGAGTGTAGAAGATATCAATTCTGAGCTTGCACTTCTCTCTCTTCCTGCCTTGTGACAGTCTCACTGCTACCCAAGTGTGCAGAAAGTGACATCAAGAGAAACTCACTTATTCTTTTTATGGCAACATGAATCATACTCTAAACTGTCTTATTTATGAATGAATTAAAGGTAAATGATATGGAAATTCTTATAAAAATGTCTAAATAAAAATGGAAAGATGTAAGACATTTTTATAGCTAACATATTTAAGGTGTAGAGGGAGAGTTTTGGGGCTGAAGTGGTTCCCTGTGAGATGACCATGATCCTGGGAGGCCCCATCAAGAGTGGAAGGGGAAAGGGAAGGGAGGGGAGGGGAAGCCCAGCTGGTTCTGACTGAGCTGAACCTTAGTAGCTCACCCTCTGCACGGGAAGGGTGTGCATCTCCTATTGTGTTGCCTATTGGTTAAGTGTTCTTTAGTTCGATTCAGATGGAAATCATAAATTGGTAAAGTATAGACAGCTCTGCTAGCAGTCTTGATGTCATCAGAAGACACCAGATAATGCTGGATGACAACAGTTGACACAGCCAAAGACTGTGCTTGCCAGGCAGACCTAGTGTCACTGAGCTACATCCTTGGCCCCTATTGCTCTTTTGAGATGAGACTGTTCTGTTCTGAGTAGATTTGCAGGACCTTTAGAGCCTGTACTGTAAAGTCAGACCAACGAATGATTGAGACCACTTAGGCAGACAAAGTCTAAGCAACATGGGATGAGTTTATTGCCATCTGGATGTAGATGGGCCAAGGGCAGAAAGGCCATTGGCGCTGAGAGGAAGGCGTGCCAGGTTGATATGGGGAAGTTTAGGTAGGGAGGGGCATTGGTTGAGACGGTGGAAAAATTTATAGTTCCATGGGTGATGGGCTTGGGGCTGGCTGACAAATAGGGCAGTGGTAGGTACAGCAAGTCTCTTGTGGATTATTTAGAGTCAGCTAAGTGGGGCAGCTACTGGTTTCCTGTTATCACTATGCTCCTGTGGATGTGGTAGCAGGTCCACTTGGGAGAGTTTCCCTTCTGGTTAGTCAGGGGTCCAACTCAGGAGACCTGTCACATACTACCTGAGAAAGAAATCACAAGCAGTTTACAGGACCACCAAAACAAGTTTTTATTTTACAAGGACTATGCTGCAGTAGAGAGCCTCAGTACGTGGGAGGGGAGTGCTGCTTATATAGCTGCTGCAACCCTGTGATTGGTTCAAGTGGTGAGATTCAGTGAAGGGGCCAAGTGACATACATTGATTGACAGATGTAGCATCTCTGGGGAAAATGACCAGGCTGAAATCAGGGAGTCTTTGGGAAAGCCAGCTATGTTCATTACAGCTAACTGGAGCTGGGGGAAGGTTGAAGATGTTAATAATGGGCCCAGATCCCTCTGCCCTCGATCTTCAGACCTTTCTTTACAGAAGAGGCAGCAGGGTCTGAAGTGGCAGGAGAAGGGGAGGGGCACTATAGCTGACAGCTGAGTTTCATTCTTGGCGGAGCTGCCTGGAGAACAGTGGCTTCTAAATAACCAGGAAGGATGTGAAGTCCACTGTGGGGACTGAGGGGGAACATGGGGAAAGGGTGCAACAATTCCTAGCCAAGCTACATCCCCTCCAGCCAGCACAGGAAAAGCAGGAGAGTCAGGTACTTCTCATCTGTCTCAGTTGGCCAAACCCCTCATAGCATTCATTCATTGCTCCTCCTCCCTGGACCTCTCTGGCTCCTGGGACAGAGCCCATCCAGTTCCTATTGTGGCTGAGTTAACTGCAGACTTCCTGTCTGTGCCAGTGGATCTCTGAAGAGAATCCTACAGCTCAGCTCCAGCACTCTGGGGAGAACAAGCTTCCAGCTAAGCTCTCTGAGTTTTGCACCCCAGACTGAGTTATTTGCTTGTTTTCAAACTGAGTTTCTGATTGGTGTGTAGTGTGGCATTGATAGAGCAATACTATACAATAAGATAGGCCCTTGCCTTGCCCTTGCCTTACCTCCACGTTTTTTCCATAAAATGTTTTGTTCCAGAAAAGTAACAGTTTGTGCTGCTGGGCAGTGCTTTTGCCCAGTATATCAAAATGTTTTGTAACTGTTTGAGCTTCATGATCTCTCAGGAATGTTCTGTTAGCTCTGCCCCTCTGCTTCTGTGAGCATGCTCGCCCACTATGCCTTTCAAGAATGTTCTATGACTCTGCCTCCCCTTCAATGAGCATATTCAACTACCCTTAGATCCCTATGTAAGGAGGCTCCCATTTCTAGTGAAGCGCCCAGACTTTGGAGTACAAACTTCACTGAAGTTTGTAAAAACTAAAGAAACATTTTTTCTCTACCTCTTTGAGTGACAGTTGGATTCTCCAGTCTTCTAATTTCAGTAGCTGCCATTCAGAGCTGTAACATTTGGCTGTAGCACTGAGCTGTTTTGCTTTGCCACAAGTGTATAGACAAGCAGCCTGGGACCTGTCTTCTCCTTGGAGAGAGCAGGAACTAAAGGCACAATCAGGTGATTGCCACTGTTAGGAGAACAGAAAAGAATGTCTGTCATGAACAGTAGGTGACCATGGTGACAGCTTCATATAGTGTATCTCAAAATGCTGAAAGATATCTTTTGTAAAGAAGTAATAAATACTTGTGGAAATGGATGGGATTGACCTGATGTAAGTATTACACAATATATACATGCATGGAAACATCATAGTGTGTCCCATATACATCTATAATGTTAAAAGTAGGTTTAATTTAAATTTAGAAATAAAATTAAATTTTTTCCTATGAAGTCAATTATCCTAGCCCAATTCAGTGGTTAAAAGTTTTGTTTCCTTAGTAGTCTGAAAAGCCACAGGTGTTTTAGCGGGTCTTGTCCTGACTCAATCATATTTGCCCCCTGGTGCACCTAATTGTAGGACCTTCTGGTCCAGGAGCTACCATCTCCCCAGGCAGATTTCTGCTTCTTCCTGAGCTCTCTGTGTGGCCACTTCCACTCTTGCCAGATGGCAATGACCTGCTGAACTGCAGTGAGCTTTGAGCATCTGTTCTGGACACGTCAGACCAATGCTGATTTCTCATCTGTGTGGCATCTGCTGGCTGAGCACAAAGATTTATGTATGGTGTGTGTGCCACTTAAACCAGAGCTTCTTGTCCTCCTAACACTGGCAACAACCTGACTGCACCTTTAAACCAGAATGTATCCAGTATGGGCCAGTAGATCTGACTTCTGGGTGTTTTTGACCAAATAAAGCAGAAAAGTTGGGGAAATGAAATATGATGTCATTTTTCTTCAAATGAAGACTGATAGAAACAAACACTGCAAAAAACTTTAAAATTCGACCATAAACTATTCATAATGTATCATGTAATACACTTTAATACTAAAATTCCAGGACACATGCATCTGCTGCCAGGGGCAGCCCTTTGAACAGAGGATTTGCCCTTGCTTCATCGCAGAGTTCCATTGTGTGAGGTCAGGCTGGATGGTGTCTCATGGAATCACTGAGGTGGATGAGACCAGAGGGAAGCAGCTGAGGGACAGCAGAATAGGTGGACATTACTGTGGGGACAGGAGCGAAAGAAGGGGCACATGGCCAGGGTGTAATGATGTTCTGGGAGACTAAGTGAAGATGAAGCCCAAAATCCTGATGTGGCAAGTGGAAGATGAGGAGGTGGGTCTGAGCGTTGGATCCCATGTCGTATTCACAGTGTCAGCACCTGGGACAGAAGATGCCACAGGCAGGCAGGTGACTCTGAGTGGCTCTAGATCAGGAAGCAGGTAGACTGTTTACAGAATGTTTGAATGGTTGTTCTGAGACATGATTTTAGTTGTCTGCAGGGCATGGTCAGTTCTCCTGTGCTTACTGTCTGCTTCTTGTCTGGTAGTTGTGTTTTGCTTCAACTCCTTGAGAAGGTTAGGTGTTGACAGAGTGCTGAATACAGAGAGGTGCCTGTCCAACCCATATACCTTTAGGGAGCCCTCCTGGGCTGCAGGTGCCTGAGGTTGGGAACAGAGTGCCACCCCAAAAGACTCTGACATCTAGTCTGCACATTTCACCCCCAGTCAAGGACTTATGGACCTTGCCTGTTGTCCCGGATCAGTCATTTAACAAAGTGACCCAAATAAGACACACTTGTGTAAATACTGAATATTTTCTCTGGTGTGAAAAACTAAAAGTGTAAATAAGATCCAAATTGTATAACCAATAATATGAAATAGGAAGAAAAGGGGTAAAGGTGTAGGGGAAGTAGAAAAGGTAGGGGAAAGGAAAAAGGGAAAAGAAAAAATATGGGAAAAGGAAAAAATGGAAACAAAGTCTTTGTAAATAGGGAAGGATGGAGAGGGTGAAGGGAGGACAGGGGAATGGGGAAAAAATGAGAACCAAGATCTGTCATGTAAAGGTACAAATCCCAATGATGAATGCGACTGTACTGTGTACTTTAAAAGTACCGATAAACTCAATGAAAAAAAAAAAAAGCAAAGGGACCCACACAGGCCTCCCAGGAAGAGAATAGCATCCCAGGTGTGAAACAACACACACAGCGTCCTTCCCCTTCTGGGGCTCAGCTGGAAATGAGAGGCCCGAGAGTGTCACATAAAGGATGTGTGAACTGGGATGCTGCAGTCAAGGTGGGCTGAGAGGCACAGAGAGGAAACCCTGGAGATATTCTCACAAGCAGCAGCTCACAGACAGAATCATCTATGGGAACATCTCCCTGAGCCCCTGTTACAGCCTTGTACAGGAAGAAAATCAGGGTGCAGGGGCACTTATGTGCCCAGGGCCACAGGCCACGGGCCACTGAGACAACAAAGGAGTTCAGCCTGCCCTGGGTCCTTCCCCACTGGCTGTAGAAGGAGGTGTCACTGAATTGCAGATAGCAGGTTTTCCTCATCACCTTGTACAGGAACCTCTTATCCCAAAGCAGTGTCACTGTCATCCAGGTGCCCTTCATGTCTTTGTCCCACAACATCACAGAAAAGGACTCACTCGAGTACTTAAAATGCCATAATTTAAATGTTGCCACTGCATTTTGTTTTTATCCATATTATAATATACTTATTAAGCTTAAAGCAAGAGTTCAACTGTAATCTGCCATTATTTTATTTAAATATTAAGTGCTCTCATTGAAAGGAGAAATCAGAGCTTTCTTTTTTCTATCCCATTCCCAAAGATTTAGGAAAAAATCACTGTTGGAGAACAAGAACCCACCTGTCTCCATTATTTTGGGAATGTTTTGAAATAGTGCTAGAAGATGCATCTCAGGGTGTTCAGGGCAGTCTGATACCTGGTCTTCAGGACAGAGTGAAGAATGCAACTTTATGACCTAGGAAGGCTTTTTAATTTCACAGTATGTTAACAGGACTTCTTTTTGAGCATGGAAAGGTAACATGTAATGTGTACCACACTTCCCCCAAAATAAGACAGAGTCTTATGTTAAATTTCTTAGAGAATGTCTTATTGTTTCATGTAGAACAATTTATATGTATTCATATGCATTTATTAATTTATTTGTGTACAATAATCTACATTTTAGTATATGTGCTGCCAAAGCGAGCACTGAAGATCTGCATTTATTCAAATAGTCATGGCCTCTTCTAGAACATCATCATAATTCACCATGAATTCTGGCCTGAATTTCTTGTGACTCCATTTCCTGTAGAACCATGGGCCCCAATCTCTCCTGTCCAGCAAGAGAGCCCTTCCGAGATGAGCTCACAGTGTATTGGCAACATAGCTGTCAGTAACTTTATGCCATGAGTTCTTAATACAAGTCATGACTTCTTGCAGGATAGGTTCCACAAAGTTTCTATGAAGTCAAGTGTCACTTGAAGACTTGGGTGACCAGAGCGGCAACAAAAATGATGACAGTTAAGAATGGAGGTCCACACAGAAGCAATGAAAAATTACCTGAACCAAACTTGGGAAAATATGTCTTTATTTTACATGAGTGCATTAAACACATCTATCACAACACATGACATCCTGAACTATGATGCTGTGTATTGGGCTGTGTCTGTACTGAGGTCATTCGGCAGTGAGCCTCAAGTTCACTTATTGACTTAGGCACTTACCTCTCATCAAAGGCATCCAGTTGGGTCTTTACAAATGCTTAATTAAGTATAATTTATATTATTATTTATTTCAAGTATTAATGTCAATGATATTATTTATATTTAATTATACATTAACATTATTATTTTATAACTCAATACCACCACTGTATGTTGCAGTTGAATACTACATGCATCCAGATGGTCTTAACTGGGGCTTATTTTGGGTGTAGGGCTTATATTACAAGCACCCTGAAAAATCATGTTGGGCTTATTTTCTGGTTAGTTCTTATTTTGGGGGAAACACAACAACACACTTAATAGATTGCAATCTGAATAATATTAGCCAGAGGCTGAGATGAAAAATACACAGAGAAAAATAGATTAATTGGCAGAAAAACAAACACTGGGTAAGACATAATTACTGCTTTGTTTTGTCTGTTTGCTTAGCTCAGCTGCAGAAATTCTGACAGCTGGGAGGTCTTGAGGAGCAATGGAACAGGCATCTGATTGTGGGCTCTCAGAAACACTGGGCTGTGAAAACATTAGGATATATTTTTGGGACAGGAACTGTATCAGTCAATGCAACAAATACCTGAAATAAGTCAATTTAAAAAAGGAGGGGGGAGCCAGGTACAGTAGTGCACATCTATAGGCCCATCACGCTGGGGGGTGGAGGCAGGAGGATCCCAAGTTTGAGCCCAGCCTGCTCAGGGGTCCAAGCTTTAAACACAGGGGCTCTGGGAACACTCCACATCCAGCTGTGGTGGGCTGCACATCCATTAGAGGGGGTGCCCGAGGGGAGATGGCAGAATGACAGGAGGGTGAAGGGCTGAAGCTCCAGTGGGTTTTCTGCAAGTAGCAGTGCTTACTTGCTAGATAAAACTGGGCGAGTTACCTGACTTTCCTGAACTTCAGCTTCCTTCTGGGAACAGCAACTTATTCCTTTTGACCTAATGTGACTTCTGGCTTAGGAATTTCAGAGGCTCCCTGTTTTCTGAAGTCAGGGTGAGAGGGTGCCATCTTCCCCAGCACAGTGAGAGTGGCTTCTCCCGGGTGTTCAGCGTCAACTACAGGACAAGGATGCCCCACTCCTCAGGCCTTCAAAGGCAAAGGGCCTAAACCTGGCTCAGGCAGCTGGCCTTGGGCACAGCCTAGAGGGCACTTTGAGAGCAGCACGGGGAGGGAAAGAACAGAGATGAGCCAGCTGGTAAGCTGAGGAAACTCCAGAGCAAAGTTAAGCTTTCCAGAGCAGCATCCATCAGAATTGCTGGGTGCCGTACAGTGACAATCCACTCCTCCAACTTCCCTTGAAATCATCAGTCACTTTGTCCATGTTGGCCAATGTTTTGTGAGACTGGGTCTTTTAGTGAGGAAAAACAAGTGCTAAATGCTGCCAGATGGAGATGTGAGCTGAGAGCACGCAGGGAGGACCCAACTGCAGCCCAGTGTCAGATTGGTAAACCTTCCTTCCATTGGACGAGCTAACTCAAAGTGGATCCTCTCTGCAACATGACACAGAATACACTGATCTGGATGATAAGGTGATAAGTGCCTGCCTAAGCAGGGCAATGTGTGATGTACTTTATCGGTTCATTCAAAATTCCACCTGGCCGTTCATCACATTAACGCCACAGGTGAGGATAGGCACGAGTGAACCAATAACAGAGACATCCAGGTCCTGCTACTGAGAAGTTTATAGGGCAGCAGGGAACTGGGCATAACATTGCTAACAACAGAGACACAGTGGCCTCGCCCCAGCTCTGTGAGGACAATATAAGGGGAAGCCTGTCCTGGCAGAGCAAAGTAGGAAATTCCAGGTGTATTCTGAAACACGCCACAGCCTGAGGTCAGTTCTCAAAGCTGAGTACGGTGGCAATGGAGAGAAATCTGCTCCCAAATGCTGTACTCTGCTCCTGAGAACCCTACACCCAGACTGCTCTTTTAGAAGGGAGCTGCTTCTACAGAGGAGCAGACTCCTGCTCTGAGTTGTCAAGTACTTCTCTTAGGCAGCTCTTCCAGTGACCTGAGACTTCTTCAGTGGGCTGGATTGTCCAGACCAGCACTCCTGTCTGCACCAGCCTGGGCCATGCTCTGCTGGCAGACTTCAGGCCCCCAGCTGTGGCCTGGCAGCTGCTGACTGTATCCCATTTCTGAAGGTTAAACTAGGGCCCCTGAATTGCACTGTGACCAGAGAGATTACCATGTGTCCTCTTTCCATTCCTATTTATTTTCAGATTGCTAGCCTCAGTGAAACCCAAACTTTGTGCTCCGGTGCCCAGATGCAGCTGTGAGTCCTGGGCTGCAGGGCTGGCTGGGCCCACTGGAAACTGGGCTTGACCTGCAAGGCATCATCCCTGCCACTCCCAGCACCCTCAGTGCACTGACTGACAGAGAAGCACTCGGTGCAAGCTGCCCTGGCGAGCAGGGGTGGATAATGCAATTTATGAAGAGATAACACATTTCTGGAATGGCTATTTTAAACATTTTGGATAAAGATTCACAATCAGGACTATTTTTAGACAAATCATTTCTCCTATCATATTGACTCCCTTGGAGAGTGAAATAATATTTTTAAAGCAGGAAAAGATTGAAAAGAGAAATCTAAAAATCCCTCCTCTAGAGGAAACACTATCTCCTACTCTCAGCACAGCCCTCTTCCCCAGGGATGCCCTCTCTCTCCTAGGCCAGGATCTCTGATAACACAGCCTTGCCAGCCTCCACACAGGGCCACCAAAGGACACAGCATGAACACATGTCCTCAGGGAGCTGTCTGGTGATCTTCCTGAGACTGTGGAGCTGGTGAGTGTGGTGTGGCTTGCTGTGGGTGCTGTAAAGACCAAAGTGGGGCAGGTAGGTGCATAGATACAGATGGCCTCAGGGACTAAAGATCCACAGTGCTCTGCACTTGGGCCATGAGTGGCCTTACCTACATAAAATCCCCCCTTTTCTATACCTGTATGAGTGAATCACTATTCTTTAAGAGTTGTGAGTGTTTGATATTTTGCCCCAGGGACCACTGGATCCATCTAGCTCTGACTGTGACTCCCTGCCAACTCTGACAAACACACCCTTTTACTTCTGACCACCTCACCTTTACCCTCTGGCCAAGACACTCCCTGGCTTTGACCATCTCACCCTACCAAATCTGACCCTCATATGCTTTTAGTTCTTATGAACACAATCTTCTGGCCCCGACCATGGCACACTTCCAGTGCTGACCGAAACATCCTTCTAGCCCTTACCAACACACTTTTCGGGTGTGGCCAGACATCAGTCCAACTTGGACTATTACACTCTTCTAACTGTACCCAACTCCCCTCCCATTCTGACTAAGTCACCTTTCCAACTCTGACCAGAAAAACCATTTCAGCTCTGACTGACACCCTCCCGAGTCTGTCACTATGCCCTTCCAGCTTTAACCAACTCACCATTTTAGGTCTTATTTGAACACCCTTTCAGCTCTCACCAGCATAACTTTCTAGCTCTGTCCATGACCCACTTACAGCTCAGATCAACACACTCTTTGTGCCCTGATCAGCTCACCTTCCCAGGTCTGACCATCTCACCGTCACAGCTCTTACCAGCACATCCTTCTGACTCTGACCAACACAAAATTCCAGTTCTCACTAGCACACCTTTCCATCTCTGTCCAGTTCACCCTTCCAGCTCTAACCAACACATTCTTCCATCTCTGATCCTAACCTCTTCCTGCTCTAGCCAATACAGTCATCCGGCACTGACCAACACATCCTTTCAGCTCTGGACCTCTCGCCATTCTCATTCCTACCAATGTAACACTCTGGTTCTGACCAACTAATCCTTCCAACTCTGACCACCAAACTCCCCCAGCTCTGACCATCTCACTCTTCCAGGTATTACCAATATACCCTTTCAGCTCTGATCAACTCATCTTTCTAGCTGTGACCAATGCACTTTTCCAGCTCTGATCATTTCACACTTCCTTCTTTGACCACTCCGCCCTTCTAGGTGTGATCTTACACTCTTCCAACAAATGATCTCCCTTTACCTAGTTCCAGTTTGGGCTCAGGTTGTGAACAAGCATAGTTTTAACTTGGGATTTACTGGCCTATTGTTGACACCTTGGCTCAAACTTCTTACATCCCACAATTCGAGTGTAGTGGAGGTGGTCATCTTGGTTCTCCTTGTCGTACTTTCTTCCTTTCCCAAATTAAAACTATACAAGGTAAGCTAGATGCTGTTTCTTTGCATTTCAAACAACATTGGGTTTTGGAAAAAAGATGGAGCACAGAGCTTTGGGAAATGAGGAGACCAACTAACCTCCATCTCTTCTCCCACTTGCTGTGGCTTTCAGACTTTGGGCTTCTTCCTTGTCAACAATGGAAAGTAGTTTCTGCAACGTGGAGATTCCAGAGATGTGAGGGGTTATATGCATTGGCTTCTGCATTTTCCAGCAGGAAACCAAGGCTCTGAGAGGGAAAGTGATTGCTAAGTCACAGAGCTAATTAGGAGCAGATTCTGGGACTGAGCCTCAATTTGCCTGGTGTCCAGTCCAAACATTCTTCATGGCTGTAACTTCATGCTGTGGGATTGCAGAGGATGAATGATTTAAAAAATGTTATTTGAGAAACTTTTATTTGTGTCAAGTTAGAATATTACCCTTACCATGTACCAAAGTAGTTGTGGATTATGAAAAATTGTATGTAAAACTGAATTGAAAAGAAAAACAGTAATATATGCAGGGAAGATAGTAAGTTAAAGACACATTATCTCACAATCCCTGGGGATGTGAAAATTAAGTGATGGGAAGTAGTAGATGGGAAGTTTGTTAAAAAGACCCCAAGGTGAGAAATGGTTCAAGAGGAGATAGAACAGCAGCGAGATTCTGGCTGAGGGTGGCAGTAGGGTTGAGGGAGAAAAGACCCAGTGCTGCCATGGGAAGCTGAGACCAGTCTGAATGGGGTGACAGCCTCAGACCTCTCAGGCATGGAGACATTAGCCTTCTCTGGAACAGCCTAGGAGTAGGGCTGAGGAAAAAGGAGGGTGAGGGTCTGATTGTTCTCTGACTGTTAATTAGGTGTCCGTTTGCATATGAAGTATGCAGCCTCAGCCCCTGCTGTTATAGCTTGGTCCTAGATGTCCCCCAAAGCCTTCTGTGGTCATAGGCTGGATCTAGCAGCTGGAATTGACTCATGATGCAATGCTAGGTTCGAGGGCACAGGGTGTGAGTGCTACCTGCCCTATGCAGTCTAAAGAGGTGTTGTTGTTTTTCTTTTGGTACCAAGGATCAAACTCCTTGAGCTTGTGAGACAGGTGGCAGAATCACTGAACTAAATCCTTGGCAAATGGAGAGGCCCGGGCAGGCCAGGCACAGAGGGCAGATATGCTGGAGATGCCAGGTGTATGCATTGTTTTTTGTTTTGCTTTTTTTTTTGTTTGTTTGTTTGTTTTGATACTGGGGGTCAAACTTGGGATCCAGTCTGAAAAAGATAAAAGGGTCAGGGAGTTGCTGTTAAGGTTCTCTTGTTACCTTTGCTGCTTTCTGTGTACCATGTTGTTTCTCCTCTGTGATGCTTGTTTGCCATCCCTGTCTTGGAGCCAGCTGATTATGGCCTGAAACCTCGATGAACTGTGAGCCAAATAAATCCCTTCCCCTCTAACTTTGTGTGTCAAGTATTTCATCTAAGCAATGAGAGAAAAGTAACTAACTAACATACCTCCCTCCCTCAGGCCTAGACAGTTGCCCCATATGTAGTGGCTGGTATACCCAGTGCCCATCTTTCTCTATAGGAGCAGGTGTTCCCTACAGAAAGCTCACCAGGCCAGCAGTCAGGTTCAAACATTAAAATGATCTCTCATGGCCTCACAGTCATCAACATTTGGTACTGTGTTAGTCATCATGACATGCCAGCTAGGAGGGATGGGCACCTGAGAGGAAGCCTCATCCATGAAACAAGACCCAAAGCACCGCCGAAGAAAATACCTCAGAGGACCAGAGAGTGTGCTGGCAAGAGAATAATAACTACCACCAGTGTCTTTAGAGAAGGGAGGAGAAAGTGCCTCTATGACCTGGCATATCTATGAGCAATATGTCACATCCGTGACCCAGCCACTCAAGCGGTCGTGTCCAAGACTAACTTGATACATCCATGACCCAGCCTCTCACATTCATGATCAATCTATCCCACCCATGACCAACCTGTCACATACAACCCCGCCCATTACATCCACGACCCAGCCTATGACTAGCACTCTTAGAAAGGCCAGAAGACAATGCATCCTCTACCCAACCAAGAACAGAGCACCAGAGAGAGGAACACACATAGGGAAAACATTCAGAAAGTGTCCCAAAGGCTTTGAGGGCAGGGGCTGTGTTCCCAGCCATGCATAGCCAATGTTTTCTAGGTTCATTGACACAAATGCTCTGCAAGACATGAAGAGAGACTCAGGATGCACGCAGTACATGTGTGCCCACCTAACAAGCACTTGTAAGTTTATGAAGGACATAAAGCATTCTTGTTTCTAATAAAAAATAAAATATGACCGTGGAGTAAAAGCTGATGGTCCTCAAATTCGGACACGTATTTAACAGAAAGAGTCTCCTGAAATAAGTGCATTGGCCACTGATGGTCACTGAAATCATATATGCTAAAGGTGAAATTCTGTATTATGGTTAAAAATTGAAATGGTATTATTAGTCTGATAGTTATACCTAGTCTATTGCTGTAATTTTCTTTCTGATCACAAGCATTAACAAACTAGGTAGAAAAAATTAGAAGACCAGCTTTGACTATTAAATCCATTATTTTTACAATTAATTGCAAAAGAAAATTTGAGACAAATGGGAAAAATTTGGCAGTTATAATTTGAAATTTTTTAAATCTATGAAATTTTGGTAATGGGTATTATGGTGCACTTGCAGCTCAGATTTGTAGATGAGTAACTTCCATCACTGTTCAGCTAAGATGGGTGGGCTCTGGGGGTTATGGAGTTCTGCAAACATTTATGATTAGACAAAACTATTTGGGGTAAGATCATTTTAGTAGTATTGCCAGTCATTTTTCTGTTTAATTTCCAAAGCATAGAAATTTTAAGAAAAATTTGATCCATATGTTTGGTTAACTTTGAAGCATTGGGATGACAACTTTAAAACACTTTGCTCCCTAAGTCACAATGAATCGGTGCACTTGCCTGGTGAGTCGGAATATCTGCCATTCGTGCTTCCTGAGGTGGCGAGGCTCCAGACTACAACATCGATTCTTTCCTGGTCTCCAGCTGCCCTATAGATTTCAGCCCCACCAGTGCATGAGCCCATTCTCCAAAATGAATCTCATTCTCCCCTCTCCCTCTCCCTACCCCTCCTGCTTCCCCAGGAAGCTAGTTGCTGGTGAGAATGTTGGGAGCAATGGTAGCAGAGCCATCAGAGAGGAAGCAGGAAGAGAACTTGTAATTACCTTAAGGACTCCCTGGCTCACAGTCAAGTCACCAAGTGGAGCTAAGAAGTTGATGTGGATCTGCCGAGCCTCTTGAGACAGAGGACGGGCTTGCACTGTGTCAGACCGTGGACAACACTGGTATTGGTTAGGATTCTATGGACAGCACTGGTATTGGTTAAGGTTCTCCAGAGGAACAGAATTAATCAAAAACATGTGCATAGTTGCATGAGGGGACTTATTAGGTAAGCTTATAGGATCAGGGCCTGGAGAGTCCCACAGATGCTGTCTGAGCTAGAAAATCAAATGATCCAGCAGCCACTCAGCCCAAGAAGACGGAAGGCATAACAAGAGGGATCAAGAAGAAAATACCTCAGAGGACACAACATCAGTCCAAGCTTGAAGGCCTAGAAGCCTACTGGAAAGTCACTGGTGTGGGTGTGTGTTGGAAACCTGAATAAGCTAGACCTGGAGACCAGTGTCCAAAGGTGACAGCCTCAAAGGGCGCATACACTGAAACTAGAGATCTTCAAGACATACACACTTCTTCATCTTTCCCTTTCTGTTCCATCCAGGCTACCTGTCTATAGGCTGGTCCCACCGACAGTTCAGGTGAGTCTTCCACCTTCAGTTTGCTGGCCTACATGTCAGTCATCCACAGACACAGGTAGAACTGTGAGGCGGTTCCAAATCCATTAAAGTTGATATAGCAAGAATATTCATTGCAGAGCAGTTACCAGGGGGGCATGGAAGCTGCAGGTGGAAGGAAGGGAGGTGAGAAATTGTGTGTCACATGAGGGTAGGATTGCAGGTGGACAGAAGCAGCAGGGAGGGGAGCTGCCAAGGCTCGGGGTTGAAGATTCATCAGTGGGAAAGAGGAGAAGAGAGCCTTTGAATAGAAAGGGACAGGTGGTGGATAGGTGTCAGGGGACATCTGAGTTTTCCAGAGGAATGGGTTTGGAAAGAAAGCACCTGGAATATGCTACCATCGCAGGTCTCCAACCAGTGCTGCATGAATGAGAGTTTTGAAACAAGCAGGAAATACTGATAGTTGTCAGAATCAAAACCAGGTTCATTCAATGGAAAAAAGACTGAGAAGAAAACTAATGCTAAGAAGTGGTGAGATCATTAAGAAGCGATGGGAGGGAAGAGACAGATGAAAAACAGCTTACATCTCTGTTGTAATTTTAATATGCTATGAAAAAATAATCTACATGGAATTGGAAAAGTAGAGATGAGTTGATGGTGTATGTTTTTAATATTTAACAAGATGTTTTAAGGTCATTGTGAGAATTCCTATTTCAAAACGTTTTCATGATAAAAGCTATTACTGAATAATAAGAATGACAAGAAAGCAATTTTGATTTAAAGTGTCTTCATAGTTCCCAAAAAGTTGATCTGGGAATGCCAAAAGATCTACTCATGGGTTCATCTCTAGTTTTTGTGTGTAGAAGGATCTGACAATTGGGACAGTTTGACTTTTGCTTTTTAAAAAAGAACAATCCTTTGCTCTACTCGCACAGGAATGTGGACTGTGATTAGAAGAAAAACTTTTTAGTAAAATTAACTGTCTGTTCAAATTTTCATCACCAGAAATCCAAATCATTCCTTTCGCAAGAAAATAATAACAGTATAGTACGTTCTCTAAGATTTGGAGAGAAAAGAAACAGCTCAGAGGCAAAGCTTGGTATAAGTTCTGAGGCACAGAAGATAATGACTCCGCACAGCAGGAATGTCACAGGCCTGGCCTGACTGTGCTTGTTTGGCGCTAGGCGCAACTGTTTATGCCAGGCTGAAGAAGTCACTTGAACTCATGTCCTTTGACCAAACATTTTTTACGAGACTTGCATAAATCATTTCCCTGAAAATGGCATCCTATGCATGGAGAAGATCCTACTTTTACAGACATATTTATGTGCTAGGGTGCTTTTTTTTCCGCAGATGAGAATTACTCAGTGTTTCATTTCCTCCGTGCTTTACCCTTGGGCCAACTGTCTTTGACTTCTTTTTTTTTTTTTTTTTGAGTTTATTGGTACATTTGCAGTTACATTCATAGTTAGAATCTTGTACCTCTACATGACAGGTCTTGGTTCTCATTTTTTCCCCTTGTCCCTGCTCTCCCTTCACCCCTCCTCCTCTCCCCATTTACAGCCACTTTATTTCCATCTTTTCACTTTCTCACATTTTTTCTTTTTCCTTATTACCTTCCCCTACCCATCCCAGCTTCCCTACACCTTTAGACCTTTTCTTCCCATTTCACAGTGTCAGTTATCTCATTAGGATCTTATGTACTGTTACAGTTTATTCACACCAGAGAAACTATTCAGTATTTACACATGCGTGATTTATTTATTTCACTTAGGAGTATATCCTCAATATGTATCCATTTTCCTATGAATGAATCTAATTTCTCATTCTTTATGGCTGAGCAATATTCCATTTTATAGAAAAACCACATCTTCTTTGACTTCTTAAACACTCTGGTTTTCAACCCAGTTTGTGATTCTCCTTCAGATAAACATTTTCTCTGTTATCAATCAATTAGAAGGGTAAGAAGTTAAATTAATGAAATGAAAATGATATAGATTGATCAACATAGTCTACTTCTTCCTCACATCTTTCCCAGGTGAAATTTAACCACCTCCTTAAGAAATGTGTTAAATTATTAAGATATTTTACAAATATCTTTGTGATATTCAGGTAGCAGAAATATCTTAGGATGTAAAAATTAGTAAAAATGATAATAAATTTATAAATTGGATTTCAGCAAAACTTAAGAACTTTTGTCCTTCAAGTGACAACCTTAAGAAAACAAGAAAGTAGCATGCTCCGTTTGCATCTACAGTGTAGGAAGGGCCCTATGAGTCAGCCAAGAAGAGACCCACACTAACAGCTGAACTGTGGACTGCATAAAGAGCTAAACCATTGTCCACATGGTGCTCAGTACTGATGTCCCCATGGCCTTTGTTCACTGGGGAAGTGACCATGATTATTGGTTATCAAACAGCTATAAATTAGGTCCATAATGTGCCCTCCCAAGGTTTAAGGGTAAAGAGTCTGAAACTAGCAGCTGCTGTAAAGACATGTCAGTTGGGACCCCCAGCCATTGCTGGGAATATGAAGTAATTCAACTACTTGATGACATTCTTTTCCAATATTTACTAATTTCAAATGCATGGCTACCATCTGGTCAGCAATTCCACTCCTAGGTGTGTCCATGAGACAAAAACGGAACGCCCACAAAGAATTACAAACAACACTTTTCACAATGGCTTTGTCATCATGGACCCAAATTAGGTACACTACAGGGAAATATAGCAAAGAGAAGGTCGCAGACTCTCAATGGGATTAACAGCATGGCACAGTGTCACAGACAACAACACAGATGGGAACTACAAGTGCTGTGGAAACCAAGTTTGTGACCAACCAGACACAAGAATTCCCCTTGTTGGCTTCAAGTCTATGAAGTTAACAGATAGCAGTAACTGGGAAAGAAAAAATCTGGGACCATGCTCATGCCTGGAAGGCGGTGGACTAGAAAGGGCAAAGGAAAAGCTCACAAAGTATCATGACACCTAGGGTCAGTGTCAGTAGCAGGTATAACAGTGGAGGTAGACATGAATTCTTGGACCTTCTGTTTCTGTCTTGTGATCATACCTAGGAGTAGAATTGCTGGTCAGAGGGTAGGTATGCATTTAAATCTAGTATTTTAGTAATGCTCAGGAAACATCAGTTGAGTGGACACATTTTTGCATGTGTGCAGCATAACAGGTAATGAAATTCTAAGAGCTTTACATGTGTTTCTCATTTTTTTTTTTTTTGCTCTTATGCCTTCTTTTATTAGTTTTACAATCTTTGGTCCTGCATTTAAATTTTTAATTTATTTTAAGTTGATTTTTTTTTATTGAGTTTATTGGTACATTTAGGGATACAGTACAGTTACATTTATTGTTGGGATCATGTACCTTTACATGGCAAGTCTTGATTCTCATTTTTTTCCCCTTACCTCTGCCCTCCCTTCACCCCCTCCTCCCCTCCCCATCTACAAACACTTTATTTTCATCTTTTCATTCTCTCACATTTTTTTCTTTTCCCTTTTTGTTCTTCCCCTACGTATCACACCTTCCCTACATCTTTAGCTCCTTTCCTCCCATTTCTAAATGTCAGTAATCTTATTAGAATCTTATGCATTGTTGCAGAATATTCACACCAGGGAAACTATTCGGTATTTACACATGTGGGACTTATTTATTTCACTTAGGAGTATATCTTCAATATGTATCCATTTTCCTATGAATGAATCTATTCTCTCGCTCTTTATGGCTGAGTAATATTCCATTTTATAGAAAAACCACAACTTCTTTATCCAGTTTCCAACGGATGGGCAAATAGGTTGTTTCCAAGATTTAGCTATTACAAACTGTGCCGCTATAAACATGGGTGCACATACTTCTCTGTGATATGATTCTTTTAGTTCTCTTGGAAAGATACCCAACAGAGGGATGGCTGGGTCAAATGGAACCTCCAGTCCAAGCTCTTTGAGGTATCTCCATATTGATTTCCATAGTGGTTGCACTAGTCTGCACTCCCACCAACAATGGAGGAGGGTTCCTTTCTCCCCACAACCCCGCCAACATTTGTTATTGTGTGATTTCTTGATAGCAGCCATTCTTTGTGGGGTGAGGTGGAATCTCAGTGTTGTTTTCATCTGCATCTCTCGAATGACCAGTGATGTGGAACATTTTTTCATATATTTTCTTGCTGCTTTCACTTCTTTGTATGAGAAATGTCTGTTCATTTCGGATGCCCATTTTTGGATCGGGTCTTTATATTTGGGGGGACTGATTGTTTTGAGTTCTTTATATATCCTTGATAATAGTCCTTTGTCTGAGGTACAGCTGGTAAAAATTTTTTCCCACATTGTAGATTGTCTCTTAGTTCTGCTAATGGTTTCTTTTGAAGTACAGAAGCTTTTTAGTAAGATGAGATCCCAGTTGTTGATTCTTTCTGCTAGTTCCCGTGCTACTGAGGATTTGTTCATAAAGTCTTTTCCTATACCAATGTCTTCCAGAGTTCTGCCTAACTTACTTTCCAGCAAGTTTAATGTTTCTGTTTTAATATTTAGATCTTTAATCCATTTGGATTTTAATTTAGTGCATGGCGAAAGATAAGGGTCTAATTTTAATCTGTGACAGGTTGATATCCAGTTTTTCCAACACCATTTATTAAAGAGGCTATCTTTCCTCCACTGAGGATGGTGAGCTCCTTTGTCGAAGATGAGGTAGCTGAGTACATCTGCATTTGTTTTTGTGTCTTCCAGTCTGTTCCATTGATCCTCAGGCCTATTTCTTTGCCAGTACCATGCTGATTTTATCACAGTGGCTTTGTAGTATAGTTTCAAATTGGGAATTGTTACACCTGGTGCCATGTGACTGTTGCCTATAATGGCTTTTGCTATTCTAGGTCTCTTGTGGTTCCAAATGAATTTTTGGATTCTTTTTTCTAGTTCTGTGAAATATAGTGTTGGAATTTCAATTGGCATTGCATTGAATGTATATAGCAGTTTCGGTAGTATGGCCATTTTCACTATGTTGATTCTTCCTACCCAGGAGCAGGGGATATCTTTCCATTTTTTTATATCCTCTTTGATTTCTTTTTTCAGAGTGCTGTAGTTTTCAGTGTAGAGATCTTTTGTTTCTTTTGTTAGATTGATTCCTAGATACTTCATTTTTTTGGATACTATTGTAAAAGGAATTTTTTCCCTTATTTCTCTTTCTGTCAGAGGGGGTTTTTTTCAGCTGCCTGCCTGCCTGTGTTTCTCATTTAATCCACACAAAAACCTAAGGCCTCAGGTTCTTATCTGTAACAGACAGGTAGTAATACAATCTATCCTGTGTGCTTCTAAAGTGTTCTATATTTCTTCTTTTGGAAACATCCTGTCCACATTTTCTACCCCATCCTTCTTTCTGCTGGAGCACTGTTTGCTGTCATATTTTTTTGTAAGAACTCTTTATATAAGAAGAGCATTAGCCCTCTGTCCCACAGTGCTGCATCTATATTTGACTGTCTTTTCTTTAAAACTTTGTAAATCTGGTATCTGCTTAGCTCCCACCCTAAAAATGGTTTGGCAAGGTTCCCTGGAGACCTCCTAGTTGTCAAATACAAGTATTATTTTCAGTCTTTAAGGTGTTCCCTGCCACTTTGGCTGAATTTATTGCTCTGTTTGTTTTAAAATATTCTGCTTTGTCTTCTTATACAATCCCCCTTCCCCGATTTTTCTCTCTGTTATTTCTAAGTCCCTATTGTGGACTTCTTTTTCTTAAACCAACTCCAGGGCCACTGAGTATTTCAGATTGAACATCTGTTATGGCTTGTGTCTAGATGTCCTCCCAAATCCTAATGAGGTCAGAGGTAGCTTTTCCAGAGTTAGCTGGATCATGAATGTGTGTATGATGCTGGGATTAAGAGTGTGTGATTACTAAGTCAGTCCACTGATTGGTTTGGCATAGTTCTAGGTAGGACCAAGGGTGTCCCACCCTGGGTGTGAGTGCTACTGGTTCTAAGGGCAGGTAGATTGGATAAGATATAAGGGACAGAGAGGGCCCCTGTTTGTCATTTGTCACTTGCTGCCTTCTGCCTGGCATGAATTGTTTCTCCTCTGTTTCTTTAACCATCCTGCCACCATGCCTTGGAGCCAGCTGAGTACGGACTGAAGCCTCTACAAACTGTGAGCCAAATAAACCTTTTCTCCTTTAACTTTGGGTGTCCCAGAAATGAGGAAAGTAACTAAAACAACATTCTTTTTAAGGTTGTCAAAATCCCAAGAATGACATCTTGATGTGCAGAGAGTCCTAGGAATGGATGTGGTAGATTCCTGGGAGTAGGGCCCTAGTATGTGGTAGAGACAAAAGGAAAGTCACTGGGAAGGGTCAGAGAGAAAGAAGGAAATAAGTGGCCAGCTTGATTCAAAAGTCAACCATCCAGAAAAAGATGCCCGGATGCCTGGGCCCTCAGGCAGCAGGACAGCAACATTCTGGATTGAGACAAAGCCATTGCTTCCTGATCTGGATGACACATGGTCCAGGCCTCTGATGGCTACCTCACTGCACAGGTTCTTTCAGCTCGTGATGTGAGGAGCTCCAGGAATGAACCTGCCCTCCCCTCAGGCCTACAGCTCTGGGTCAGTGGCCCACAGGTCAGGCTCTGACCTCTGTCTGTGCTGTGCATTCAGGTATTCAGAGTTCTGACCCAGATAGTCTAATTCATCTGATCCCACAACTCACAGAATAGAAAAAGTTTATATGTATTTTGTAGGACAATATGGAAGAAATATATAACCATGTTGTCAGTTTATAGTTATTTTTATAGTATTGGTACTGTGGCTATAATAGTAAAAAGTTCAGAACATTATCAGCTAATTGTTAGTTTTCTATATCTTTCTGGTAAATTGAAAAAAAAAATAAGCAAAGGAATTGACAATGGGCCCAGGCAGGACACTGGGTGGTACACTGCCTGTAGCATCCTGCTGGGGTGTTACTTCATTCAAGGAAAAGAAGCACTTTCCATCCTGGCTAGGGACTCACAGCTTCCTTCTTTCTCTTGCGCACACTGGAAAATTCTTTTCAGCTTCTTGCCTTTGGTTTGGAGACCAAGGGCAGGTGGGCAGGTGGGCAGAAGTGCTGTTTGCCACTTCCTGTCCTGATGACAAAGGTTCCATGTGAACTTTTTACCTCTCCTCTCTCTGCCATGAAAAGCAGAGAGTAGAGGACTTGGAAATGGTGGAGACTAGGAAGGGAAGATCAGAATTCCCTGGATTCCAGGGGAAGCAGAATGGCTTCATCCTGATAATGTGACCCTCAGAGTAAGTCTGCTAGCTCTTGACCTAGTCTACATTGATGTGAGGTATAAATAAACCTTTAAAGAAACAAACAAATAAATAAATAAACCAGTAAAGTATATAATATAAAACCAGAAGATGTAGCTGCTCATTTTATCACCTAGCAACTAATTCTGATGCATAGATTCTTTAATATTTTTAATATATGCTATGGCTTTTATCTAGCTCTTCCCCAATGCCTCATGCACTCATAGGTGGGGATTTTTTGAGGTGGCTTGATCTGGGGTGTGTAACTGTGGATTAAAAGTGGGATGATTTGATTAATCCATTGATTGGCTTAGCATTGTTCTGGGTATGGGTAATGGGAAGTCCTGCTCTGGGTGTTGGGGTAAAATCCAAAAGGCTTGTAGCTTGGATGGAATAAAAGGGAAAAGGAAGCTTGCTTCTTGTTTGGCTGCTGCTGCTCATTGCCTTCTGTTTGCCACAGCATGGACTGTTTCACCTGTGCAGTGTTTTATTGGAATGACGCCTTGCCTTGGACCCAGCCAACTATGGTCGGAAACATTTACAAACTGAGCTAAAATAAATCTTTCCTCCTTTAATTTGTGGTTGTTGGGTATTTTGTGTCAGCAATGAGGAAAGTAATTAAGATAGTATAAAATGAATGAAATTATATTAAATCAACTTAAAATATATTTGATTTAAAAATAATTTCACTTTTGAACATTTCATCCATTATATATCCCATTTATATATACACACATAGAAATGGACACAAATGTATAAATATATATACAATTGCAATATGGGAGGTACAAATCTCAGTTCTAACCCTTTGCAATTAAAATTATATTGTTAGTTTTCCCCATAGTCAGGGATATATAATAGAGTCATAGTAGTCCTTAGAATTTATTTGAGTGATCATAGAAAAATTTGTAAATTTGCAAGGTAACTGAGATAACAACAAAAAAAAAAACCATTTAAGAATAAACTCAATTATAAAATAGCCCCTTAATGTTCTTTCTTATTTAAATTTACCTTTGTCAGGACTATTATCAAGGATATATAAAGAACTCAAAATAATCAGCGCCCCCAAATATAAAGACCCAATTCAAAAATGGGCATCCGAAATGAACAGACATTTCTCACACAAAGAAGTAAAAGCAGCAAGTAAATATATGAAAAAATGTTCCACATCACTGATCATCCGAGAGATGCAGATGAAAACAACACTGAGATTCCCACTCACCCCACAAAGAATGGCTGCTATCAAGAAATCACACAATAACAAATGTTGGCAGGGTTGTGGGGAGAAAGGAACCCTTCTCAATTGTCGGTGGGAGTGCAGACTGGTGCAACCACTATGGAAATTAATATGGAGATACCTCAAGGAGCTTGGACTGGAGGTTCTATTTGACCCAGCCATCCCTCTGCTGGGTATCTTTCCAAAAGAAGTAAAAGAATCATATCACAGAGAAGTATGCACACCCATGTTTATAGCGGCACAGTTTGTAATAGCTAAATCTTGGAAACAGCCCATTTGCCCATCCGTTGGAAACTGGATAAAGAAGATGTGGTTTTTCTATAAAATGGAATATTACTCAGCCATAAAGAACAAGAAAATAGATTCATTCATAGGAAAATGGATACATATTGAAGATATACTCCTAAGTGAAATAAATAAGTCACACATGTGCAAATACTGAATAGTTTCCCTGGTGTGAATAATCTGAAATAATACATAAGATCCTAATAAGATTACTGACATTTAGAAATGGGAAGAAAGGAGCTAAAGGTGTAGGGAAGGTGAGATGGGTAGGGGAAGGGTAATAAGGGAAAAGAAAAAATGTGAGATAATGAAAAGATGAAAATAAAGTGTTTGTAGATGGGGAAGGGAGGAGGGGGTGAAGGGAGGGCAGGGGTAAGGGGAAAAAATGAGAATCAAGACTTGTCATGTAGAGGTACAAGATCCCAACAATGAATGTAACTGTACTGTATCCCTAAAATGTACCAATAAACTCAATTAAAGCTGAAAAAAAAGAAATTTTAAATTTACAAAATGCCCCTTCTTTAAAGTATGATGCAGCTCAAATTGCTGAAAATTTCTTAGATCATCTTAAGAATGTTTTTCCATCTTTTGATCATTGGTATAAATTGTTATGGCCCACCTTGGCAATTGGAAAAAAAATAAATTTACCTTTGTCACATTTGCTAATCCCTTTAGATAAAGCTTGAATGATGGAGAAGTGGAATCACAAATCTTAAATTTTAGGAATTCATGATGTTATGAAAGCAACATTGAAGAACCACTGTAACCAAACACAAACACCAGCAAATAAGAATTAATGAGCTTGGTGGTTAATAAATAAAACAGTACAAAACAAAAGCAAATTCCATCAAAGAAGGTTGCACTCTAGTAACCAGATCTAATCTGAATTACCCCGAAAGGCCCCTCCTCCTAAGACCACCACAATGGGTGGTAAAGCTCCACCATATAAATCTGAGGGGTCACAGACTTTGAGTCCATAGCGTTCTGCCTCATGCCAATGTGACTGTGGGAAGGTGAACAACTTGAGAGATTTTATGGATAACATTAAAATGAATACAATAATTATGAGGAGTTTGAAGGAGACCACTGCCATTTTGTCTTTTCTCACATGCTGCTCTGGCCACTGGTGTGAGCTCCAACTTGACCTCTGACTTGGGGAAGCCATTTTTGTTCCCACAAGTGAAGATTTCACACCCATGTGGGTCAGGTTCTGATCGTTCTTTCCGATTCCATGGTCTGGGCTGTGGTGGTGACTCATGATATCATCACTAGAGACCTAGGGACTTGGTCTCCTTCTCACTTTCTGCTTCATCCTGCTGCAGGAACTTCTGCTACTGTCTGGTTAATTTAACATTTATATTTGTTCATTGTTTTAGAAGATTTATGATGATTTTAGAATCATAATTTTATGTAATTTAAAATATGCTTTTTATAATATAAAAATATAATTGTGCAAAATTAAATAAATTCTATATATTTTTCACATAACTATATTGTTATATATCGAATGTCTCATTATATAAATGAGAAATTTCTATTCAAGTGGTATATATTTAATCTATATAATAAATTTTGCAGAAACTAGAAACTTATGCACTGCTTATTTTGACTTTATATGGATCTTTCTTAAGTAAAATATTTTAAATTTTGGTTATATAGAGACTGACTTATTGACTCAAACATTTTTGTTCACATTTGAAGAGTTATCTAAAATAACAAAAATGAGATATTTCTTCAAATTTATGTATATATGTATACGTACATTTCTGTCTATCAGGCATCTATCCACTCTGTTTAATGAGAGTTTGTTCAACTATCTCAGTATGATAAAACTGAGAGGCAAAGGTATGAAGGAGTAAAGTATTGGAATTTGAAGAATTGGATTTAATTTTAAAATAAATTCAAATTATCATTTTTGTGGTATTTGAGGTCATTTTTTCTCTTCCCTTACTTGGCAAATTAAAAAATTAAAATGTGGACATTGACAAGTTGGGGAAGATATTAATTTCTGGAAGCTTTGGGTGCTCCGTGAGAGCAGCGAAGTTGGGCACCAGAGGAGGCAGAGGGCTCGGGGTAACCTGATATCCTGAGAGGTCTGTGGGGTGTCACAGGCCACTGGTGGGGCAGTGGGCAGGGGAGGACCACCCTTCGAAGGACAGAAACAATCTCAATGTTTATTCTTATGGGAAAAAGTTCAGATATTAACAGGAAAAAAAGTTTGTGACATGTAGCCAACAGAGAGGCTGGATTTTTCACACAGGATCAGAATGAAAAAAGGAGAGCAAAGAGAGAGAGAGAAAGTGTATTTGTGTGTGTGTGTGTGTGTGTGTGTGTGTGTGTGTGTGTGTGTGATGAGCAAATTATTTCACTAAGATCACAGTGGTTTCCACAGTGGAATATCCAAAGTACTTTCAAATGGAGAGTTCATTTTACCCAGTGTATTAAATTAATTGGCGTATCACTGATGATGACTGACTCTACAAAAGAGCGTTATTAAACTTCAGATACTGACTTCACTTTTGGCTGCACATTCCCTTGGCTGTTGTTCAGATGTCGCTCCATTCTCCCTGGGCAGTCGTGCCCCAGACCTGCCTGCACTGTGTGCCTCACACGGTCCTATCTGCAACAAGTACTCAGAATCCTCTCCCCTTGTCGATTTTTTCCCATGGTGAATACAGGCAATTATGACCATATCTTTTTTCCAGGAGCCCTAGTTTATCTTTTCATTTTATTTAATGTAGCTCATTTTGGAGATTTACAAAGTGATTTGGTCCCAAGAAGCTGACACATGGCAGAAAGTCCAAATATGGTCTACATGCAGCAGGCATCAAACCAAGCCATCCACTGATCTAGCACTGACTGCCATTGCAGAAAACAGCAAATGAAGCCACCAAGCACTGGTCTTGTATTACTAAAATTCCATGGATCTGAATAACTCTAGGATTCTCCCATGGCACAGTGATGCTCATCTCCAGTTACTCCAATTTTGTAAGGTTTTTATACAGTTTTATTGAGTCTTCGAATTTGTGTTTATTCTTTTGGCTGTATTCAGTGGCTTGTTTCTAAACCAAGACCAGGTCACCTCTTCTCACCACTCCAACCTTACAGTGCTGGCACCCTGTTTCATGGCACCTCGGTCATGCCAAGCCAGGGAGCACTGATCATCAGCCAGTTATTGGGACTGCAGTAGATATGCAGCAGGCTCCTTTGTCTAACAAAACTGCTTGACTTGGGTTCTGAGCCTCTGCCCTGAAGGAATTATTTTCATCTTGTTCAGACATTCTTGCTTGACTGGCATTGATGGAGTGCTGGTCCTTTTGTATTTAATTAAAAAAACATTTTATTTTTTTTGCTCTTATGGCCTCTCATGACAATTCCCAAAATTAAGTCTTGGTGATATCAGTCAATTCCCATGAGTCTACCTATTTTCAGTACATGTACTCACTCAGAAGTCCTGGTGGTTCCTGCCTGCTGGTTCACTGGCACCTGAGAGTAAGTTGAGATTGTGGGCAACAGGGTAGAAAATGTGGTGAGGGTTGTTTTTAATTTTTGCTGCATATACTTTTCTAATGTTTATATTTTAAAAAACATTTAGTCTTATGCTATTTTTATATTTGGATTGATATTTATGATGCTCTTGGAAGACATGAACTGTATTGTATCTAAGCTGGTAGGGCCAGATTAAAACTGCACAGGCCAGTACTCACATGTCCTTGCTGCATAAAATGTCGGGCAGAGGTAAAAACATTCACTTTGTTTGAAGGGCAAAAAACTGTCTGAGTGACTTCAGGTGACAAGGAGAGAAAGAGAAGGTAAGGGAAGCAAGGTGAGGAATGAGCCTCGCACCGCTGCTGGAATTGCTCCACCTCATTCCTACAGAAATCAGGAGGTGGTGTCTGGGGGAGGAGCCCTCCGTCCTCCACCCCACCATGTGGCAGTGAGAAGGGCATCGAGACTGCACAGCTCACAAGCCAGAGACCAGGAGGGACTGGACGGGAGGTCAGCATGGATGTCATTCCTGGGATTTGCAGGCGCTGGACTGACAGGTGAGGAAGAATCTCATTTCTAGGCGTGTGTGTGTATGTGTCTGTGTGCACTATGTGTGTACTCACTCACTTATGTTTGAACACCTAACATGTGTTAGGCATTGTTGGAGGAGCTAGAGATGCAGCAAAAAGGAAACATGGAAGATATATATAACTAGGTTGACAGTTTTTATTTAGGCTTTATAGTTTAGATTATGAGTGACTTTTCTTATGAATTTTAATCTATTGATGCATTGTAGCTATCAAAAACTAAAAATTTAAAAAGAGATTAATAGCTGATTGTTATTTTATGGCTTCCCAGTAAATTGAAAAGAAGTATCAAAGGAGCTGATATTGGGCACAGAGAGGCCACTGCACTGGACACAGCTCATGGTGTCCTGCTTGGGTGTGACTTCATTACCGGGGAAGCGATAGACTCTAGGCATTTTAAGAAAAACATAGCTTTTAAAAGTAATGGTTCAGAAGTATCTTATAGAGGATCCAGACAGAAACCTTAGAGTGTCTCATATTGGGATGGGTTACTCTGGGAGCCAGTGTCAGAACAGGGCCATCTACCTTTCCCTCCACCAGGATATATGTCATTCCTACTTCACATACTGGCAAGTGACTCCCAGGTCTTCATGATTTCCAGCCTAAGGTAACCAACACATTATGGAGTTTCTGCTGTTGGTTTTTCCATTGTGACTTGTTGGTTCTGGTCCTATTTTTCTGAGGCCTGATTCCCTTTCAGCTGGGGTCTTTTTCCCCTTGTGCTTGCCAGGCAGGCATGGTGTCACTGAGTTAAATCTCCGACCCTCTCAATAATGCTAATTCTAAGCATCTCCCTTCCTGGGGTACCTGCAGTACTGCCCAGTACCTGCCCTTTTCCCAAGTAATGTGCTGGGTTACTCTGGCTCCTCCAGAGACTGGGTCTTCCAGCAGCAGCCCTGTCTTGTTACCCACCAGGTCCCTTCTGATTCCTTCTCCAAGCCTTCCTCCTCTTTGCACAAGTACTTGCAGGTGACCTGCTCTTTACTAGGGTCTTGAGCAACTTCTGAGTGGCAATTGTGAATGCGATCATCTGCCACCAGGAGCTCCTGATCTCTTGGGAACATGGCTGAGAAGAGGTGAGGACCAAGATTATGGGAAGTGCTGGTCTCTGTGCATGTTTTAGCGAGTCACACCAGGGACCCTGATCCATATTTAAGGTTGAATGGCTTCGTGTGAACTCCAAAGTTTGCATCTGAGCCAAGCTTGAGGGCTAGGTATCTGGTTCCATCTCAAGGAGAGGAACTAGCATCATGTGACCCAGACTATTCAGAAGTGATCCTGGCTGAACCAGGGTCCTAAAGAACAGAAAATGGGTATTCTGAGTAGGTTTGTGTATTTTTAGAAATCTTGTCGAGAAATGGCAGAAGTGGTTAATATGCATGTGAACTTCTGGGCAGACAGTGCTGGTGATGGTCTTAGTAAGTATGGCTGGTCTCTTGCCCTGAGGAGAGGGAAGATGCCATCAAGAGGAAGACTGATCAATGATCTGGACTCTATAGTCTTTTAGTGTTGAATGACTATGACCCTGTAGTTCAGAGCATCTCAGGCCCACTCTGCTCATCTATAAGAGCATTACACTGTGACCTTGGGTGTTGGTGGGCCATGCCAGCCCGGCATCACTGAGAATATTACTCCTCTGCTGCCTGGGCTCCTGTGGCTCAGACCCCAGCTCTCTTTCTTCCTCCCTTTTCATCTCCCTTCACCTTCCTCCTGACACCAGAAGCCATAAACTCAAATCTGATACTGGCAGTATCTTTGTCTGAGTCTCAGTCTACAGTGCTCGCTTTCCTGTATCCCAGTGTGGACATTTCACAAGGGGAGTGATGGTGTGCAGGCTGCAGTGGTGAGGTTCACCAGCCAGAGATGTTTTGGCCAGGCATGACCTGCCCTCATCAGAGCAGCCAGGCCAGTGGGAAAGGGGCATTACTAGCAGGACCACCCTTTTGCCTCTGGCACCCCTGCTAAAGAGAGCCTGTTAAAAGGTCATTGCTTGAGAGAGGCCACTGGGAAAATACACTTTGCTGATTTTAAACCATATGACATCAAAAACAGGACTTCAAATGATTCATAAGTATCACAAGTATAAGAAAAGGCATTTACAGAATTGCTGCATGGAGGGTGGATTATTTCTTTATGAAAAGTTAGTTTAGGGCCAGGGATTTAGCTCAGTGGTGCTACAGCTGCCTTGCAAGCACAAGGTCCTGAGTTTGATCCCCAGTACCAAATAAATAAATAAATAAATAAGCAATAAGTAAATAAATAGATGTTAGTTTGCCTTTCTAAATTATTCATCATGAAATATTTTATGAGCAAAACCTTCAAATGTTTTAAATACTACTTAGGGCTTTCTGTTTCAGATTGCATCTGGATAATATTTCCAAATTATTTCATGGATTCTGTTTAGATTTCCTGGTGGTCTGTGTAGTTCTTTTTTTAAATTAATTTTATTGGTATGATTTAGATATGCATTATTATCACATGTATGACTTTTGCAGTGAGTTTTTAAGGAAGATTTTATGGTCAGGATTATTTTCAAGTCATTCAAAGGTAAAGAAAGTCCTTCCATGAGCTTTGCACTTGAACACCAATCTCCCCTGGGATCTGCCCCACTGGGCACCCTAAAGCCCACCGGGAAAGAATTCCCTCTGCTGTGTTCACCACACCTCCGCTAGAGCAGAGCCTGGAGAGTTTCTTAGCGGTCAGCTCAGTTGATAGAACAACTCGGTGAGAAGAAAACTACCAATGCTCCTCAGTCACTCTGATGATGCTCTGCTCCAGGGGACTGAGCTGTGCTTGGCCACAGGGGGCACTGGCTGACAGCTACAGATCCTGACTGGGAACTAAATCCACTCTCTGCCCAGCCCCAGGCCTGTGAGTCTCCCTAGTGGAACTTAGAGAAGGCTTCAGTCCTGAGTCTCCTATCTGTGTGAGGGTCCACCCTTCCCTGAGCAGCCTGGGGACATCAGGGCTTGGTAGGGGCATGGGGCCAAGGCAGGACTCAGGGGCCCTGATTGTCAAGATTCTTGCAAAACCTCAAGCTTTCACCACTGAGGATTCCTCACTTACTTGCCAGCTCAGTGATGCAGTTAGAAAAGAGCATACAGCTATCTTAAAATTGCAATTGCTATTATAATTGTTTTCGGTAAAAAGCAAGTTCAGAAAAACTCTGCTGTAAGGGCAGAAGTGATAGCTGCCTTTGGAATATGGGGGAAAGTTGCCAAGTATTTGTACAGGATTGTTTGTGACAGGGCCATTGACAGCAGCAGGAAGAGGCAAACCTGGGAGGGAAGGCACGGTGTGTGGTACCTGAGCGTAGCCCATGCGCTCAGTGTGACTGTAGAGGGGTGTGTGGCATGCCTAGTGGCCTGTGTCCCCAGCGTACATCATGACCCCAATTGTGGCTGTGGACACCAAGGTGCAGGAGGAGGTACATCAGGTCAGTGTGACGGAGCTGGGGAAGAGTCTGCACTTCCCAGGTGTTTTCTTGCTCTATGGGCAGTGATCACCATCTGTAGGAGTCACAGAGTTCCCTGGGACCATGGGCCCAGGCGGCAGGCTCAGCACGTGGGGAATCTTCATTGTCACTGCAGAACCCTGCACATACGGAGTGACCAGTCACAGGCTGTGTGGGCTCAAGATGGCTTTAGCCTGGTATGGTCTCTCTGGACATTCACTCGGGTGCCTTCCCTTCTGGGTTCTTCAGGAACTTACCCAGCAACTTCCTTTCTTTTCTTTTGCATCAGGAAAATGAAGCAGGAAAGCAAGTACCACCTCTAAGACTCATGGATAT
The DNA here is from genome assembly GCF_012274545.1 of Fukomys damarensis. Taxonomy (NCBI): domain Eukaryota; kingdom Metazoa; phylum Chordata; class Mammalia; order Rodentia; family Bathyergidae; genus Fukomys; species Fukomys damarensis. Next base: position 65,122,034 of record NW_022900926.1, on the reverse strand, counting down.
TACTAATTAAGGGTGCATCACCTTGAGGACTTTTGAGAAGCATTGGCGGTTTTTAGAACAATGTAAAGTCATAGAATTGCAAGTGACAAGGAGACTTCATCTCCTGTTCCATTCTCCTCTGCTCCTTTCAGATATGGCAGATTGATTTTTGGTTAAGTCTGTCAAAATTCAGCACCCTGGTAGTGGTTAATCTCTCCCTGCCACTGCACAGGCTGTTTTGAGCACCAGCTGAGGGGAGAGCAGTACCCAGGCCTGGAAGACAAGCCCCATGAGTGGAGAGGGCCCGTGGGGTGGGACCTGGCCAGCTGCACTGCACCAAGGCACTGCTGCTGCACTGCTTGCTGGGGACTATGTGTGTGCTGATGGCAGATGGGGGTCTGTGTGAGGTGACACAAACAGGACCCAGAAGGACATGGTGTGGTTTGAACTGCTGTGGCTTCGGAGTACAAGAGGAGCAAAATAATAAGTCAGCCCAAGTTTAATACTCGAATTCCAGCGTAATTTGTAGTAAGAATCTGAGTGGAAACAAAGCAACCTTATACTGCTAACATTCCCTGGCTCATGGATATTCCACTCAAAATGACACAGAATCAAGGTGAATGGGAGCTACAGCTATTCTTCCCCTGCAGGTAAACATTCCCGTCAGTTAACCAGCATGGCCATATTGAGCGCTGTCAGGCTCCTATGGGGCCCACCGCAAAGTTGTCTTCCTCCCCGCACCCTCTGCCCTCTGCCCACCCAGGATGGTGCAGTGCCAGCCCTGGATGGAGGTAGGGGGAGGCGAGAGAGAGAAAGAGAGAGAGAGAGAGAG
>NW_022900926.1:65044867-65121187 GCF_012274545.1 Fukomys damarensis | reverse complement strand
GAGAGAGAGAGAGAGAGAGAGAGAGAGAGAGAGAGAGAGAGAGAGAGGTGAAGAAAGAGAGAGGAAGACGGAGGAACAGAGAGGAAGAGAGAGAGAGAGGAAAAGAGAGAGAGAGGAAGAGAGGGAGAAAAAAGAGAGGAAAACAGAGAACATTGATTCTAACAGAACATATTACAGTGAAGTAAAAAAAATTAAATTTCTTGAGTTCCTGATTTAAACATTTTGAATCTGTATTAGCTTTCTCTGAGCTTTAAAACCTGCCAGAAAATATTTTTGACTGAGATGGCTGGAGTATGTGAAGGGGCCTCTGGCCTCGTGCAGCGTGGGCCACCCCAAGACATGGGGCGGTAGTGCTCTTCTCCAGGCTCCCCTTTGTTGCAGCAAAAGACTGGATTTCATTTTTTAAGTGGATGAATATCATATTTATATACCACATTTTATTTAATTTTTTAAGTTTAAACAACGTTTTAGTATTTATTTATTTTGTTTTCAGCCTGGTGCAGTACATGTTTGCAGTGCACAGTGTTTACCCTCCTTGTGTACAGCTGGTAGGTGCACGGGACACATCTTCATTCCTGGTATCATCCCCTCCCCTCCCCACCCCAGATCTCACTCCCCTTCCCATCTGAGAAACATCTGTCCGCATGTTATTTACTATGAACCCGTCTTGGCACACCTGGCCTGAGTCCATGTCTTGGCCAGGGGCCAGATTGGTAAATGGTGCTGCAGTGAACCTGAGAGCGCCTCTCTCTCCTAACCAGGCTGACTTCCTTCCTCTGACTACACATCCAGTAGCAGATTGCTGTCTGATCAGATGGCATTTCTGTTTCTGGCTTTGGAGTGCTGTTCATACTGTTTTCCATGATGACTGTACTAATTTACATTTCCACTAGCAGGTTGAGAGTTCCTTTGCTTCTGCAGCCTCACTAGGATGCATTTGTTATTTTTTTTGTCTTTTTGATCATAGCCATTTTAATGTAATTGAGATAATGTCTCACTGTGATTTTGATCTGTATTTCTGTTACTATTAGTGATGGTGAGCATTTTTATATATTTCTCAGACAGTTACAAAGTTGATTTTGAGAAATAACTGTTCATATGAGTCCTATCATGTGATCATCTTAAGACTTTTTTGTTGTGAAGTTCTTTGCAACCATTTTATATTCTGGATAATAATACAGTATAAGACAAATAGCTTGCAAACATTTCCTATCCTTATATAGGTTAGCTCTAACTCTGCTGACAATTTCCTTAGCTGTGCTAAATGTTTTTTAAAAATGTGATTTCATGTTTAAAACTTACTTCAGTTGTCAGTGCTTTGGGGCTCATATAGAAACAAAACACTACTTCCTCAAATTGATGTTCTGGTTCATTTTCCCTTTGCTTTCTTCTAGTACTTTCATAGTTGTAGGTCCTTATGTTATTCTTTTTACTTTGCACTTTACAAACTTTATTAAATTCTACGCATTATTAACTTTCAGGACCTTATGTATGGTATTTAAAGTATGTGCCCTAGATACATCTTCTTCCCACAAAAAATTGAGTAGTTGAAAAAAAATCGATCATTTTGTACAGAAATCTAATGAGAGTTCTCAAGTACATGTAACTTTCCCCTCAGTGATATGTATCCCCACCACATCTCCAAGAGACACTATCTTAAATAAAAGCACTTACATGATAACTGAGGAAACATATGAACACGATTGTAGATTTGCACATACTTTCAAAATCTGCATTCAGGCCCATGGATTTCTCCTAGAACCTAAAGGACAGCAAAACACCCACCTTTTACACAGTGAAGTGTATTCCTACAGATGACATCAGAGTTTGTGCAGGGAGACTTTGGTGTAAAGAATCAATGGTTTTTGAGGCTCAGACGCATCAGTAACAAAGACTCTGTAGAATTTGGGTTACACACACAAAAAAAACGAATCTGGAAAACATCATTCCTGGACGAGAGTCCAGTAACTGTTGTTTAATAGGTGATAAAAGTGTACTTGAACACACTTCTAGCAAGTCTAAGAACACAATTTCCTGTGGTGCCTTTCTTTGATACTTCTTAATATTACCAACTTGTGTCTTACTTAAATAAAAGCAATACGGAAGCTGTATTTCTGGGTCCATTCTACTCAATATGGATTTTTTATTTTCTTTGCTGAGCATGGGTTCCGGAGCCTCAGGCACTCCAGGCAAGCATTTACTATTGAGTACATCCTCAGCTTAGGGCATTTAGGAGTTACAAGAAAATAGGTCAGTTTGAAAAACAAGATTATTTGGGCTAGATTTGTTATTTAAAATGAAAGCTGCCTTAAGTATTTATTTGTGAAATAAACATAGTCATATTTTGTGCCTTATAGTTAAGAAAAAGAGACATAGGACTTAAAAAGAGGAAAGGATTATGGTAAGGCATCACTGATTCAATATTATTGCTTACTTTTCCATGAAAACCCTAGCCCCTTTCCCTATAGCTATTATCGTCTTTGTCAAAAATGGAAACTGATTTCTTAAAATTGTTTTTTAATTAGGATAAGGAGAAAAGAAAATATAATGGACACTGAGAGGGAGAATGCCATAGAATTTACAACTGCTTGAAATGTGTACACAAAGGACACTGTAAGAAAGTATTCTCAGTGTACTAGTGGAGTCTTCAGTAAAATAGAATACTTTTATAAGTCTTTGATCAACTTCATGTTAATTTTTATATGTAGTGAGAGATAAGGTCTAATGTAATTCTTCTGCATATCTATTTCTATTTTCCCAGCTCCATTTATTGGGTAGATTATCCTTTCTCCAATGTATTCTCTTGGTGTCCTTTGAAAGTCAGCTGTCTATAAATAAGGGGAATTGAAATCTTCTTTTTTATGCAGAGGTTTATTACGATGATGTTCCCTCTTAGTATTGCTTCTACTGTATTGTTGTTGTTTCCACTTGCATTTATTTTTTTAGCATTTTAAAATGTAGCTTTTGATTTTTTCATGATCCATTGGTTATTCAGGATCATGTTGCCTATTTCTCATGTATTTGCACAGTTTTTACAGTCCCTTTTGTAGTTGATTTTTAATTTCATTCCTTGGTGGTCAGAGAAGATGCATAATATGATTTTGATTTTCAAAAATTTGTTTCATTTAGTTTTGTGGCCTTGTATATGATCCATTTTTCACAATGTTTCATGTGCTGATTAAAAGAATTGTGTATTTGCAGCTGCTAGATAAATTGTTCTGTGAAGTCTCTTGGGCCCGTTTGGTTTTCAGCATGATTTAGTTCTGATGTTTCTGTGCTGATTTTCTGTCTGGATGGTGTGTCCTTTGATGAAAGTGCAGTATTAAAGTTTCCAAATATGATTGTATCACAGTCTATCTTTTCCTTTATATCTAATAGTATTTGCTTTATATAATATTTGCAAAATCAATCCTTTTATTTTATTAAATAATGTTCTTCTTTGTCTCTTTTTCCAGTTTTTTTTACTTAGTCCCTTTTATATAATAATACCTGTTAGTGTACATTCCAGTCTCTGTGTGTCTTCACCACTGAAATGTGTTTTTCATAAGTAGGACATACTTGAATCTTTTAAAAAATCCATGCAACCAATTTCCATCTTTTAATAGAAGAGTTTAATTTATTTACATTCAAGGTTGTTATCGACAGGAAACAACATTTTGCTCATTTGTTTTCTGGTTGGTTTGTGTGTCATTTGTTCCTTTCTTTCTTATTTTTATATCTTTAGTTTTGGCATTTTTTTGTTATGATACGATTTGATTCATTTCTCTTTTATATTTGTGTATCTACCAGCAAGCTTTATAGTTTTATGTATTTTGATGATGGTAATTATCTTGTTTTTTTTTTTTGCTTCTAGATGTAGAACTTTCTTAAGCATTTCTTGTAATATCAGAGTGGTAATGAAATGGTAATGAATTGTCTTTCTTTTTGCATATCCTTGAAGGAGTTTATTTCTCTTTCTGATGGATAGCTTTACAGGGTATAGTATTCGTGCTTGGCTTTTTTCCCCTATCAGTACTCTAAATATATCATCCCTTTCTCTCCTCCACATAATATTTCTGCTCAAAAGTCTGTTGTTAGTCTGAGGAGGGAATCCCCTTACATTCGTGCACCATGTAATAGATATTGGTCCGTAATGGAATGCGTGATGGTGGTTATGCCATATAGTCTAGGCTTAGAAAGCTGTACCTTCTAGGTTTGTGCAATTACACTTCATGATGTTTGCACAGCCAAGTCATGTAATGTTACATTTTAAAGAAAATATACCTGTCATTCAGCAATGCATGATCGTAGGTGGTCTGACATGTATTTCTTGAAACTTTTGTACTTCTCTCTTTATTTTTGGCTTTTGACAGCTGGATTATAATATGGCTTGATGATCTAATTGAGGCTCTTTGAGCATCATTTATTTGAGTGTTTAAATCTCTCATGGCTTAAGATATTTTTAGACATTTTTTCATTAAACATACTTTCTCTTTCTTTTTAAAAATTCATTTCATCTCAATTTGGAACTTTCCTATTGCAAAATTACTTAACTGAATAGTGGCCACAAGTCCTGAAGGCTTTCTTCATTCTTTATCTTTGGTAGGGTTAACTCAAAAACACCTGTATTCATGATTTTTTTTTTTTTGCTTCTTTAGCCTGTTTTTGTGTCTCTTACTTATAATTTTTTGGCTGTAAAATGCTTGTTTTGTTCTTTCCTATATCAATCTCTATTGAGATTCTCATTTGGATAATGAATTGTTTTCCTGATTTCATTGAGTTGTTTGTATTGTATCTCAGTGAACTTCTTTCTGCTCATTATTTTCAATTACTTTTAAAGTACTTCATGAATTTCCTTTTCTTCAGGGTTTGTTACTGGGAAGTATGTTCCTTTTGGGGTATCATGTTTCCTTGCTTTTTTATGTTTCTTGTTTTTCTGTTTTTTCTTAGCATATAGGGCATCAGAGCCCCCCCCCCAGCCTTTTGGAGGCCTTATTATTTGATTTTGTTTTTGTAAGGGTAAACTTTTTCTTATGGAGTCAAATAGCTATGGGGTGTGTTAGCTTTGATTCTGAATGGACTCTGGAGCATGGACTCTGTGTAATTCCCTGAACTCTAATCCTCTATTTTGATGTCTATAGTTGTATCAGTGGCCAAAATGTGATTGTCTGGTGTGTGTTGGGCCAAGGATAGACTCTGCAGCCTGGATGGCTGTGTGATGGGTTGGGGCTATGGCTGCCATCTGGTAATTGTAGGATGTACTCAGCACTTGTGGGTGCTAGGTATGGCCCAGCTGTGCAGCCGGCTCGCTACATAGGCATGGCTGAATTCAGGTGTCCTTAGGTGCTCTGGACTGATGAGCTGTGCAGTTAGCTTTAGGGGGCCAGGGCTTTCATCTGGCTGTCAGGTACATGTGAGCATGGCAGGCCATTGGCAATGTGTAGGCCTCCATCTGTCCAAACCTGCCTGTTCCCCATGGATAGCCCACTAAGTTGGTTTGGAATCCAGGTTACTTTTGGAATCCAGGTTCTTCTGGGCCAAAACTCTGAGATCTGGAGTCATGGTCTATAGCCACAACTGCAAAAATGGCAGAATGATGACAGAGTCCCAAGAGTAGAGCTATGACACAGCCACTCAGTCCAGGATAGAATGCATTCTAGCAATGGGTGCAGTTTCAAGATGGTGACATACAGCTTCTGTCCTGGGACAGTGTACTTGAGCACCTCTCCACATGGTGTTTGGGGCCTGTGTGGGCTGCAGAAATCTCCTGTAGTAAAGACTGCACATATCTGTGGCAGCAGTGGGGATATGTGGAGGCCTCCAGCTGATATCATCAGTGGAAGGAGAAAACAATCTTAGCTCGGAGCCAGTTGATATGGAAGAAATAGAGTGAGGGGGCAAAGTAGCTTTCACTCTTTGCCAAGGTGACGTCCTCCATAAGAGTCTCACTCATCTTGGGCTACACTTCACTAACTCCTTTGGTCACTCTGGTCAGAAATTCATTGTTGTGCTTCCTGTGAGGGCTGCAGAGTGTCAGGCAACTCCCTCCAACAATGCCACAGTCCTGTGTGGGTAGAGTGTTTTTACCTTTTGCACACCCCATATCTCCTGACACGGCACTCTGGTATATCTTCAATGAAGGCATCTTCCTTACTCTAACCATACTTTGAGGAATGGCACAGAATCCAAATGTTCCTGGAACTTGGGTGAAAAGCTCTTTCTGCATGTGAGAAGGTGCTGGCGCTGGGAGGCCATTTCCATATTAATTATTTCCAAACTGGAACGAGAAGGCCTGTGCCTTTTTAGTGAGAATTTTTCTGCATGCCAGCCTATGACTAGTCCTTACACGGGCCCACGAGAGCACTTACTGTCTTTGTACTTTAATAAAATAATCCGAATATTTTAGAGAAAACTGTAACATTGAGGGCATAAGAACATTCAAACATTGACAAGAATTTGGCCTGTGTGTGTGTGTGTGTGTGTGTGTGTGTGTGTGTGATAACTTGTTTTATTTTTTTCTGGAGAAGTCATTGTGGGAAAGACAGAGCCACATACAAGGAGGAGGGATCAGTGACCATTAGGGTGAGCTCATGTGGACCCCGGGCCAGGACAAATGTTAAGCACAGGAGAAAGCAAAGGACCAATTTTTCCATATAATCTGTAGCTTTTTATCCATGTGATGATGCATGTTTGACACTAAAAAAACTCTACTGTGCATTACCCTAGCAAAGCATAACCTACAATTTCACGTACTTATCCAACAATTATAATTTTTGTGGTTGTCTCTGATTTCTTTGAATGCTTAGAGAAAGGTTTTGCTTCTTAGTTAAAGGGCAAATGTAGAAGAAAACTCATAGCTTTCCTCTGTGTCACCATGAAAACTTTGGCTCTTTGTCTTGTACGTTAAAGCTTTATAATTATGGTACCTTACGATGGCCTCAAATTGCCCAATGGTCATGGACTTTAATGCTTCCTCCCAATGAACCAAAAATCACCACATTTTTTAATTCCACCACATGCATATATTGCCATGGTTTATTAAACTCTTTATATAAAATTAAGTTATTTTAAATAATGTCCACATTCAGAATAATAATGATGATAATAATCATATTCAAATAATGGATGTGTTTCTGTTTTCATTATGAGTTACCAGCTTATGTATAATTGTGGTGAATAAGTTAGGTAACCGTGTAATTTGTCATCCATATTGGGACACTTCTAAGAGTAACCAAGGTTGCTATTAACAATCCCACTGCACCCCAGACAGGAAATGAGACAGGGCCTGGAATAGGCTACAGGCCTATTGGTTGGTTGTGTTACTCTGTGCTGAGACAAAATACCTAACACTCAAAGTAAAAGGGGAAAGGGTTTATTTAGTGCACAGTTAGTACATGTTTCAGTCCATATTTGGTTGACTTCAAGGCAGGGATGGCAAACAGGCATTGCAAAGGAGAAACAATATGGCATGCATAGGGCAGTAAAGGCATTTATCAGTGTCTTTCTGCCGCTTTTATTCCATCCAGACTGCCTGGATCAGGGTGGTACCAAACCAATTGCTCAGGTGTAGTGGTTTAGTAATGACACACCCTTAACCTTCCCATCTTGCATTCCAGGTTCAGGCATCTTTAGAAAAGAAAACTCCACCTCATGTGCATCAAGTTTTGCGGGGAGCATCTAAACACAACCCGTAACTCTGGTGCTACCCACTCCATGGGTGGATCTTCTGTCTTCAGTAAGTCAGTCATCCAGATACTCCCAAAGCTATGCTAAACCAATCAGTTTCAGATTGACACCACAGTTAACTACCACACTAACTATAAGGGGAGAGGGTGGAGGAGGCTTTGGCAGGTTGCAGGATCCTCAGACATCTGTGCTGGCTCTGGTCATGCATTTCCAGGCTTGTATATGTAAATGCTTCCTTTAGGTGAAATAAAGAATAAAACTATGAGCACAACATCAGGTATGAATATTTTTTTTAATTGCCAGTAATGTATTCCCGGAGACGTCTTCAGCATTAGAGTATCTAGTGATAACTCATATATGTACAGAGGTGCTTGGGTGACCACAGTAAAATATATCATTAAGCCAAAATAAAGATATTATCAACCCAGTCTTTTTAATTGAAGTCCAAGGATGCTCTGGGTCATTACAGTGCCATCTAAAGGGTAAGGGGAGACACAGATATATTAACTATTTGTTGTTAAAATATTTATCTCTGCATGTGAAAAACACATGCACATAACAAACACATGCACAGCTACATGATAAATTTTAAAGGTTGAGCTTTATGAGCCCTATGGCTAATCAGTGTTTGCATCTAGTTAGATATTCACAGGATTTGAATTATGCGAAGTCAATGTGGATAGAGGAGAGAACAATTAATGGAGTTTGCACATAGTATCTCTAGGATGCACGGTTATGCACCATGTAATATTTCTGCCCACAACAGACTGCATAGACAGAGGTCCCAGAAGATTATAATGGGGTCAAAAAATTCCTACCACCCAGTGATACTTGTCATCACTCTAATGTCACAGTGCAAGATGTTGCTCATATGTTTGTGTTGCTGCTGATGCAAAAAAACCCAGGTCCTACTGTGCCATAAAAGTGTGGCACACACAGCTATTGATAGATATGAAAGTTGGCTAAATCAAACCGGAGACACTTGTCAACCATATAATAGAAAAATAAACACAGATGGCAGGGATCTCATGTGTGGCCAACAATATAATTATTCATAAAGACAATGCCAGAACCACAGTTGTGCCCTAAGGCCACCAGAGTCATATACAAAAATATGTCTTCAAGGGTATCTGCACAGAAACTGTCTGATCTTAGAACAATACCACTTTTGCTAGTAATCCTTGTACCCAAGGATTATAGTTTCAAGCTATCGTATTTAATCCTCCTTATTTTACCGTCAAATCACCCCTGTGGCCCAGGCATGTTGGGAATACTCAGTGTATGTTGACGTGCACACTCCATTGGGGTGTTCTGCCCTCCCCACGCAGTACACTTTTCTTTGGAGAATCTCTGGTCATCGTTTGGGTTGATATAGCTGGTGTTGGTGGCGGCATCTGCAGCAAGAGCACCTTTGGAGGGAGCTGGCAACTCCTGGGACCAGTGCAATTCTGACACTGCACCCCTTGCCCCCTTCTTTTCCGTGAAGAGCCTTCTGCCCTGGGAAGTCTTCTCACAGGCCAAGCCTTCTCCTGGAAGAATCTCCTCACTGACTGTACTTGGCATCTGGTTTGTGTAAGGCCACCTCAGGCGAACTTTGAATTGCTTTTTGAGAATATAAAATATTTTTTCTTCTCTGGCAAGCCCTCCTGTTGTAGGGATACTCCTGGCATATATTCAGATTTCTACAGAACTTACATTCTGTGAGGACTTCCTGTCTTTTTTCGGAAAATTTTCCTTTTAATTCAGGACAACTACTTTAACATTTTGTTTGATCTCTATACCTAATGCCAAAATTTTTTTTGTTTTGGTTTCACTTTGGTGTTTGCATTTGTTTATAAACCATTTGGCCCTTTCATTTTTTCTCTCCCTCCTTTTTCCTGAAAATACTCCAAAGAGAAGAATAAACATTCTAAATGGTGGCCATGGGAAAGCCAACTAAAGTTCAGGAGATTGGTCACTTTTAATTAGAAAAGAGGCTCATTTCTAAAGATAAAGTCTCCCTTTGTAAGATTACCTGATACTGGACAGGTAGGATTAAGATTACCATTGTGCACTTGCTGGGTAAAGACAGTTTCCATGCAACTAGGGAAATCTTGGTCAGACAAACAAGGGCAAAAAGCATCCACCAAATAGCCACAAAGTTTGGTACTGTGTACACTTGTCAAACAAAAACACACGGCCAGACTATGAAGCTTCCTTGGGAGGGTGTGTAAGATGTTCTTTGCTCTTTAGACATTGACAAGAAAAGAATTGATATGTTTTCAATACATGTAAAATTTCCCATGATAAATGTAATCATTGCATGCTGCAAACATGCACTGATAAAAATTTGAAAAAGACAAAACAAAGCAAAAGAGAAGCTCAACTCAAATCACATTAAACCAAATAGACTCCACTAATTCTGAACTATATTCTCAAACTGCCACTATAGGGTTGACATGAAAAGACTTTTTGCGTGAGCTCACCCCACCCTTTCTTTCTCTCTCCTTTCTGTACCTGGGATCAAACTCAGGACTTTGTGCTTTCAAGGCAGGTGACAGAACCACCAAGCTAAATCCCCGGCCCCTAAAGGTTTTTTGTTTGTTTTAACCAAGCTGCTTTTTAAGAGTCAAAATTCTAATTATAAATGTAATTCTATCTATGAAGAATCAAAGAAGAAAATTAAAATATATTTTTATGGGGAAAACTATAAGAAAGACAAATACTATTTTATTAGAAAAAGTAATTTTGCCTAATTTAGAAATACTTAAAGGGTTGCTTTAATATGTGGATTTAAGAAAGGAAATCAAAAGTAAGCAGAAAAGGATTAGTAGGTAGTGGAGAGAGATGGGAAGGAAATTATAATTATGAGAAAGTATTTTGTAAGGAAAATTGAAAAGATTTTTTGTACAAGAAAAATTTTTGTGTGATAGAACTATCTTTGGGAGGGGGCTCAGTAGAAAGACTGGATTATTCTAAACAAAATAGGAAGAAATAAATGTGGGGAAAACAAAAAGCTATACAAGCCAGAAAGGATCTGAGCAGGTTTTAAGAGGTTATGGAGGACATCTCTTATGAATGAAAATTTGTGGACAATGAATTTGGCTACAAGTAAAAGCCAGGTGTTTTAAAGATTTTTCTAAAAATGTAACATTGTTACATGGATATAAAACCAGCATCTAGCTATTTATAGTCAAAGCAACAAGTTTTTTTGTGAAATATTGAACTGAAGTTCATTTAGCTCCTGCAAGCTTTCTTTTCTTCCCAGTTCTGACCCTGCTATTATTCTGACCCAATACTGAAAATGTTCATTTTCAAATGCCCGGGATAACTTGATTTTTTTCTCTTGAATTTCTTGGTGTGTTGGGATTGTGCCATTAGGCTGGACAATTCACAGACGCCCCTCATTTCTGGGATGCATGTGTTCTCCTGCCTAAGGTGCTGTTTTTCTCCTAATTTCTCCTCTTCTAGCCCCGGTTTAGGGTGCATGCCATCTGCCCTGGGCACATACACCTTGGGTAGTGCCTGCACATCAGATTGATCCTTGAAAGTGTTAAGTTTTTTTTTTGTTTCTTTTTATAACTATTTGCTCTTAAAGATTTTTTTTTTTACTTACCACTCATTAAATGAATGACTGCTAGTTATTTCATGATATCCTGTGATCTTATTTTGATCTAGTGTTTCAAACCTGTTGACCTCAATTAGCAGGCTTCCTTAGAATCAATGTTCTAAATTACATCTTTAAAAAATTTTTATTTCATTTGTATCTATTTGCAGAACATAAAGTTTACACTCATCTTGGGGAGAAGGTACATTTACTTAACACATCTTGATTCTCTTTTATTTCCCTTCCTCTCCCCACCACCTCCCCAGCCTCCATTTCTAGATCCCTTTCTCCATTTTCATTCTTCTTTTTCTTTTTATTATTTTTAGTTGTGTGCATGATAAAATTTACATTCATTGTGGATATATAGTATCCATACATGGCACGTCTTAAATCATTTTTCTTCACCTTCCTCTCCCCCTGTCCCTCATCCTCAATCTGTTGGACCTTTCCCATTTGCAGAAGACCAAATTCCTCATTTCCTTCTACCAGTCCTTTATTTTGCCCCTTTATTTACACTTTGCCTCACTCAAATGAGAGATTCAGCACATTTTTACGTGTTTGTGCCTGGTGTATCTTACTCAGCATTATATTTTCCAGGTGTATTCATTTTCCTACAGATGTTTCAATATTTGCTTACCTATTGATGGAGATACACACTGCTTCAGGATTTAACTATTATGAATTGTGATGCTATAAAAATGGACTATAATATGATATCTTTAGCTTTTGGGGGAAGAACCCTAAAAGTGGGATAGTGGAGTAAAGTGAAAATTTTAATTTTGGTTCTTTGGAAATCTCCATTCTTATTTCTATAGTGATTAAACTAATCGACATTCTTACCAACAGTGTGGAATGAATGGGTTCTATTTTGTTACAGCCATGCCAGCACTTGTTATTGAAGTCTTGGTGTGTTGTCATCTTTTCTGGAGTAAGGTGGGATCTCAATATTGTTTTAAATTGCATTTATTAAATGTCTAGCAATGCTGAACACTTTCTCATATATTTATTGGTCATTTTTACTTCCTTTTCTGAGAACTGTATATTCATTTTATTTGCCAATTTTTTGGTTGGGTACTCTAATTTTTTTGAGTTCTTTATAAATTCTGGATATTAGTCCCCTGAGAAATATGTGACAATTTCCCCCCATTCTATAAGTAATCTCTTCACTCCACTGTTTCCTTTACCAAAGCCTTTTAATTTGATATAATCTTGCTTATTGATTTTTGCTGTTATTTATTGTACAATTGGAGTTCTGTTCAGGAAGCCCTTGTCTATTCCTATGACTTCAAATACTTACATATTTAGTGTTCCAATAAATTCCTTGTTTCTGTTTTATTTTTTAATTAATTTTACAGGTACATTTTAGATACACATAATGGTCACAGTCATAATAGGGAATTTGTAACTGTACATAGCTCCTCTTTTTTCTCTGATCCCCTCACCACCCTTCAGCCTCTCTTCCCCCCTTTATTTAAAAGGCTTTGTCTCCATTTTTACCTTTTCCTTTCCTTTCTTTCCCCTCCCCTCTCATGTTCCCCTTCGCATTTGAACATTTTCTTTCTATTTCTCAATATCGATTATACATCTTAGTCTTTATTTACCCTTTCAGTTTCTTATAGTGGAGAAATAATGTACTATTTGTACATTTATGTCTGATTTATTTTACTTAAGAGTATGGTCTCAAGGTCCATCCATTTACCTAGAAATATCTCATGTTAATCATTTTTAATGGCAGAGTAGTACTCCATTGTAAAAATTAAAAACACATCTTTATTCATTCATTGATGGACATTTCGGCTGTTTTGAAGATTTAGCTATTACAAACTGTGATGCTGTAAACATTGGTGTGCATATATTTCTGTTGTATAATGCATTTAATTATTTTGGGAAGATATCAAGAAGAGGAATAGCTCAGTCAAATGGAAACTATAGTTTAGATTTGTAAGGAATCTCCACACTGATTTCCACAGTTTTTTGCACCAGTCTACACTCCCACCAACAGGGGAGAAGGATTTCTTTTCCCTCACAAACCTAACAGCATTTGATATTGATTTACTTCTTGATAATAGCCATTCATTTTGGAATGAGACGGAATCTCAGTGTTGTTTTAATTTGCATCTCTTGAATGACAAGTATTGTCGAACATTTTTTCATATACTTATTTGCCATCTGAGAAATATGTTCAGTTCAGATGCCCATTTTCGGATTGGGTTTTAAATTTGGAAGATCTGGTTTTTCTGCGTTCTTTATATACTCTAGGTATTAGTCCTTTGAGGAAAGGTGGCAAATTTTTTTCCCACTCTGTGGATTGGCTCTTTACTATGTTGGTGGTTACTTTTAAAAATGAGATCTCAGTTGTTGATTCTTTATAATGTTTCCTGTGTGACTCAGAGTTTTGTTCATAAAGTCTTTGCCTACATCTATATCTTCAGGAGTTCTACCTAGTCTATCATCCAGCAGATTGTGTTTCTGTTTTAATATTTAGATCTTTGATCCATTTTAATTAGATCATGGTGAGAAATATGAGTCTAGTTTTGATCTTCAGAATGTGGAAAGCCAGCTTTTCCAACACTATTTATTAAATAGGCTATCATTTCTCCAGTGGTGTTTGCACCCTTTGTCAAAGATAAGGTGGTTGAGAGTGTTTGCAATTGTTTCTGCATCTTCTAACCTGTTCCATTGATCCTTGAGTCTGTTTTTATGCCAGTACCATACTGTTTTTATCACAGTAGTTTTGCAGTACAATTTGAAGTCAGGGATTGTGATGTCCCCTACCTTGCCTTTGGTGCTCAGAACTGCTTTTGCTATTACAGGTCTCTTCTGGAATTGTTTTATCTAATTCTGTGAGATTTACTCTACATATTTTTATTTGTATTGCATTAAATAGGTATAACAATTTTGGAAGTATAGTCATTTTCACTACATTGATTCTTCCTACCCAAGAATAAAGGATATATTTCCATTTCGTGATATCCTATTTGATCTCCTTTTTCAATGTACTGTAGATTTCAATTTAAAGTTCTTTTACTTTCTTCTTTCATTAGATTGACTCCTAAGTATTTCAGGATTTTTTTTATGGTATTGGTGAAAGATGTAGTTTCCCTAATTTCTATCTTAGTGAGTTATTTGTGTACAGGAATGCTCTTGATTTTTTAGCATTGATTTTACATCTAGCTACACTACTGAATTTGGTTATTAAATCTGGAAGTTTTTTGGTGGCATTTTTTGGGTCTTTTATATAGAATACCATGTCATCTGCAAATAATGACAATTTCAGTTCTTCCTTTCCTATCCTACTTTTTATTTATTTCTCTTATCTAATTGCTCTGGCTAGTGTTTCCAAAAGTATACTGAATAGGAGTAGTTATAGTGGACATCTGTGTCCTGTTCCTGATTTTAGAGTGAAAGCTTTCAGTTTTTGACCATTTAGTGTGATGTTGATTGCTAGTTTGCCATAGAAGATGTGGTGGTGAATAGATTAATTGTCAACTTGACCGTGAATGACCAAATGAATTGAATCAGCATGGTTCTGGGCACAGAAGATCCACTTAAAGAGACTTGTCAGACAGTTTAACAGGAGAGTAGGAAGGAAGGAGCTCTGCTAATTTTCCTTGGAACAGATTTGTTGTGGCTAATTTTCCTCAGAAGCTTGGGCTGTTCCTTTTGAAGGAGCTCCAGTGCTTGCCTTCTCCTTGGGTGTCATCTCCTGGCTGTGAGAAAGATTCTTCAGTTTCCAGCATTGGCTTTTGGGCTTTCCGGTGCAGACATTTCTGTCTTCCATTGCAGACTCCTGACACAGACTCCTATGGGACATTGCCATGGGCTACAGGCCTTTAGTTGGATTTGTATGGGACATTGCTGCGAGCTCCAGGCCTTGGCTGGATTCTTTGGATCTGTAGCATGCAGGCAGAGCTCTTAAGCTCTTCTACATTTGACTTGTGGGTGGATATTGTCAACTAGTCTTGTAAGTTTCTGTGTTCTCATTAAATCTCTCTCTTGCAAACACTGACTAATAGAGATAGCTTTTGTCAGATTGAGATAAAGGCCATGTATTCCTATTTTCTATAGGGTTTTTATAATAAATGGATGTTAGATTTTGTCAAATTTTTTCTGAATCTATTGAGATGATCATGTGGTTTTGTTCTTGGATCTGTTAATATGGTGTATTACATTCATTGATTTGTGTACATTGAACCATCCCTTCATCCCTGGGATGAATCCTACCTGGTCATGGTATGTAATCTTCTTGATTATTTGCTACATTTTTTGTCAGTATCTTATTAAGGACTTTTGCATCTAGGGAGGTGCAATAGGGATTGGCCTGTAGCTCTATTTTTCTTTGTTGGATCCTTCTCTGCCTTTGATATCAGGGTAATGCTTGCTTCCAGGAATGAGTTTGGGAGTATTTCTTCACTTTTAATTTTGTTAAAGTGCTTCAGGCATAGTGGCATTGGATCTTTCCTTAATTTCTTGTAGAATTCATTAGTGAATCCATCAGGGCATGGGCTTTCCTTCGTTGGTAGGTTTTTAGTTACATTTTCAATTTCATTTACTGATATTGAGTTTTTTAGACTTTTTATATCTTCTTGATTCAGCTTTGGTAATTCATATATATATATATATCTATATATATCTATATAGATATATATAGATATATATATCTAGGAATCTGCCAATTTCCTCTGTTTTCCATCTTATTAGAATATAGTTTCTTGAAGTAGGTATTGACGATCTTTTGGATTTCTGCAGGATGTTGCCATTTCACCCTTTTCATTTCTAACTGCATGGAATTGAGTCTTTTCTTTCTCTCTCTTTTTTTTTGTATAAGGCTGGCTAAGAGCTTATCTATTTAATCTGTCAAAGAACCAACACTTTGATTCATTGATTCTTTATATTGTTTCTTAGTCTCAATTGCATTAATTTCTGATATGATCTTTGTAATTTTCTCCCTCATATGTATGTGCTTTGGGTTTAACTTTCTCTTCTTTTTCTAGAAGGTTGAGGTTCAACATTAGTTTATTTATTTGAGCTCACTTTCTGATGTAGAAATTCACTGCTATAATTTTCCTACATAGGACTGCTTTCATTATGTCTAATAAATTCTGGTATATTGTATTGGCTTTATTGTTTAATTGTAGAAATTGTCTAATTTTTTCTTTAATTTCATTTGTGATCCATTGGTTGCTCAGGAGGGTGTTATTTAATTTCCATGTGTTTATGGAGCTTTTGTGGGTTCTTTTGACATCGATTTCCAAATTCATTGCCCTATGATCTGATAATATGCATGGCATAATTTCAATTCCATTGCATTTATTCAAGCATGTTCTGTGGGCTAGTATGTGATCTATTTTTGGGACTGTCCCTGTGCAGCTGATAAGAATATGTATTTTGATATTATGGGATGGAACACTCTGTAAACATCTGCTCAGTTCATTTGTTTCAAGGTTTGGCTCAGTTCCGATATTTCTTTGTTGATTTATTTTTGTCTAGTTAATCTGTCCATTTGTGACAACGGGGTATCGAGGTCCCCCAGTACAACTGTATTAGTGCTTTAGATTTTTTTCTGTCAGTTAATATTTATTTTATGTAGTTTTGTGCACTGATATTTGGTGCATACATATTTATAATTGTTACAGCATCTTATTGGATTGTTCCCTTAACAAATATATAGTGCCTTTCTCTGTCTCTTTCCTATTTCTTTTGATTGGTGAATTGAGACCATTTGATATAATTGATATGTGTTGACTTATCCTTGTTGTATAATTTTCCTGCTGATGGTTTATCTCTATTAATTGCTTGCTTTGACTGTGGGTTCATGGGATTGTAGTCTTTATTGTCTCTCTTTCAGAATATCATTCAGAACATTTTGAAGTGCTAGTTTCTTGATCATGAATTTCTTCTCCATTAATTTTGAAAGATAGTTTTGTGGAATACATCAATCTGGGTTGGAGGTTGCTTTCCTTCAGAAATGAAATACTTCACTCCTAGCTCTTCCTGACTTAAGTGCTTGTGTTGAGAAATCTGCTGTGATTCTGATGAGCTTTCTTTATAGGTAATTTGTTACTCTAATAGCTTTTAAACTTCTGTTTTTTAAAAATCTTTATTATTATATGCCTCGGTGTAGATTTTTTATTATGGCTCATAATTGAAGTTTTCTATGCCTCACTTATCTATATTTAAAAATCTTTTTACATTCTTTAGATTTTTTCTGGCATTATTTCTGTGAACAAGGTTTTATGTCATTTGCCCTATCTCTTGCTTTTTCATTGATTCCAATAGCATTGTCATAATCTTCTTATTCTTCTTTGCATCATCTAGCAGCTTTTGAATTTATTTTTCTTGATTCCTTGTTATTTTTATGAAATCTTTCTTTTAATGATTGTTTACTGCAAACCTGTCTTCTATATCTGATATTTTTGTCCTCACATTGGCTCATTCTGCTGTGTATACTTTCAATAGAATTTTAATTTTCTGAATATTTGTGCGAACCTTTTTCATGAATTCCATTTCCTTCCTATGTTAGGCATTCATGGTTTCCATCATTTTTCCAAGCCCTTCTTTTTAGAAAGAAAATCTGTATCTACTCTAGCTTCATCATCCACATCCTTCATTATAGTCATCATCTCTTTAGTTATCTGAGAAAAAATTTCTAATTTGATTTTTTTCCTAGAGCTTTGTTCATCTCCTTTCTGCTTCCACTGTTACTATTTCAGAGTTTAAGTGGGTGACTTTTGAATTGTTCTACCTCACTACCCTTGAATTTGCCTTGGTCAGGTTGGAAGTCGAATTGAAACTTGCTTTTGTGTGGTTTCATTTTCTTTTTAGTTTATTTTCTGTGTTGATTTTGTAAATTGCTTATGGTAGGTAGCTTTATTGCTAGTATCATGAACTCTTTAGGAAATGATTGCTTTTCATAGATATCTTCTAGGTGTAGCTGGCTTTTGGCTTTTGAGTCTGTTCCAAGAGCCTACCTCTTCAATTTATTGGGGATGAGAAGTTGCTGCCTATTTGGCCTACATCCTTGTTATTTGTTCCTGGCCTATATTATTATTTATGAACCTCAGGCTATCTCACTATTGGCATACAGTGAAGAACAACTGATTAGAACAAGTATGTCAACTTGGCTAAAGTAGTATGATTAGTAATAACAATAGTATCAAACACAGCCTAGAAAATGACAAATCATGATAATTATTAATTTTCCACCCTAAATCATATGAACAAGATTTGTAGGTAGATAACAAAATCTAAGCCAAATTAGAAAATTTTATAAAGTAAATATCTTCCAAATAGAGTGATTTTTACCTATAGGGGAGAAAATTCAAAAGGGATTAAGAGGAAAAAAACATAAAGAAATAGAAAGAGATTAGAAGCAAAGCTAAGGACCAAGGAAGGTTACACAAACTGTGGGAGACTGGTGAAGAAGAAAGGAGCGAAAGAAAGAAAAAACAGAAGCAAAAAGAACAAAACAACAGTAAAAAACTAGAAAGTTCACATTCACATGAAAACAAGCATAAGCAATCAGGAAAAAAGAGAAAAAAGTAAAGAAAGGAAGAAAAAAATATGTCCACTTCAGGGCTTGTCTCTGATGTCACAGGTAGACAAATGGGACAGAGTGAGCCCAGATCTATGTTGATTAATCCCAGCAAGTAGAATTATGATGGGGTGGAAAATAATCTCAGCAAGCTTGCCTTTCTAGGTCCACTGAAGTTTAGGCTGATCCTGGTTTCTGGCAGTGAGGCTGGGACCCATGCTGTTCAGCCCACAACATTCTGGGTGCTTCTTGCTGGCTTGAACTCAGCTCCCTCACCCTGGATATTGCCCACAGCGGCACCTCACCTTGACAATGGAAACCCTGAGTTGGAGCTAACCCACTGCTGCTCCAACTCCCACGTTAAGTTCCTCTTTCCAAAATGGTGACCTGCCAATCTCCCTCTCCTGGGGATGTATGGATTAGAATCATTCACCAGCCAATGCAGTCTGCAGCATCCACTGCTCCATTCCACTGCTGCATTTCTCCATGGAGTTCTCTAAAATCACCTATGACCATATCTCTGTAGGTTCAAGCTGAGATCTGGAATTCAAGAAGAAAGAGCCATTTTCCACCTCCTCCTCCTCCTCCTCCTTCTTCTTCTTTTTTTTTTTTTTTTTTTTTCTGATTTTTGAGTACCAGGGATTGAACTCAAGACCTTACGCTTGCAAGGTAGACGGTGGACCTACTGAGCTAAATCTCTGGCCAACCGCTTCCCTCTTCTGTGTTGAGGTTTCTCTCTTTGCTCTCCCTGCAGGCTCCAATTCTTGCTTCAGATTCCTGCTGGGTCCTGGAGACGTATTTCCTCCTTTTTCTTTTCCCTATCTTGCCATATTCCAGCACCTGGACTCCAGTACTCAGACAGGCTGATTTGCTGCTGTTCACCACTCTGCCATCTTCCCAGAGGTTCCTTATTTCTGTTTAAATGTTTATATTTTTTGAGGCATTTTGATATTAGTTTAGTATACAGAGATAGGGATCCAGTTTCAGTCTTACATGTATAGATAGCCAGTTTTCTCAGCACTATTTGTTTTGTTTGTTTGTTTGTTGTATTGAGTTTATTGGTACAATCTAGGTCTACAATCCAGTTACATTCATTACTGGGATCGTCTACCTTCACATGACAGGTCTTGGTTCTCATTTTTTCCTCTTGTCCCTGCCCTCCCCTCTTCCCCTCCGCATTAACCAACTATTTCCATTTTTTCATTTTCTCATATTTTTTATTTTCCCCTATTTCCTTGCCCCTACCCTTCCCCCTTTCCCTACACCTTTAGCCCTTTTTTCCTATTTCACACTCTTAATTATCCCATTAAGATCTTATGTACTATTATAGTTTTTCACACCAGAGAAACTATTAGGTATTTACACGTGTGACTTATTTATTTCACTTAGGAGTATATCCTTAATATGTATCCATTTTCCTTTGTATGACTCTAATTTCTCATTTTTTTTCCTTTTTATTGAGGTTATTGGTACAATCTAGGTATACAATACAATTACATTCATCATTGGGATTCTGTACCTTTACATAATAGGTCTTCATTCTCATTTTTCCCCTTGTCCCTGCCCTCCCTTCCCCCCTCCCCTACACCTTTAGCCCTTTATTTCCTATTTCACATTATTAATTATCTCATTAGGATCCTGTGTACTATTGTAGTTTTTCACACCAAAGAAACTATTCAGTATTTCAGTTAAAGAAATCTCTGTATGAACATTAAAAATAGTGAATCCTAAAATAAAACTAAAAAGGAAAGTAGTATTCCATTTTATAGAAAAACCACATCTTCTTTATCCAGTTTCAAACAGATGGGCAGATGGGCAGATGGGCTGTTTCCAAGTTTTAGCTATTACAAACTGTGCCTCTATAAACATTGGTGCACATATATCATTGTGGTATGATTCTTTTAAATCTTTTGGAAAGATACCCAGCAGAGGGATGGCTGGGTCAAATGGAGCCTCTCGACCTAGCTTTTTGAGGTATCTCCATATTGATTTCCATAGTGATTGCACCAGTCTGCACTCCCACCGACAATGGAGAAGGGTTCCTTTCTCCCCACAACCTCACCAACATTTGTTATTGTGTGATTTCTTAATAGCAGCCATTCTTTGTGGGGTGAGGTGGAATCTCAGTGTTGTTTTCATCTGCATCTCTCGAATGACCAGTGATGTGGAGCATTTTTTCATATATTTACTTGCTGCTTTTACTTCTTTGTATGAGAAATGTCTGTTCATTTCGGATGCCCATTTTTGAATAAGGTCTTTATATTTGGGGGGCGCTGATTGTTTTGAGTTCTTTATATATTTTAGATCATAGTCCTTTGTCTGAGGAGCAGCTGGTAAAATGTTTTTCCCGCATTGTAGGTTGTCTCTTAGTTCTGTTGATGGCTTCTTTTGCAGTGCAGAAGCTTTTTAATAAGATGAGATCCCAGTTGTTGATTCTTTCTTCTAGTTCCCGTGCTACTGAGGACTTGTTCATAAAGTCTTTTCCTATGCCAATGTCTTCCAGAGTTCTGCCTAATTTATCTTCCAGCAAGTTTAGTGTTTCTGCTTTAATATTTAGATCTTTAATCCACTTTGATTTTAATTTTGTGCATGGTGACAGATAAGGGTCTAGTTTTAATCTTTGACAGGTTGAGATCCAGTTTTTCCAACACTGTTTATTAAGGAGGCTATCTTTCCTCCAGTGGGGATGGCCAGCTCCTTTGTTGAAGATGAGGTAGCTGAGTACATCTGGAGTTGTTTCTGTATCTTCCAGTCTTTTCCAGTGATCCTCAGGTCTGTTTCTTTGCCAGTACCATGCTGTTTTTATCACAGTGGCTTTGTAGTACAGTTTCAGATTGGGAATTGTTATACCCACTGCCATGTGTCTGTTGCCTAGGATGGCTTTTGCTATTCTAGGTCTCTTATGGTTCCAAATGAATCTTTGGATTCTTCTTTCTAGTTCTGTGAAGTGTAGTGTTGGGATTTCAGTTGGTATTGCATTGAATCTGTATAGCAGTTTTGGTAGTATGGCCATTTTCACTATGTTGATTCTTCCTACACAGGAGCAGGGGATATCTTTCCATTTTATTACATCCTCTTCGATCACTTTTTTCAGAGTGCTGTAGTTTTCAGTGTAGGGGTCTTTTGCTTCTTTTGTTAGATTGATTCCCAGATACTTCATTTTTTTGGGTGCTATTGTGAAAGGAATTGTTTCCCTAATTTCTTGTTCAGTGAGTCTGTTATTTGTGTAAAAGAAGACTGTTGATTTTTGGGGGTTGATCTTGTATCCAGCTACTCTGCTAAAAGTGTCTATTAAGTCAAGAAGTCTTTTGGTGGAGTTAATTGGGTCTTCAATGTAGAGTATCATATCATCAGCAAATAATGACAGTTTAACTTCTTCCTTTCCTATCTTTATTGCTTTAATTTCTTTCTCTTGTCTAATTGCTGTGGCTAATGTTTCCAGAACTACATCGAAGAGGAGTGGTGATAGTGGGCATCCTTGTCTTCTCCTGATTGTAACATGAAACTTTTCAGTTTTTGGCCATTTAATATGATGTTGGCTGTTGGTTTTTCATAGATAGCCTTTATAAAGTTGATATGTAGACCATCTATTGCAATTTTTTTGCAGAGTTTTTATCATGAATGGGTGTTGAATTTTGTTAAATGCTTTTTCTGCATCTATCAAGAGAATCATATGGTTCTTGTCCTTGACTTTGTTAATACAGTGTATTACGTTTATTGATTTGGAAGTATTGCTTCCCTTTCAATTTCATTGAAGAGTCTGAAGAGTAATGACAGTAGTTCTTCTGTAAATGTCTTGTGAAATTCAGCAGTGAATCCATCAGGACCTGGGCTTTCTTTGTCGGTAAGTTTTTAATTACATTTTCAACTTCACTGATTGTAATTGGGGTGTTTAAATGTTTTTATCTTCTTCGTTCAACTTTGGTAATTCATAAGTATCTAGAAATCTGTCCATTTCTTCTGTATTTTCCATTTTATTACAGTACAGTTTCTCATAGTAGGTATTAATGATCCTCTGGATCTCTGTGGGATTTGTTGTGACTTTGCCTTTTTCATTCCTGATTACATGAATCTGAGCCTTTTCTTTCCTTTTTTTGGTAAGATTTGCTAAGGGTTTATCAATTTTATTTATTCTTTCAAAAAACAATTCTTCGATTCATTTTTTTTTGTATCATTTTCTTAGTTTCCATTGCATTGATTTCTGCTTGGATCTTTATAATTTTCTCTCTTGTTTGAGCTTTGGGTTTTTCTTGCTCTTGTTTTTCTAGGAATCTAAGAGTCATCGTTAGGTTGTTTATTTGAGCTTGCTCTGTTTTCCTAATGCGGGCATTCTGTGCTAGAATTGCTTTCATTGTGTCCCATAGATTCCTGTATGTTGTATTGGCATTTTCATTTATTTGTAAAAAACTGTCTGATTTCTTCTTTAATTCCTCTGTGATCCATTGATTGTTCAGGAGAGTGTTGTTCAATTTCCATGTGTTTGTGCAGTTCCTACGGTTTCTTATGCTATTGATCTCCAGGGAATAATTTCATTTCTTTTCAATTTTTTAAAACCTATTTTGTGAGCTAGTATGTGATCTATCTTGTAGAATGACCCATGTAGCCGAAAACAATATATATTCTGATTTTGTGGGGTGGAACACTCTATAGACATCTAATAAGTCCATGCGTTCAAAAGCTTGGCTCAGTTCTAGTATTTCATTGTTGATTTTTTGCCTAGATAATCTGTCTATTTGTGATAGTGGGGTATTTAAATCCTCCACTAAAATTGTATTAGTGCTTATTTGGTTTTTCATGTTACTTAATATTTGTTTTATATAGTTGGGGGCATTTATATTTGGTACATATATGTTTATGATTGTCATTTCTTCCTCTTGGATTGTTCCCTTTACAAGGATGTGGTGGCCTTCTTTGTCTCTCTTAATTAGTTTTGTTTTGAAATTTACGTTGTCTGTGAATCAGATTGCTACCCCTGCTTTTTTCTGTGCTCCTGTCACGTGGAGAATTGTTTTCCATCCTTTCACTTTCAGTCTATGGGCTTCTTTTTGCACTAGGTGTGTTTCTTGTATACAACATATTGTTGGATTTTGCTTCTGAATCCATTCTGCCAGTCTATTTCTCTTGATTGGTGAATTGAGGCCATTGACATTGATGGTAATAATTGATGTGTACTGATTTATTATTGTCATGTTATTGTCCTTTTGTTGACTCTTTTTTTAATTTTTTGCCTTCTCCTTTTAGTTTCCATTTGAATTGCTCTGTGAATTGTGGTGTTGTGATCTTCATTGTGTTTTTCTAGGATATTGTTTAAAATTCATTGTAGTGCTGGTTTAGTATTCATGAAGCTTCTCAAGTGTTTTTTGTCATGGAAGTATCTTATTTCTCCGTCCATTTTCAAAGAGAGTTTTGCAGGATACATCAGTCTTGGTTGTAGGTTGTTTTCTTTTAGGACTTGCAATACCTCACTCCAGGCTCTCCTTGACCTGAGGGTTTGTGTTGAAAAGTCTGCTGTGATTCTGATGGGCTTTCCTTTGCATGTGATTTGTTTCTTTTCTCTTACTGCTTGTAGTATTTTATCCCTCTGTTGGGTTTCTGGGATCTTGATTATTATATGTCTAGGTGTAGATTTTTTTTGATCATGGCTAGTTGGAGTCCTATATGCCTCACTTATCTGTATGTCAAATTCTTCCCCTCTGTTTGGGAAGTTTTCTGTCATTAATTCTGTGAACAGCTTTTTTAAGTCATTTGCATTTTCTCCTGCTACTTCATGGATTCCTATCAATCTTATGTTATTCTTCTTTGCATCATCTGGGAGTTGTTGGATTTATTTCTCACGCTCCCTTACTGTTTTTAAGAGACCTCTCTTTTCACGGTCACTGTCTGTGATCCTAACTTCTATATCTGAGATTCTGTCTTCGCTCTCTTCTATTCTGTTGCATATGCTTTAAATAGAGTTTTTAATCCCCTGGATATCTGTTTGAATCTGTTTAATAGATTCCATTTCTTTCCTATGTTGAGTGTTCATTGTTTCCATTTCTTTCTTATTCTGGGCCTTCATGGTTTCTAGTATGTTCCTAAACTCATCTATTTTTTTTTTCAGTTTCTGTTCTGGAGTCTCAAATCATATATTTCATTTTGTTCACCATCTCTATGGTTATTTGGGAAATAATTTCTGTTTTGAATTTTTCTAGAGCTTGGTTGATCAGCTTTGTTACTTCCTGTGCTGTGAGTTCTGAGTGTCCTGGAGGTTCACTATCAAACTTGTCATCCTCCTTTGCCCTAGTGTTTGCCATTGGTGAACTGGAAGTCTGTCTTTGTGGCTTGCTTAAGTGTTTTCTCATATTTATTTTTGCTGTTGGGGTGCCCTTGATTCAATCTCTGGGTCATTACATCTTCCTAATATCCTTGCGTCTCAGCCTTTGATTCTCTAATGACTTATAGACTTTCTCATTTTCATAATTGAGAAAACAACTCATCAAATCAATCCCTATCCTTTATCCCAATCAATACAATCAGGAACACAATAGGATCAATCACCACCCTTTATAGCCAGCCATGCCTCTGCAGAGTGAATCCAAGGACTGGCACAATCAGGGGATCTGAGAGGCGGTGCAGGGAGGCGGTCCTCAGCAGCGCCTGAGCAGCTACCCTCCTGGTGGGGCCACTGCGGCAAAACTCACCCTCCTGGTGCTGGGTCCAGGCAATCAATCGAGACTCTTTCTCAAAGTAAAAAATAGAAAGGTCTAGGGATATAGCTCAGGGCTAGAGTGGCCCTAGGTTCAATTTCCTGCATTGCTATTGACTCTGGAATCTAACAGTTACTTTTTCAACCATCCTTGGAGAAATGGTGAAAATGGCTCAGCAACTTTCCAAGACTGTCCAGGAACGGTTCTTTCATGATGGCCGCCTTCCCAACCGAATCCAGAAAAGCATTACTAACAGAGAAGGATGCTTTCTGAGAGAGTTGGTAGCTGGATCACCCTTATTTCTGTTGCTCCCTGAAGTTCTTCCTTAGGAACAGATGAGCACCATTTTTTAAATAGGCTATCTTTCCTCCAACGTATATTTGTCCCTTTGTGGAAGATCAAATTGCTGAATGTGTCTGAGGATGTGTCAGTATCATCTATTCTGTTCCATTGATCCACATGTCAATTTTTGTCCTAATATCATGCCATTTTTATCAGTGTTACTTTGTAATACTACTTAAGTCAGATACTGTGATGCCTCCTGGTTTGCTCTTCTTGTCCAGGTTTGCTTTTGCTAATTTGCATCTCCTCTGGGCCTATCTGAATTTTAGGATTTATTTTGCTTTACCCTGTGAAGAATTCTGTTGGTATTGTAATTGGGATTGTGTTAAATCCATATATTAATTTTGGGAATATGGCCATTTTGACAATATTTGTTCTATCCAGGAATAGGGAATGTCTTTCCATCTTTTGATGTACCATTCAATCTCCTTTTTCAGTTTTCTTGTAGAAGTCTTTCACTTTCTTGATTAAGCTAATTTCTGGGTATTTAATTTTTCTTGATGCTATTTATGAAAGTTAATGTTCATCTAATTTCATTCTGAAAAAATCTCATTACTGGTGTATATGAATGCTGTTAATTTTTATGTGTTGTTTTTGCATCCTGCTACATTGCTGAAATCAGCTATTGATTCTAAGAGTTTTTTGGTGAAATTATTTGGGCCTTCTATGTAGAGTGCTATGGCATGTGCAAATAAACATAGTTTGACTTTCTTCTTTCCTATCTGTATCCCTTTTATTTCTTTCTCTTGCCTAATTGCTCTGGCTCATGTTTGAGTACTGGGTCGCATAGAAGTGACTATAGTGGACATCTTGTCTTGGTTCTGATTTTGGAGTGGAAGACTTCAGGCAACCAATGGCTAACATCATATTAAGTAGGGATAAATTAGGTCATTTTGATTTTTATATTTTCCAGTCAGGATTCTGGAGATCCTCAAATGATATATTTCTCATCTAGTGAAATGTTTAGAACTCTAACAAAGAAACTGGTGCATTCATGAAGCCCCTAACAAGTTCAAACAACAATTCATTACATGTGGCCAAATAAACTGGTACAATTTATTTTATTCTTTTAATTATAATATTTATAGTACTTTACTAAAAAATTATTTATGGCCTAGATTTAAGGAAGTATTTCTTAGGCTGTTAATAGTTTACACCAATTTGATAAAGAAACAAATGCTTATAAACAAAGGTGAAAGTATTTACTCTTTTCTGCATAATTGCTTCCTCCAAAATTGAAAAAAAACAGTCTTTACTATTTTTATTTCTTTATAGCCACATGGTTATTTGTATAAATAATTCAATAAGAATCTGTTCTTTTTATGATAGGATGAAAGAAACTTTGACTGGGATTTCATATTTGAAACTGTGCCTAAAATGCTTGGCTTCTAGAGTTTCCAGGCTTAACATGAATGAATAAAAGTTGTCATTTGCTAGGAGGCCCAAAAATCTCTAGAGATTAGGTGCTACTGGTGAAATCTAGAATCTTCCTGGGCTTAGGTGGTCTATCCTTGAATGGTTTCTAAGCCCAAGATTACTGCATGTTAAATCATATTTCTTGTTGCAATTATGCAAACAATCAAGCCAAATCTGATTAAATTAAATTGATTTAGCAAACAAACTGATTTTTCTTTGATTATATTTGGTAATAATTTGTATGACTGTAGATAAAAAATGTTTCTGAAGGAAAAAAAAAAACTATAATAGACCCTAAGCTCATCCAGGTCCCTCTAGTACAGTTTTCTTTCACAGAATTACTGAGAATAGGAGCTGTCCTTTCCTAAATCCCAGAGCTGCATAGCTTGATGCAGATTTCAAGGGACATACTGTGTGCCTCACGTGTGGGCAACACAAGTTTGCCACTGTGCCTGATATTGCAGCCAGGGGCGCTAAACCTGTAAGCCAAGATGACATAACTTCTTACCATCATTGTATTCTACCCCTTTGGTTTTTCTTGCATATGTACACTTTTTTTCACTTGACAGGTTGGTAGTGCAGTTAAAATTATTTCACATAGTGATAAATGGCTGTGTTCTGGTTTATACATTCACTACATTATTTTTCAAATTTATTATGTATGTAAGTATGTATTTTTATCACTACAAGTTTGCATTGCATGTTTACATCTCTTATGTTGGGGCTGGTTTGTGTACATACAAATCTTAATTCTCTTTCATCTCCTTTTCTTCCTCTCCTTCCATCTCTTGATTCACCTCCCATTTGAGAAAGATCTAACTCCTTACTTCATATTATAGATAATTTAGTTTGCTCTTTACTTATTCTTTGGGTTTCTCATATAAGACATGGTATAAAATACATCCATTTTTGTACAAATGACTCAAGTGTTTTTATGGCACAGTGGTATCTATTGTACATAAATACCACATTTTTTTGTCCATTCATCTATTGATGGACATATAGGCTGCTTACAAGATTCAGCTGTTATGAATCGTGCTGCTATAATCATAGGTGTGCATGTATAACTGAATAGCTGGGTCAAGTGGAATTTCTAGTTTTAGTTTTTGATGAATCTCCATACTGCTTTCCATACTGGCTCTACTAGTTTACCTTCCCACTAACAGTGTATAAGTGTTCTTCTTCTCTACCATTTGTTGTTATTTGATTTCTTTGTCTTTTTTTCTGGGAAAAAATGGAATCTCAGCTTTGTTTTCATTTTCATTTCTGTAATGGCCAGTGATGTCAAGCATCTCATCATGCATTTATTGACTATCTGTACTTCTGCAAATAGTTTATTTTTTTTCACTTTCATTCTTTGATTGAGTCTATTATGTGGTCTATCTTTTGGAGTTCTTTATGTATTCTCTCTCTGTCTCTCTATTATATTGTTTTAAAAGAAGTTTACTTTGAAAAGTCTGTTGTGGCACATAGGTGGCAGTCCTGTATATCTTGTGTCCACTCTGTGTGTTTCAAGAGCCTGTGTTAAGTGTTAAGTGACTAGTAGCCCCATCTAGGTTGGGTAAGTAGGCTGGGTGATATTTGCACACCACCACAACCTGGTAAGTTGCTCAACTGTGTCCTGGCCACTAGATGCATAGTGACCACAGGGGCTGAATTGGCAAGGAAGGCATGTGGGACAAACCTGGGTTTCTGTTTATGAACAAATTAAGCAGACAGAAAGTGTTTTGTTGAATGTGGTCTTAAAAATCAAAATGAGAGGCAAATGTGGTGGCACACACCTGTAATCCCAGCAACTCAGGAGGCAGGAGGAAAGTGAGTTTCAAGACCAAGGCTACCATGGACAACTTTGTAAACCTATCTCAAAAACAAGACAAAAGGGCTGCTGGTATATCTCAGTGGTAGAGTACTTGCCTGGCCTCTTCGATAGAGAAAAAAAGAAATTAAAACATGTCTATGAAAAAGCGAGTGGGGAAAAAAATAAGAACATACTTACTTTTTATTTGAGGACAATATGTTTTCATGGGAAGAATTATGATAAGATAAATTAACTTTTGAACACTAGGATGCCCCTGGCTTGTGATTTTTTTCCTATTTAATCAGTGGCCCCGATTTTTGCTCTTATGCCGTGAATCTCTGGTGCTCCTGCTGCCTGGGTGGAAGAGACAGTCACTATGTAGAGGTCATTTTGCCTCTGACAGCAAATTAGTGGAAAGAGTTCCTAATATTAAGATATGTTTTATGTTTTTACCACCCTAACAGATTAAATTGGAACATGGTATCAGATGTGATACTACTTGTATGATGAAGTCTGACATTTTAAGCTGATAATTCAGTATTTCATGCATTCTAGAAAGAGAACCTTTATATGCCCTTTTTCTTTAAAATCTTTGTTAGATATGAGTGCATAAGAAAATAGTGCTGGGAACAGAAAATCCTAAGTGAAGAATAAGTATTTAATATGAAGAGTACTTGTGTAAATGCTAGGCATGTTTGCAGATGAGTTTTAATGTTTTTGCTGTTATTATTGAAAGCTGCAAGACTAGAGATAAAAAATAACATGCATGCAATGGAAACTGTTTGACAAAACACTAGAATTCAGTAGTTAACAATTTTAAGAGTTGAAGAAATATCTAAGTGTTAAGCATTCCTTAAAACTCCTCACAGTTTCAGTGAAAGGAGCCCCATAACCACTGATGGAACCTCCTAAGTAAAGGGTGCATCTTTGTGAAGTCTCTTGATAAGAAACCCAGGAGGAAGTTGTGGCCTACTGTAATGGACCAAGTGCCTTTCTGGGATGCTACCTTCTCACTCAGCTCAGGCTGTGGCCCTCCACTCCAGGCACATGTACATGGGTAATTCCATTTCCCGCAAAGACAATGCCACCATGAGGACTCACATTGTATGAGCCTAGCTGTACAACCGTAGAAACCAACGCTGGAAAACCTTTCTCTGGGAGAATCA
Organism: Fukomys damarensis; assembly: GCF_012274545.1. Classification (NCBI taxonomy): domain Eukaryota; kingdom Metazoa; phylum Chordata; class Mammalia; order Rodentia; family Bathyergidae; genus Fukomys; species Fukomys damarensis. The sequence goes on along the minus strand of NW_022900926.1, from coordinate 65,090,994 downwards.
AACTTCCTTGGAAGTTCCTTTGCCATATCTGGGTATAACTGTGAGGCCTTGCTATGGCAGGTGGGTGTGATCCCTCACATACCTGCCCTTTGTAGGCTTGTGTGGAAGGTTGCCAGCTAATGGAGAGAGCTCGTTCATTGGAAATTTGCTAAGCCTGGCAGGCATACAGGCAGCTCGGCTTTGGCACTCTCCAGAGAGTTCTCCAGTGCCTGCAGCTGGGTGCCACATCAGCATGTTGGAGAAATGAGACAGTGCCAGCCCCTCTGTGCCAGCATGCCCGTGCCAATGGGAGTAGTCAGCAAGTCAGTCATCGGTCAAGTCTCCACCAGGGCCCACGAGGTGCAGCAGGACAAAGCAGACCGCTGGAGCTGAATGCAGTGCTTGTATATGAGCACCTGGACTCCTTCTGGGCACCCAAAACACCTGGCATATGCATGTCCTGCCCACAGGAGGCCTTAAAGTAGTGAGTGAGTGTTCAAGCAAAAGCCTGGGCCCTGCTCCCCTGGAGCATCCTGTGGGCACCTGCACCAGGGGCCATCTGCACTCCGGGTTTCCTTATATGTGGATCAAGTTCAGAACAGCCTTGCTGTTGATGAGATGAGCAACTCTGACAGAATGGCACAAGGCTCTACAATGACTTAGGAACTGTAGTATGGGGTCTGGCCATAGGGAAGTAAGGTCTGGCAGATGTCTGCCGTGAGCACAGCAGAAATTTGGGACAACACTGGAGAGATGAGAACTCAGACCTTTTTCTGCACAAACAAGGAACTTCGACTGCAGTCATGGTCCTGGAACCATGATGAGAATTACCCAGGCCAGTGGCCAGCACCAGCTGGGACTCTGCCCATGTCCCAGAGAGGGCTGTTGGGGAGAAAGCAGCTTCACTGTGCAGAGCCAGAACCTCTCAGAACTCTTGGTGGCAAAATTATGAAAACAGAAAATGGTACCTAATTATGACCCTTGCCATCAGTATATAAATGCGGTCAATAACCTGTTTACAAATGTTACCCCCCTGTTCTATATTAATATCAAATAAAAATAACCAGAGGGAAGTTCTGACGTGCAGCTCACTGTGCATCCCACTGTGGTATGTTCGAACCTCCCTGTGTCTGCCTGTTGCTTGTACAATAAATTCCCATGTGACCTGCCTTCTGCTGCCTGTGAGCCTCATCTCTCACCCCTGACCTGCTGATGGCCTCTTCGTGGACACACTCATCCCATGAGCACCTTTCTACTGTGCCCACAGGAAGGATGCATCCATCCCCTCTGTCCCAGATTCACACACAGACAAGTGAGTGTGCACATTTCTTCTTCCCTCTGGTTCACTCTGTCACTTCTACCTTAACTATGCCTCTTCCCTCTGGAAGCTTCCTAAGCCTCCTACTTCCTCCTCCTCATGGCCCAGAGCTGCTGATAGGTTTTCTCCTTGCATCTATCACAGCTCTGTTGTCATCGTATTATTGGTCATTTATTTGATCTTTCTTTTGGATGGGGCCTGATCTGCCCCATCTGCTGCCCTCTGCCAGGCTCTGCTGGCTGGGCCTAAAGGACTTGCTGCACATACTGGAAATGGCTGACTGAATGGGCTCTGGATGCCCCTGGATTCCTGTTGACCTTTGTCCCTGTCTCTGTGTCATGGTGTAAGGATGTTGTGCTGTGACCTGATCAGTCTATAAGTGTCCGGTGTCGCTTTGCCCTGGCTGACTTCCCTGTGTACTGGTGCTGGCTGCTCTGCCTCCTGAGTCCACAAGGGTGCAGTGGTCACTGGTGCTTGTGTTGGGTCCTCAGACATTTCAGTGTCCCCACCAGTACTTGCTAAATCAGGGTAATTATACATGCCTTAATGTATATTAAGGATATGGGAAAATACCAAGCTTTGTGGTGTTTCTTAACATTTTTTTTCCTGAGAGACTCATTCTCCTCCATGGAAAGCCATCATTTATTATTTGAAATGTTGGGATCTATCTGGGAAACACAGGTGTGTGAGTGGGGTGTCCTTGCTGTTTGTCCTGCTGAGTGATGGGGTCCACCCAGCACAGGCAGAGAACTGCCTCCCCTATTTGTGAGCCTGTGAGCTAGACTTCAGTTTCTCAGCCAGAAGTGAGCACACTCAGACCTGTTGTGATGATTGGAGATGTTACTCATCTGCCATTGTTGGATCAGCCCAGGAGGTTAGAGATGGCTTCTGAATGATAATCAGTACTTTCCCCACATGTTTGGAAATTAGCTGGCGATTTCTCTTTTTCCAGCCCTGGCACAGGACGGCTCTTCCAACAGCTCAAAGCTACGGAAATTTTCGAGAAGAGCCAGCTTCCTGCCAATCAGTCTTAAATGTCTCCATTCTGATGCATGAGTCAGAGAAGATTGCAGTCATTTTTCTTTCTAAAAAGCATCAGATTTTACCCACAGATAATAGTGCTGGGTGCCCCTCATTTGCCTCATTAAGCCTCAGCATAAAAATGTGAGCTCTGAGCCATTCCTGGGTAGTTGGAGGGATTCTCAGTAAGACTGAGTACAAACAAGCTGTCTGGGGCACTTTGGTGTTGACCCCATTTGCTCTGCTTCTGTGGCCCCAGAGCGTGGCAGGGCAGAGGCCCTGATGCATGGAGATTTGATGTTATGAGAGTAGACTGACATAGGCATCCCGCTGTCCACTTTCAGAACAGTTCCCAGCATATTACAAAGGATACTGCATACTTAATTGCAGAACAGACTTGCTATTGGGTGACTCTGCCTGTGTGGTAGGCAAGAGTAAGTCTTCTGAGCATGTCAGTAGGCTGGGCTAAACTATGATATTTGGTTGGGAACCCATATTAAATGCATCTTCAGCTTACAGTATTTTCAACTTAAAATGAGTGCTTGTCCCTGCCGCATTGGATGTTGATGGCCCCAAGGCCTGCACCCCATTCCCAGCTGAGGGCCTTTTTGTGCTCAAAGTGCTCCAAGACTCGTACCACCCTGCTAATGCAAGCAGCCCACATAAGCTGAAATTCTCAAAATGCTGCAATGATTTTATGACCATTTAGGTAAAACAAAAATTGGTTAATTTAGCAAAAGAAAGCTCACAGGGGCAATTTATTGGGTTTCTTGATCCCTATGAGCAAAGTTAACTTTAACTGGTCACTGGATTGCTAGCTGCTTACCTTTTAGCTATTTAAAGGAGGATACAGATGAGTGTCAGTATTCTTTACCCTAATCTTAGGTGAGTCATTTCCTCATTTTCCTTTCCTGTGCCGGCTTGTACCTTTCAGGCACAGCAGCGGGGAATTTCCCCCCATGGGTGGCGTTGGCCGTGGTTCCTGCTTCCCTGAGATCAGACCTGGGGAGACTGAGGATCTCACAGCCCTGGGTGTCAGTGCCACTCTCTAGACTACTTGAGCCTGGGTGGTTCTGTTTGAGGCAGAAGGTTCTGTCTTGGAGAACTTATAACTTAGCTCACTTAGGTTCATTTCTGGGTGTTCTGGAATCTTAGGGCTCACTTTGTGAAACTAATGCTGAGGCTTCTCTAAAGTTCACCTGATACTCCATCCTCACAGCTTCTAAATTGCACCTTTTGTAGCAAGGACAGATCCTTTTGTGTGCTCTGTATTCTAGACAGAAGCAAGCCTTGGTTCATTGCCTCAGAAGCATTAATTGGTTCAATGTAATGGTTTGAATTTAGCTTTAAAAACTATGCTTTAAAATTTTAATATACTTTAAAATATCCACTCAAAAAAACTATGTTAATACTTTCAAATAATTTCAAGTTGCCCCTGGCTCCTTCATGGCCCCAAGAATTGCTGGGTTTGACCACTGCTCCCTGGAGACAGTTCTCCAAGGCTGAATTTTCCGTTGACTTTGAGCAGTGAATCGCTGTTTTATGGAAAGGATCACGGCATCTTGATTGAATTGCCCACCTTCTGCTACAGTCGGTTCTAAGTCCAAGTTTTGACTGTTCATGGCGGGGAAGGTTTGGGGGAAACTGGATGGAGAAGCTGGGTCTGTGAGGGGTGGGGTGAGTTGCATGGACAGGATGCTAGGATCTGCATTTGCCAGGGTCTGTTCATTCCTCCAGTGACACTGGAGGTCCCAGAGAAGAAAGTCCCAGCTGTTACTGCATAGACTCTGCAGATGTAGGAGTCAAACACTTCTAACCCAGAGAGCCACTTCTGTTCTTTGGGGTGTGATTTGCTTCCCTTGGGCACCCAAAAGGGTAGGCAACTTTCCTGGGGATGCAGCCCACGAGTAGGGCCTGGCTTCTGTAAGGCTGTGGTTGTCATGCAGAATGAGGACACAAATGGGAGCCAGGCTAAGGCCTGAGCACTGTGGAGCTCTGTAGTCTGTTGCCAGAGCTCCACCTACTACATGGTGGAGGCAATGGGGCTCGGGGTAACAGAAGGCCCCTGAGTGTACCTGTTGGTGGCTAGGAGTATATGCTGTGATTAACAGTGACTACATCGCAGACTCTGGAGAGCAGGAGCTGTGAGAACAGATGTGGGTATACACCAGAGCTAGAGATCTGAGGTCAGGGCCTTACCTGCAAGCTGTTTGCTGTTTGAAGTGCCTGAGGTTTCCATAGGTATGTCCAGGAGTGAGATCCAGCTCCTCACTCCAGAGGGCTTGGAGGAGGCCCTTCCTTCTCCGTGGCATCCACTCCTGCAATGATGGGTGGCCTCCGGAGCTGAAGCTGTCATGCAGAATCATGCATGTGCCTGTGTCATGATCACTGGCAGAGGAACAGCACCCTGAGCAAGCCACAGCCCTCCTAGAGAGGCCACCATCTGCTGGTGGCTCTTTTTCTCCCTCTCACCCATGGAAAGTACCTGTAGAGGTGAGAGGGTTGAGGTCTGGAACAATCCTAGTCTCTGATAAACTCCCTGGCAGCTGACTTCCCTCCCAACAGAGTCAGTTGACACCATCTGTGAGCAGCTGGAGTCCTGCAGAATTCTTCTTGGATGGGTACACTGCAGCCAGACTTGCCCTGTGTCTCTTCCTTGAAAGTGGAATGCACCCTTCAGATCCTGCAGTGAGCTGTTGCCGGGTGTCTCCAAGCCATTGAGTCCTCCAGAAGTCTAGATGTGGAAGCCCCTGTGGTTTTCTGGGAAAAACCTAGAGGCAGGGCAAGAGGACAGTGACTGGCACATCTCGCATTTCTTGTAGCAAGGTCAGGGCAAGTGGCCCATGATCATTTCAAAGTGACAACATAGAGGGAGGTAAGTATGTTGTGCCATCTTCCCACAACTTTAAGGTCTCAGTTCAAGGCAGCCAACTGACACAATGTTTTTCCAGTTTGGGACCTGGGGTGGGGACTGAGATAGAAGGGGAAGACTCCTTCAGTTGTGGACTCTTGTAGTATATATAAATCCTATCCCCACCCTGTACCCCTTGATGTCCACTCTTCACGCAGCATGCACCAGTGCACAGGGGTGGACATGTCTCCTCCTAGCCAGAGACAGCTCTGGCCTACAAAATTCTGGAGCAAAAGTGCTAACCTAGTCAGCACACAAGGTCCAATACAGGATGGGCAGAACAAGTGCAGATGTCATAGCCACAGGTTCAGAAGCAAACTCAGGTCCTGCCTAACCTGAAACACCATAGATGGAGCCCATAGGGCTGGAGGGAGGTGAGCTGAGGAAGAGCAAGCAGAGCTCCCTGAGGTCCTGCTAAGTGCTAGTGCCCAAATGGCAGCTGTGTGGAAACTGAGTGCATGGAGTTTCAAGGCCAGGGATCCAGTGGGGCACCCAGAAATAGCCTTCCACCTGAATAACTGATGCCTGTTTTCTGAATTCCTAGATGACCCTCTTTAATTAAAAGCTTTTATATTTGACTGTTTTCTACTTACACCGTCCCATATTATGCCATTAAAATGATTGGCCTGATCCATTTTAGGGATGATTCCAAAAAAATGAAGGGATTGATTCCACATGATGTGTATCTTCTAAACCAACATGATGTGCTCTAGTTGAGGAAATCTTCAAATAAGATTGGGAGCACATGCTAGTTGTTTTTTAAATGATGATTTATGTAACAAGTGTTTTATAAAAGAACATTTTGGGGATTTAGAGGACATTCAGTAGAATTCTATTATACCAGTAGTAAAATTAGAGTAATTCTTTTGTGTCACTTAAGAATTTGGAGTGAGTAAAATTTCATGTGTTTCTATGAAGCAAAGCTTATTTCATTACACTCAAAGGAATTGTATATTGTTAGAATTCCTTGATTAGGGCCAATGATTTGTTTATGATTCTTTCAGTATCATAAAAATGTTATATATCAAAGAGCATGCTATACAATTAGCATGTATTGGACATTCCAGCCATTCTGGTGTGCTTGTCATCTGCACCTTTTCACAGCAAGACAAGCTGTGAACAGTGCGTTGCCTCAGTGTAGTGTGGAACTTGGCTCACCCCAGTAGGAGAGGCTTGCCAACCCCATGAACTCAGGTCCTGGTCAGTTCTGAGAGGCCAGCAGTCTTTAGACCCCACGGGAGCTGGAAGCCTACTGGCACTTCTCTATCTCATCCTGTGTACATGCTTTTTAGAAAATGGGTTACTCACAGGGTGTGGTGGCAAATGCCTGTAATCCCAGCACTTGGGAGGCTGAGGCAGGAGGATCGCTGTGAGTTTGAGACCAGCCTGGGCTACATAGTGAGTGAGTTCCAGGTCAGACTCAACTACATAGTGAGACTTTGGCTCAAAAACACCAAGAAAATGGGTTACATACCATTTGCCTTTCCTCTTTTCGTTCATCTCTCATCATCTTACATCTGTAGGTCCAATTCAGGCAAGTGCTATGGGGAGGTCTGATACCCCTGGGAACTTGTACACCTTCCTAGGTGCAAGGAGGCTGAGTCAGTGCCATTCTCTGACCTCACCATGATCTCTGCTTGCTGCTTTGAGTTGCTGTGGAGGAGGGAGATGCTATACTGGCTCTTCTTGTTCCTATCAGAGGACTTCCACCTGAAATTACAATGTCGTGGGCTCTAGTTTCTGTCCAAAAGCACAAAGGATCTCCCCTTAGAACTGAACTTTTGTTTGGTCTTGTGTGCTTTGGTTGTGTGAATATGCTGGATGATGAAAACTGCCTCTGCCCTTTTAAATAGGAGTGAGTCAGACACAAAGACGGAATCCAAGATACTAGTAGCCTCACACACCAATGCAAACTGTACTTATGTGCTTCCAGAACACATGGTTGTAACCATGTGTGTTGGGAAGTTGAGACAAACATGTTGCTCATAAGCTTTCTGCCTATGTGGTTCTGTGTGTGGGTGACTGTGTCTTTCTGATGAAAGAAATTAAAGAGATCTCCCCAATTTGGCATCCTTCCCTGTTGCTCAGAGCTGATTTGGGTTTGATTATGTTAACAACCATTTGTGAGGACTCTAACTTTAGAGTGTTTTATATGGACATGAACGTACTTTGTATGTGATCTAGAGATCACGTTAAATGGCTCGCTGTCTCTCTCTCTCTCTCTCTCTCTCTCTCTCTCTCACACACACACACACACACACACACACACACACACATTTATCATAAACCTATCTACTCTATGGTGATTGTTCACAGCACAGATTCTGGGCTCACAGCCTGGGTCTGGACCCCTCCTTGCCCTCCTTCCCTCCCATCTCTGAGTCCCTTCCTTCCCGCTACTGGGCGAGGACAGCAGAAGCTCCCACCTGCAAGCTTCCCACTACCAGCTGTGTCCTGGGGTGCTGAAGAGTGATGGTCTTTCTTCCCAGAAGGTCCATGCTGCTTTTATTTACCCCGCTGAGGGGCTGGACTTGGACCAGAACCTTCAAGCCCTGGCCTAGTGTTTCTCTTGGAATTATTAAAAATAACTAAATTGATATAAATTGATAAAATTGATATAAAGCTGATATAGTGAAAATTAAAGGCTTTAAAGTGATTACTTCCCTGGCTTTTAGCACATTCATAATGCTGTGCAACCATCACTAAGATGTAGTTCCAAAATAGCATCACCCAGGGGCTGGGGATTTAGCTCAGCGGTTCGGTGGCCTGCCTTGCAAGCGCAAGGACTCGAGTTCAATCCCTGGTACCAAAAACAAAACAAAACAAAAAAACAAAATAGCATCACCCAGAAGCAAACCCGAATGAACTGAGCGGTCATTCCCATGGACTGAGGCCCGGGAGAAGCCATGTATGCTCTCAGACTCTGTGGACTTGCGTGCTCTGGACACTTCACAGACACGGCAGCCTACTGTACAGCAGACATCCTCTGTGACCTGGACTACAGTGTGTGTCAGTCTTCCACTCCTCTTCAGGGTGGAACTGCATCCAGCCATACAGACGCGTCACCATGTGTCCATACACTCACTGTTGGGGGCAGTTTTCCCATCTTCTGACAGTCGTGAAGGAGGCCACTACCAATATACAGCACATGTGAAGGGGTTTGAGCTACTTCTAATATTTTTAGGACTTTCTGAATGAAGCTGTTTCTTTAGAATCAACATTAATAATTAAGAGATTATTGGAGAAAGAGTGATCAAATGTATACCTGATGTCTCAGGCTTTGATGTTCGCTCTGAAGCAGAAATGGTTAGTTAAAAGACCCTGGGCTCTTTGGCTGCACTTGGTGTCTTAAACCTTATGGTCATGGTGGGGAATGCCGTTTATGGTTGAACATTTTACAAGTACTGAACATATAAACACTATGAATACTTCTTCTAGTGCCAGAAAAGTTACTCTGGTCCCTTGATGTCTGCAGAGAATAAGGATTTCTAACTAGTTAGAAAGCAGTGTGGATAATAGTGCTCAATTTTTACAGGCAGAACCTAAGGTTGGTGGCTGGGAGATCAGATTTAACAGATATTTCAACAACTTTATTTGTGCCACTAAGGGAAGTTGCTGAAATAATAGGATGTATCCATCCTAAACACACACACACACACACACACACACACACACACACACAAGGATATCTTCGTACTATTTATAAAAAGCATTTGGAAATGCCTCTCTTACTTTCTATTCTTAAGCAGATTATCTCTTCTTACACAATCCTGTCTGACAATACCCAGGGTGTGGACTACTACTTTTCTTTATGTTTATGGTTTATCTTTCCAAGCAGAGAAATTTGAAATCATGGAATCATTTCTTTTTGATTCAGACATTGAGAATTACAGCTATTCATTCAAGTTGTTAAGGCTATGCTAAATAAATTGGTAGCAGGTGGCCAGTAAGTTTAATTTATTAACTTATTTATTATGTACTAATAAAGACAGACTCTGATTGCATCTTTTGTTATGGTCCAGTTCCTCTGGTAGAGAAAAGATTAGTGGATTATCTCACCTCTGGCTCGGATGTTGACTGTAGTGCTTTTGTTATTTCATTTCTATTCTTCCTTCTAGCTGTGTATCCATAAATATTCAAACATCATAATAGTAAGTACTATGAAATGTTTATTTAGTGAGGAAATTTATGACCCTCCTAGGATCAGAAAAGGGGGAATATCTCTAATAATTAAAACAGAATGTTATTGAGTGATTTAATTATCTCTATAAATATTAGAGAGGATAGATACATTTAGAAGACTGTCACTGACCCCCCTCCAAAAAAACAAAACCAAACCAAACCCATTAGCTGAGAAGGCAACTTAAAAAATTAAATACCTGAAATATACACAATAGTTTGTATTGCCTCTTCAAAAAGCACATATTCAGTACAACTGGTGATACTGATGCCTTCCAGTTTCTGGTTTCTAATAAGACGTCCCATGCCTGGAGATGGAGTTCATCAGCTAAGAAGCCCTGCATAAGGTCTAAAGCCACATACTTGGGATGTATGTGCAGGAGGTACAGGCTGGCGGTGCAGCTGCAGGGAGAGTGGGCACTTTGGTGGTGCCTTGGCACCTGACGCCTGCCTCCGTTGAAACCATCCACCCTGGACCTCACGCCAAAGAGAAGTTGAGTAGGCAGATACAAAACTCTCCTTAAGACACAAAAAGGAAAATGCTGAGGGTATTCACATGTGGGTGATCCTGTTATTGTCAAAGCTACTGGAGTTTGTCACTGAGTAACAAGCAAACAGACATGGGCTGAGATTGGATCCTGAAATCAGCCTGCGTGAATGTGGCTCCATTTGGGTGGAAGGTTTGGGGCTCCAGACAGCCAATAGGTGGTGGCTTGGAGTTCTCAGGGACACTGCTAAATCCAGTGCTCAGGGTTTGTTATAAACCTGACAGGTCAGACACTTGGCAATGGCAGGAGCTACAGAAGTGTGGGCGTGGCTCTGTGCTATGACCAGAAATGTCCTCCAGCCCCACAGTCCAAGCATCGCAGAGGCAGACTATACTGATGCATCACATGGGTACTGAAGTTTTGCTCCTCATCTGTAGTGGTGCTTCTCAGCAGGGCAGGCCCATGTCACAAAAACCTCATCTCATAGTCAGAACTATCTTCCCACTGTCCACAGGGCCCACACCACAAGGCAGGATGGCCTCTGCAAGGACAACATCACTGTCCTTCAACAGGAGAATGCTCACTCCACAGACAGTGCCCACACCAGACAGGAGGCAACTCAATAAAACATGGTGCCCCCTCCACAGGACAATGTCTATCCACACAAGGCAGCCACTCCGCCAAGCGTGGAACCTTCATGAATTAGTGTTCTTATAAAAACAGGACCAAGAACTCTTCAGCTCCTTTCATCATGTGAGGACCCAGCAAAAAGTTGTTCTGAGAAAATGGGCCCTAACCAGGTACTGAATCTGCCTGCACCTGTACCTCCCCATCTCCAGAACGACAAGGAGTAAAGTTTGTTGCTCCTGAGCTACTTGGTTTCATGGGATTTTCTCGCAGCAGCCTCGATGGACTAAGACCCAACTTAGAGCTGGGAGTGGTGTGCTGCTCTGACAGATGCCTCAGACATGGAGGTGGATTCAGAACAGGGTCCTGGCAGAGGCTGGGAGTTTGAGGGCCCCGGCTGGGAACGTCCACACTGCTGCAGACAGACATGCGGGTGAGTATTGTGAGGGCTGGGAAGCGGGGGAAGAATGCCTGGGGGAGTTTCGGTTTTCCACAGCACAGAGGTGGCTGTGAACAGAGCCTGCCGTCTGGGTGGGCCCTTGGAGGCTGTACTCCTTTAGGTGTCAATTCAATACTATTCAGTGCTGTTCTATAAAGGAGGACTGAAGCTGCTGCTCGGGAGGATGTTTTATTGCTAGAGGATTTTCGCAGATGCAGAGAGCTGCCTACCATGGGCTTCTTGGGCTTTGCACACTGACTCCTTGCCCATCACTCTTCAGCTAGTGAGAGTGAACTTTTATTATCTGATATCAAAAGCAGTAACTGTGGCAGGAAGCTGTTTCAATGAGCTGGTGAAAAAAAATAGATGAAATGTAACTAATTCTCTCATTTCTTCATTATCTTCTAAAAGACATCGGGCACTGTGGAGTAATTAGTTAACGTTTAACCAACTTCAAAGCACCAGAAACTGTTTAGCAGACAGAGAAAAATTCTAAAACTAGATTTGAGAACTACTCTGGATAAAGCAGATGGGAATCCTGAGGAATTGCCATTTTCTTCCTAACACATGATATGTACAAGAAGAAAAACACAGAGACATTTGGGGGTAGTGATTGGATTGGGCTAGTTATGTTTTTGGTTAGATATTCTTTCTTAGACAAAATAGAGTCACTGGAGTTGTTCTGGAAACTGGAAGGAAACCCGGAGTCAGCAGCCGCCAGTGTCTGTCTGGGCCTCCTGCTTCTAGGCCCCAGCCCCACCTCAGATCAACCTGGAGTGCTAGCAGCGTTTCTCAAGATCACAGCAAGAGTTGGTTTTATGGAGGAGATACTTTTGTGTATCTAGGCTGCATCTCTTGCCAAGTTGAGGCTGGAGCAGCCGACCCAGCTCCCACAGGGGTAGACCAGCTGACCTTGGGAAAGCACCCTCAGCCTGGTGTGTCTCAATTACACATTTCCTGCTGCTGGTCTCTGATACCGTCATCCCTTTCCACTGACACAAAGAGAGATTACATTCTTAGAGACCCTGGGGTATAATAAGTCACAGGAAGTAAAACCAATAAAAAAAAAGATAGCAACAACCAGATCATGCAGGCCTTCAACATAGAAGGTTTTCATCCACTGCCAATTCCAAAGCCTTCTTATGATAAACAGGCAGCATAGCTTGAATGAAAGAGCTTGAGGTGCAGAGCCCACAGAGGTCCAGCTGTGCCCCATTTGGGTAGCTGCACCACTGGCCCATGTTTACAAAGTCAGCTTGAAACATTAAGTCTACCTCATGATACAGCCTGCGGGGAGAAAATTATAATGTGTTTCTTTCATACTTTAAAAACAGCATATACCATTAGTGACTTATATATTTCACACTATTAGCTTGTGTCTCTACCCAGAGCTGAGTGATGCAACTCCTCAGCCTATCTCAGACCCTCACCCTAACCTGCCAGAGGGGCTGAGCTTTTCCTTCTACCCTCTCTCTTCCCTGCCCTCCTTCCTCTATCTTTCCTATCTTCCCTATTTTTATTTTTGGTACTAAGGATTGCACTCAGGGCCATTACACTAAGCTACACCCCAGCCCTTTTTATTTGTTTTGTAGCAGGGTCTTGCTAAGTTGGTAACCTGCCTGTACTGGGCTCAAACTTGTGATCCTCCTGCCTCAGTTTCCCAGAGTGGTAGGATTACAGGTATGAATTACCACAGCTGCAGTTTACAGATTTGCAAACTAAGTTTTGCTTATTTTAAAGATTTGTTTTCTGTTTTCTCAGTCATGATTGGTAATGACTAGCAGATCATGTCTGACACTGGGCAGTCCTCTTCCTATCCCCCTCTGGGCCCTGCTGTCTGCTGGGAAGAATGCTGCCTTCATTAACTCCACAGTGAGCAGGACAGATTCCCTTCTACAGGGAAGGAAGCTGGCATTCAGGAGGAAAGCTTGACCTGGTTCAAGGAATTTCCATGTGGAGCTGCAAGGCTCCTGACCCACTGACATATTTCCACTGTGGCTTTTTCCCTCCCAGTGGAATGACTTTGTGTGATCTGGTTCCTACGGTGCTCTTTGCTAATACAACCAGAGAAGCAAGGAAGAATTTATTTCTTAACATGTGTGTGGGTGGAGGGAAAAATCACCTTTCAGAAAGATTGTATATCTTTTATGGTATGCTGGATGGTGGAAAACATGGAGTATGAGTAGAGTTCCCAGCCGCTGGTGTTGTGCTGAGGTGCTTCGACTTCTCTAGGAAAGCCATTCTTCAGAGAGGGTCAGGACGCCACCATTGTCCTGCTTGCCATATTATATCCCCATCTCCACTCTACCTCCCTGTTGCCACATCAACAAACTGAGTAAACAGACGTCTTCTTCTTCCATAGCACAAAGAGTCCTCTCTTTAGCTGTCATGCTAAACACCATGACTGACACACTAGCTGATTTCATTGAATCAACAACAACACCAACAACTAAACATCAAAATGCTTCTTTTACCTGATGGCAGAATATGTCTGGCTATAGATGCACAGTAAAGAGAAGACAAGCACCTGTAGCATGGGTCACATGTATGTACCAGTCACCTTTCTCGTCACTGGGACATGATACCTGACACCCACAGCTCAAAGGAGGAGAGGTTTAATTTGTTCATGGTTTCGGGAGATTTGGTCCATGGCTGGCTGGTTCCAAGGCAGAAGGGCATGATGAAGAAAAGCTGCTTCATTCATGGTGACCAGGAAGCAGATCAGGGCAATAGCACAGGAAAGGAAGGGATGAACGACTAGATATGCTACTGAAGGCACACCTGCCTAGATGACCTCCCAGATACACCCACAAGTGCGCTGCTCCAAACTCCCAGGCCAATCAAGTCTGCACTTCCCCCTAACCCCACAATCTTCACAGTATGTACTTTTGGAGAAGTTCTGGAGTCAACATGAGCTCAATGAAGAATTAAACTGCATCTGTCCTTGGATGCTAGTGGCTTCGCCTTTGCTCAGGCTCTGGGAGGACCCATAATAAAGCAGAGCACCTGCCCATCTCCCACGAGCGCCTTCCTTTGTCAAGACAGAGTCTCAGGCACATTGTAGCCGTGTCGAGTGGGTAATGGAACCTGGGCAGACACAGGGTGATCCTTGCCTTGGGATAAGACCCCCTAGTACGTTCTTCAGTTTTCTCATGAGTAGAACGGATGTGGCTACTCTCAGCTCTGAGAGTTTTTGTGAGAGTTGGAAAGGATGGGTGACAGCCCCTCCTCCGCCCCTTCAAAGTCTCACCTCACAAAGGTCCCCCTGCCCTCTACTCAGGACTGCTCCTGCTGAATGCACTGCTTCTAGACATAAGAATCAAGCAGGGCTTGGTCTGTAATCCCAGTTTTCCTGGAGGCTGAGGCAGGAAAACAGTAAATTTGAGCTTAGCCTGGCAACTTAGTGAGATTCTGTCTCAAAATAAAATAAAATAGTAAAATAATGAAGCACTTGCTTGTCAACAATGCAAGAGAAGTAAACTAAAATCAAAATCAGAAGTAAAAATTTTGTAGTCTCAATTTGCTTTTTTTTTTACATCTCTTGTCAATCATTCGACAGTGTAAAAATTTATTTCCTCATGCACATGGTCTCTGATTCCACCCTGTAGCTCTTTTGCTCCATAGCTTTTTTGCTTAGATTTATGCCCAAAAATGCTTTAATGCAAAGATTCAGAGGCTCAAACAGATTCCACTCTTTACAAATGTAAAATATTGTCAGAATCATTTTGTAAAACATTATCAGAAGCAAACTCCACATGTGTTTGTTCTTGCACATTCTGTTTGCAGTTATTTATTTGATTCTATTACAGTTGAAATCTGGGGAGGTGCCTGTCGGGGGCTCCTGCCTGAACCTGTCAGTGTGTAAGATAATAATTCACTCATGTTTCCACTTCACCAGGTGTGCTGGGTTGAAAAGAAGGGCACATTCTAATATCTTGGTCCTATACATGGCTTATGAACCTTTAACAAGAGTTTTGAGATTGTTAAATATTATTTAAGATTCTTATTGAAATAGGGAGTCAAGCCTGAAACATGCCTCACATGGTTTATTAGGCTTTTCCTTTTGAAAAATTGTATAAGTCATAAAAGCAGCTGCTTAGGGATGTTAATTCCATAGATATAGAATTCTGAATCTATGATAAAACAGGTATGAAAATATTAAATTCATTCTTCATAAAATAGCAGTTTTCTCTGCACTTCATATGGTATAGGGTGAGGGCCCTCTCCTGGGGCAGCACCATCCTGAGCTAAGAAGGAAGGGTGTTTCATGTCTTGTCTCACTTTTCCTTATGAGTTGAGGAGTACTCAGCACACAGTACTGAGATGAGAGGAAGGTGTAGCTGCTGCTTCTCCAGGCAGGCATTGACCTCACAGAGAGCCCAAAGTCCACCTGGGGCAGGAGGGCAGGAGCCCGGCATCTTTCCACCAGCCCCTCTCCTCCAGCACAGCAGCAGGTACAGCTCCAGCCTGAGATGGGACTGTGCCCTGCCAGAATCTCAGGATCCTCTCCTCACCACTTCTTCCTGGACCCTTTCCCACATCATGCTCAGGAGACCATATCAGAGCCCCACATGCCGCAGAAACTCACAGAGGCCAGCGGAGTCATTGGGCTTTGCAGCAGAAGGTCTCCATGGTGTTTTCCATGAGGTGTAGAAGGGATTGGCAGCCAGCCTGTCCTGTAGACCTTTAGGCTGCCCTGGACCTTCTATGCTCAGACAAACTTCAGCTAGAACCAGTTGGGGTCTGTAGTGTTTGGTGTCTTCACACCCAGAAGTTGTGGTAGGAAGGAGTGTGATGACAATCTCCGAGGAAAAGGGTCAACCCGGTACCTTCACAATCAGCACTCCCCAATGCCAGGAGTCTGCCCTGGCCAGGGCATCTAGCTGTGCTGCCTGGCTCTGCAGTGGGTGGAGGACACAGGCAGGCGGAGGGGAAGGAAGCAGTGGTGTGATTGGCACAGTCAGGAATTGGACTTTGGCTCAGGATCCTGAGCCATGCTCCTGCCCCAGGGACTACTTCAGGGTCTCAGCCTGGGCAGGAGTGAAGAAGTCTTTCTTCACTTCTGTCCTGGCCAGACTGCCTCCTAGAAGTGCTTCCTGGGGTGGTTCTGGCTGTCATTGTTTTCTGTTTAGGTCAGTGACCAGTGACATGAGTGACCCTTCTTGTGCCTTGTGGAGGAGTGGGGACAGAGCTAAGAAGCTGGCCTGGCCTGCAGGGCACTGCACACAGTGAGCCTCGTTTCTCCACTGGCAGCCCACATTTCTCTGAAAAGCCCACTGAACTCCTGCTAGCTCCCACTGCTTGCCTGATTCAGAAATGCCCTGGCATCCACTTGCCTGCACAGATTTGGCAAGGGTGCTCAAAGTCAAATGGAATTTGGAGCAGGGGAAAATACCAAAAATGCAGGCAGGCCCTGAACAAAGCCAACTGACCCAAAAGAGTTTCCACACGGATTCAATTTCCAGCTTAGATCAAGACTTGGCATACTTTAGTCCTGAGCCATTCCTGGGCAAAGCTGGAAATGAATAAAACGCCATGTGGGGATGGAAAAGGCCCATAGTTTCCCTGCCCACGAACGATCATTGCTCACACTCTAGACACACCCAGGGCTGTGTGCTTGGATACAGCCATTATATCTCTGACCTTAAGAAACTTGCCATCTACTTGGGATTATGACGTACAAGCTTATGAAATACTAAATATCAATAAGATAAAAATAGGCAGTTTGTCCCAAAGTAGAACTTTTTTTCCAAATAAGTTGTAATAGCTGAGATTTCTTCAGGAAGTGGAGGGAGAGCAGAAAAGCCTGGGGCTGAGCTACAGAGAAGAAATTCGCTCTTCACTCTGAGCCTTCAGAGACATCTCAGGATCCACTCTCACAATTACTGTCCAAACTGTGAGTCAGGGAAACCTGAGACTTTATGATGCCTGGGGTAGGCAGAGCCCCAGGGCCCAGATGAAAGAGAACAAGGTCCTATTCTAATCCTGACCCTGCAGACCAGAGCAGACCACGCAAGAACAGAGTGGGGACAGCATCCATCCTGCTAAGAGGCGTGGACGGGGCCGGGAACATTCCAAATACTAATTCTGAGAAGCTGACTCCTTCCACTAGAATTAATTCTGGGAAGCAAATCCTCTAATGCAAAGGTTCAGAGAATCAAATCAAAACTCCATGGAAACTCCATGCCTTGAAGTGCCTCCTTTCCAAACTACAGCTTGTGGCTGTTTTTCCAAGTTCAGGATACATTCTCAGAGTGCCCTGGAGCATGGAAGGTGCCATACAGGTTAAGTTGTCACACCAGACTCCGAGTGATAGTGTGTCTTCCATCTCACACAAGACATCCAGCATGGTGCCACTTCCTTATGGTGCTGAGAGTTCTCTTATCTTTCTTCCTTTGTAGCAAGTCTTTGGAATCTTGTGTTCATTTTATTCTTGGGAACATCTTGGTTTGGACTAGCTATGCCCAATGGCCTCTGTGGCCGGTGGATTCCTTGCTGCAAGGGAGAGGATGTAACCCTGAGCAGAGGATCTTACGGATACATACCCACTCATGCAGCAGGTCTCTCCCACCTCACACTTTTTATAAGGCATTCTGTGGAGCTCACTCCTTCCCCATATTGGCCACACTGGGCCAAACTCCCAGACATGCACTAGGTCCAAAACTAAGCTGAGAGACTAGAAAACATACCCCGTTGGTCAGAAGAAGGAGACAGTGGTGGCCATAGCAAGATCAACAAAGACCCACTTGGACAGAGAACCCAAGGCCAGGGAAGCTGTAAACAGAGTTCAGCTTTGTCCAGTCACTGGAGCCCACAGGAAGTCTTGCTGTGCCCTGTGGGCAAAAAATTGGCAGTGATCGGTATCTGACACATTGGAAGACCTCAATAGGTGTTTGGTGAATGTATGAATTAGTGAGTGAAATAACAAGAGTACGGAGATTTCAACATTTGCAATTTTCAGGTTTATCAGCCCATGAAGATTAATTCTGGGCCCCCTCAGGACCAACCACCAGGGGTGGTGTGGTTTTATCAGTACTTCCTAAGTTCTGAGGAGCGCTTTCCATGCAGGGGAACCCACTGATCTTTCCTCATCACTTTAGAAGACTTTCATAAAGTGATATCTTCCCAGGAAAGCTGACACAGATATTATTTCATCTGGGATGTGAACCACTGGCAATCAGGAAGCCTCTAAGGAGGTATGAATTTGCTGCTGCACAAGGTGGGTATGAAGGCTGCGCCCAGTGGGACCAGAGACCCTCAGGCAGGGCCAGAGACCACCAGTGTGGCAAGAACATTGGATGCTGCAATTATAAACCTTACAATTATTAGCTTCATTCTTTTCAATGTGTCTTCTTTTCTGTTGGAAAAAAAGACAAAAACAGAAATTCAGCTCAGTACAAGATGTAACAGGCAAATCTTTGGGAGAACAATTCCCACGTTTACCTGAAATTTTCACTTTGTGTCTTTGATGGTTTTGATAAACATAGTTTTCCAATCAGGGAACACAGAGCAAGCAGACACGCGTGCGTACGTCTGCCTGCACAGCCTGGGAGCTGCTTGGTAAAATGACGGAGCTGTCTAAGCACGTTCAAAAGAATGAGTGCCCTGTGCCGGAGATCCCTGGCTCTGGTCTCCATTGACACTTCTACAGGGCAGCCCCCTGTGGCCTCAGCACCACAGGTAGATTCATGCAGTGACCATCTCTATAAATGTTCTTGTCCAGCTGTTTTTATCCCCCTGATGTGCTGTGAGATCTATCCACGTTGCAAATATTTAGCAGTAATCTGTTAATTTCTCATCTCTGCAGCGCTTTATTTGCCCATACTGTGGTGCTGCCACTGTGGAACTATGAACATTCTTGATCATATCTTTTCACATGTATGTACACCTGTCTACATGCATGTGAATGAACATACGTAGGAATAGGCTTTCAGGGCTACAGGATGTTCATGTATGATGCTTTAGTAGAAACTGCCAAAAATTGCCCTCTATCTTCTGCTGCTCCATTTATTAACATTTGCCATTACCACACTCTGATTTTAGCCATTCTGGGAGGTAGGTGTTGCCCAGTGATGGATCGCAAAGTGAATTTAAGCAATGTAAAGTCTCAGCCATTTGTCCTTTAGTGGACCTGCGATTCCAATCTTACATTCATTTTTAATCTGGAACTATTCCTTACAACTCTTATTTCTTGTACTTTTATAGTATCTGTGATTCTGCTTTTTTTTTTTTTTTTTTTCTGGGTAATACTGACAAAAATATCTTCTTATTCCCCGAATCCCCCTTTGAACTAGAAGATATGATAGAAAAAAATGTGGTGAATATTTAAAAAAATGATTTGTTATAGTAAAAAAAACCCCAAAAAACAACAGTGCCATTAATCATTCTCAGAATACTTCCTCTCACTTTGAACACACTTAGACCATCATTCCTTCCACTTTCTGAGGTAATTCAGGAAGTCCTCTTTCATGAGTGTCTTTAGTTGTCCTTCCATAGCGGCCTGGATGTCCTAAGTTGCCTCAAAAATGTTTACTTTTTGCTGTCCTTTTTACTGTAAGGAAGAGCCAGAAATCATACGGCAGTAGATCTGGTGAATGAGGTGGACGAGAACACACTGTAACATTTTTGGGAGCTGCCTTTCCATTGGATGGCGCTTGGCAGTAGCCTTCACTGTACTTTTCATCACACCTCATGAAGACACTGAAGAAAGAGGACTTCCAGGACAGCCCCAGCAAGTGCTAAGAAGGTGGAATAAATGTGTTCAAAGCCAGGAGGTATTCTGAGGGGTATGGATGACTGGGTGTCTTTTACTATAATAATTTTTAAAAATTGAAATATTCACCATATAGTTTAACCACATCTCCTCCCCTGTATTTGTACTTTTTAAATTTTTTTTGAGTTCATTGGTATTTTTAAAGTATACAGTACAGTCACATTCATCATTGGGATCTTGTACCTTTACATGGCAGGTCTTGATTCTCACTTTTTCTGCATTCCCCTGCCCCCCCTTCACCCCCGTGTATTTGTACTTTTTTCCCACACCAAGAAGTTTGATCCTGATGTGGAAAATGATAGAATTGACTAATATAATTAATAATTTTCCTTCTCCCACGTTTCCACACCCCCAAATCTCAGAATGAAAATCTCAGAATGTCACTGTGTCCATTCAATAATATGACTACAATCCAAATAGCATGGCTACTTTAATTTTTACCTGTAATATTTGCTTTATCTTAAAAGTGCAAAATGTTGTGTTTTAGAGTCATTGTATTATTTTTTCTTCATGTAATGATTTCACCAATGTATACACATTAAAACATATTTGTTTCCTGTGTATTTTTATCTTTATAATTTTCACTTTAAATTTTGTGCTCATGTAAATTAATATGACTCCAAACTTGAACATACAAAGCAAGTTTTATTTTTTAAAGTATGAATTATATTTTAAAATTAAATACATAGTGAATCTCCCTCTTTTTGTTACAATATCCCTTTATAGAACAATACACTTGAAACTATTGAGTTTAATATGAGGGGACACATATGGGGACACATGTTTTGTTTCCATTTTTAGAAAAAAATGGAACATTGCACATTATTTTTCATTGTTAGGCTATTAAGTTTTATGAAAAACAACTATGCAATACATAATCCATGACTCAAAGCCTCTCATTCCTGGATCACCCTGCACTGAAAAGGAACTGTGAGTTACTGAATGTCTGCAATCAGATATTTTATGCTTTATCTCTTTTTTCTTCAACCTCATCTTATCTGATGGAAATTACTGTCTCTGATTTGAAATTGACAAACTAAGTCTCAGGAGTAACTTTCCCATGGTCACACACATCTTGAAAGCCTCTTTCCAGGTTGTCAGTGTGGCTTCTCTTCCTGTGCCTGTGCCCTTCCCACTGTGCACGGTGGGGCCCTCGGGAGCAGGATCTGCACTTGCCCTCTCTCCCACTGTGGGCTCCAATCCAAAGCCTGTGGGTCGTCTTGCTGGCATAGTTTTCCATTTGCTGCAGTAATTACTGAACTGCCACTTTAACAATTTACATTCCTTACATTACATTACTTAATATCCTCTGTTTTCGATGGGAAATGAATCACTGCAGAATTCTGCTCACTTCTCCATTTTCCAAAAAATAAAAAGTGAATAAAACAAAATTTTGACATTTCCACTGTGGTGTGGAACTTCAGGTGGTGTGCACAAAGGCTGACACGCGTGTGAGCACATCGTGCTCACCTGGCCTGGCTCTTCCACAGATGTCACGTCTGAGAGCAAGCCTGGTGGCATCAGCAGCACCAGCAGGAGCCTTTCTGTACAACACCGCTCATTCAGGCCCATAGAATCAGTCACAGTCCTTCACCAGAGAAATCTCATTGGCAACCAACTGTAGATATGTGTGGGCTATGTGTTTCCATAAATATGTGTATCTATTTTAAAGCTATTTGCAAAATTCAAGGGAAATACTAAAAGGGCTAAGAAGACTCTGAAATTTGTGCAGAGGAATCACTGCCTAGCTGACCCATCAGTATCTCCCACAGTATTTTATGATCTCCCAGTGCCATCACTAGAGGCAACTGTATAATTAGCTTGCAAAACAGACTAGGAGACAGCCAGCTTCTGCTACAGTAATTACTGCAGCAAAGTCATGGACTGATCATTTGCCTGTAAATAAAAATTCTTTATGTGGGAATTAGTTTACCATTGGCTTATGTGCTTTTGTTTGTTTAAGTCTAGGATACATTTCTAGGTTGTGAAATACTAAAGAACAAAAAACCCTGTCACTTGGGAAACAGATATAATGGAATCTCTATTTCCATGACATTCTCAGCTTCAAATAGGTCTTTTATTTATGAAATAAATTTCTCAAAGGAGTTTTTTATGATAGCTAAATTTAAGTGCTAAAATTAAGCATGTATCAGCACTTATTCTGTGCTGGGCAAGTGCTATGAGGTAGCGATACTGAGAGATGAATGAGGCATTATTTCTCCTCTTCAGAAGCTCAGAGATTAGTGGGAAAGGAGCAGAATCAAGTTACAATAGCAGCATGTACAAGGTATTAAGGAACAAAGAAGCAATCCACAAGCGGTGTTTATCTCATCCTGAGATCAGGAAGTACTTCCAAAGGCGAAGCATTTCATTTTTGGCATGTTCTGACTAAGGCTATGTCAGGGAGTTGTTTTCTGATTCTCTCTCTAATTTATCTCTACAGGTTGCTTATAAAAGCTAGATGGATTACAACTGTTCAAATAAAAAAATGACATGGAATAAAATTTGAGCGTTCACACGAGGAAAGAGTGATTCATGAATATCTTTGCAGTTTTGCAGCAGAGCTGAAGTCATGGCCTTCATCTAGCAGGATGAGCAGTGAGTGAGCTCCTGTGGGCTGAACATAGATGCAAAGTGAAGAAGCTGCCTGGTGGGCCGCAGGTGACCACTTGCCACACTCAGGAGGTCCCAAGTTATAGAGAAAGAAGAAAGAAGAAAAACAGTGAATGAGATTATAGTCCAGGATGGCACAGATGTTTCTACTTTTTTAATTAAAATTTTTTTATTAGTACAGGTTTTCAGTGTAATTACACTGATTATGGAGGGTTGAAAGAGGTGCAAATACATTATAATATTTTTATATCTTTCTTCTCCTGCCTCCCTCTATGTTTTGGTCTTCTTCCCTTTTGAAAGATACCTGTCTTCCTATTTTCTATTATCTTTCATTTTGCTCTTTTTTTGTTTTCTTTTTCTTTTGGTTTTTTGAGACAGGGTCTCACGATGTAGTTCAGACTGACTTGGAACTCACCAAGTAGCCCAGGCTGGTCTTGAATGCACAGCGATCCTCCTGCCTCAGCCTCAGCCTCCCAAGTGCTGGGATTACAGGTGTGTGCCACCATGCCCAGCTCATTTTGCTCTTAATTTATTTATATTTTGGGTTTCTTAATGCAGTGGGTCCTTGGCTCATGAACTCAATTTGTTCCTGAGTGCTGGTTTTAACTCAAGTTGGTCAAATGAAGTCTCAGGCTCCTCTATACAGCCTTCAAGTTCTCTCTCCTGTACACAGGCAGATCTCTCTAAGAGAGACATTGCTAAGGATTTCTCAGTTAACTCCATAGAGAAAAGAATGTTGTAATAATGTTCCTTCCAGAACTCTTTAAGGGTTAAATCTGTATCTGAGATCATCTGGTAGCATAAGCAGCCAGTATTTGGGTCATAACTGAAGACTTTGTTTACAAGTTAAAAGCAAAACTGGTTGTAACCCAAGATGTCCATATGTCAGGCTGATTGAAACTCAAGGGTACACTGTATAAGATAAATCACATGATATTTAAGCTTCCATGTCTGATTTATTTCACTTAGCAGTGTAGTCTCAATGTATATGCATTTTCCTACAAATGGCTCAAGAATATTCTTTTTTAGGGAGAGTAGTAACACCATTACATAAATATAGCATTTTTGTTATACATTTATCTGTTGATGGATATATAGGCCACTTTTAAGACTTAGGTTTTGTAAATTGTGCTGCTATAAAGATGGTATGCATGTATCGCTGTAATATGATCCCTTTAATTTTTTTCAAGAAAATATCTAGAATGGGCATAGCTAGGTCAAATGGAACTTCTAATTTTAGCTTTTTGAGAAAACTCCTTACTCACTTAATAGTGGTCATACTAGCTTACATTTTTTTCAACAATTTAGAAAGTTTCTTTTTTCCCCATAGCCTATCCAGTGTTTGTTATTATTTGGTTTCTTGATGATAGCTATTTTTCTGGAGTAAGATAAAATCTGTGTTGTTTTAATTTGGATTTCTCTAATGGCCATGAATGTTAAATCTTTTTTTCATGTATTTGTTGGTCATCTGTACTTCTTTTGAGAAGAGTCTTTCAGTTGCATATGTTTTGATTTTTATTTTGGAGGTCTAATTTTTTTAGAGCTCTTTATAGATAGGTGAATATACCTAGAGATGTTTTTGCATCCTCTATTGTGTTTCTTTCATTTGCATGTCTGCTTTTTTGCCAATATCATGCTTTTTTTTTTTTTTTTTCCATCGCTGTGAACTTGTAACGGAACCTGAACTCTGGCACTGTGAGGGCTCTTGTTTTGATCTTGTTTAGGAGTGTGTTTGCGATTTTGAATCTCTTCATCTTCCATATGAATTTAGGATTGTTTTCATTAGTCTTGTGAGGAATGCTGTTGGTAGTTTGGTAGAGATTTCATTGAATCTGTATATGTTTTAGAAATATGACTATTTTGACAATATTTGTTCCTCCTATCCAAGAATTGGGGCATCTTTCCATTTTCTGATGTCCTGTTTCATCTCTTTTTGCAGAGCACTGTAGTTTTCAAATAAAGGATTTTTATTTTCTTGATTAGATTAATTTCTAAGTATTTAATTTTTCTTGGTGCTATTGTAAATGGTATTGTTTTCCTAATTTCTTTCTTGGTGAGTCCATTGTTGGTGTACAAGAATGCTACTGGTTTTTGTGGGTTCATTTTGTATCCATTAAGTACTGAATTTGGTTATTAATTCTAGCAGTCCTTTGGTGGAATATTTTAGGTCTTCTATGTAAAGAATGATGTTATCTAGGAATAATAATAGTTTGACATCTTCTTTTACTGTACATATCTCTCTTTTATTTTTGCTCCTGCCTGACAGCTTTGGGTAATGTTTCAAGTAGTTTATTGAACAGGAGTAGTGATACTGGGCAACTTTTTCTTGATTCTGATTTTAGAGAGAAAGCTTTCAGCCTTTCCTCATTTAATATGATGTTGGCAATAGGTTTTTCACAAATGGGTTTATCTGATTGAGATAAGGTTCTTCTATACATATTTCCATCATGAGTGTATGTTGGATTTTGTTCCTCTTTCTGCATCTCTAGAGATCATCATGTATTTTTTCCTTGTATGTATTAATTTTATTGATTTGTTTATGTTGAATCATTCTTGGATCCATGGAGTGAAGGCTACTTAGCCATAGTTTATGATGTTTTTTGATAATTTATTGTATTCTGTTTTTCAGGATTTTTGTGACTAGGTTCTTTGAAAAGATGGACCTGTAGTTCTCTTTTTTAGTTGAATCCTTGCTTGGTTTTGAAATCATTATAATGCTAGCTTCCAGGAAACCCTTTCAGTTTCATTAAAGAGTTTGAGGAGTCTTGGTGCTATATCTTCCCTGAAGTTCTTGTAAAATTTTTCATGGAGCAAGTGGGTCCTGGACTTTGCTTAGTTGGCAGGTTTTTTTTAAAAAAAAAATTACTGCTTCAATTTTATTGTGTGTTATGGGATTATTTGGAGTTTTGATTTATTGTTGATGTTGTTTTAGTAATTTAAATTTTCCTAGGTATGTATCCATTTCTTCTGGATTCTCCAATTTATTGGAGTACAGGTTTTCAAAATAATTATGAATAATCTGGATTTTGATGGTGTCATTTCACCTTTTTCATTTCTGAGTGCATTGATTTGAGTCTTTGCTTTTCTTTATTGGTAAGATTTTGTAAAGATTTGTCTAGTTTGTTTACTATTTTGAAGAACCAATTTTTTTATTCATTGATTATTTGTAATTTTTAGTATTAATTTCATTAATATCTATTCTGATCATTATAATTTCCTTCTTTGTACTAAGCATTAGATTTAGATGGTCTTGTTTTTCTAGGATTTTGAGGTGTCTCATTGGATTACTTAATTGTGTTTACTTAGTTGTCTTTTATTTTTCCTCATGGAGTTTATTGGTACATTTTAGGTATACAGTACAGCTACATTCATTATTGGGATCTTGTACCTTTACATGACAGGTCTCAATTTTTTTCCCCTTGTCCCTGCCTTCTCTTCACCCTTTCTCTCCTCCCCCTTTACAAACACTTCATTTCCATTTTTGCATTTTCTTATTTTTTTTCTTTTCCCTTATTAGCTTTCCCCACACCTTTAGCCCTTTTCTTCCTATTTCACATTGTCCATTATATCATTAGGATCTTATGTACTATTATAGTTTATTCACACCAGAGAAACTCAGTATTACTCAGTTTTCTGATGTGGGCATTCACAGTTATATTTTTCCATCTTGGGACTGCTTTTATTATATACCATAGGTTCTGATATGTTGCACTAGCATTATTATTTGATTTGAGGAATTAATTTCTTCATTTCTTCTTTGACCTATGGATTATTCAACAATGTATTAATTTCAATGTGTTTGTGTAATTTCTCGTTTCTCTTGCCATTGACTTCTAGTTCCATTACACTGTGATCTGATAATATACATAGGATAATTTTGATTCTTTTGCACTTATGTAAGTATGGTTTAGGAACTAGTATGTGCTCTATTTTGGAGAAAATTCCAGGTACTACTGAGAAGAATGTGTATTTCTTGTTTGGAGGTATTTTACTCTGTAGATACTTATTAAGTCTATTTCTTCCAAGATTTGCCTCAACTCTGATATGGCTTGTTGATATTTAGTCTGGTTGAGCTGCATATTTGTGATAGTGGGATATTGAGATTATAGTTCTGTCTAAATCTGTTTAATATTTTATATCTAGTAGTGTTTACTTTATGAAGTTGGGTACACTGGTGTTTGGTGCATATATGTGAATAATTGCTTTCTGTTTTTGTCGAATTGTTTCTTTATCCAATTTGTAATGAGGTTTTTGCCTCTTCTGATCAGTTTTGCCTTGAAATCTACTTTCTTGGAAAATAGCATAACCATGTCTGTTTTCATGTTCTCATAGCATGGGATATTGTTTTCTATCCTTTGATTTTGAGTCTGCGAATTTCCTTTTGGATTAAATGTGTTCCTTTTATACATCATACCATTGAGTTTTATTTACTGCTCCCTTCTGCCAATCTGTGTTTTTTGCCTGGAGAATTGAGACCATTCACATTGAGAGTTATTACTAAAAGGTATTGACTTATTCATGTCATTATATTATTTTCCTGTTGATGATTCCCTTTTTCCCCTTTCAGTTTAACTTCTAATCCTGCTAGTGTGTTCATCCTTTGGGACTTTATGGAATTGTTGACTTCATTATCCCTGTGTATGATATCCTTGAGAAGTTTTGGAGTTCTAATTTGATGGTCAAGAATTTCTGAAGATGCTCTTTGCCAAAGAAAGACTGTACTTCTTCATCAGTTCTGAAAGACTGGAAGCTTTTTCTTTTAGGGTTTGAAACACTTCACTCATAACTCTCCTGGCTTTTAATGTTTATGCTGAGAATTATGCTGCAATCTAATGAGTTTACTTTTATAAGTGTGTTTGTTATTTTTCTCTAACAGCTTTAATAATGCTGTCCTTGTTGGACTTTGGAGATTTTGACTATGATGTGACATGAAATTCTTTTTTAAAATATAGTGGCTATTTGGGTTATATTTGCATCCCATATCTATATGTTAAATTCTTTCCCCATATTTGTACAGTTTTCTGCAATTATATCTATAAACTGATTTTTATGGCATTTGTTTTATCTTCTGATTTTTCACTAATTCCAATTAAACTTATATTAGTCTTCTTTGAGCCATTTAGCAACTGTTGGATCCATTTTTCACTTTTTCTTGCTGTTCTTAGGTATCTCTGAGTATATGGTCACCAGGTTCAACCCTGTCATCCATTTTTAACACGTTTTTTTTCACATGGGTCACTTCTGTTGCTCATACTTTCAACAGAATTTTTAATCTTGGATTTATGTTTGGTATCTTTTCATGACTAATTCTTTGCTAAACTAGACATTCTTTCTTATCATTTTGTTTAACTCAGCTAGCATTTTATTAGTGTTTATGTAAACTCACTGTTTTGTTTATTAAGTCTACTATCTTTTTAGTTGCATCTTCTGTGAGACACCAGGCAAGCATCTTATGAACCTGTTGTTTTTCTATCTTCTCTTTCATCATTTCATATAATTCAGTTTTGTGGATTTTGACTTCCTCCTCCTTGAGGCCACATTAATCAGCTTTGGGAAGTTAGGAGGTTTTGGAAGCATTTTGTTGCCTTGTTGTGTTTGACACTTTCTTATTGCTAAGACAAAATATCAAACACCTAAAGTTAAAGGGAGAAAGGCTTATTTAGCTTATAAGTTGTAGAGATTTCAGTCCATAATCAGCTGGCTCCAAGGCAGAGTGGCTTGTCTGAGGGACAATGCAGAAGAAAACTAGTTCATAGGGAGCACACAACAGCAAAAGCAAGCAAGTGAGGTACCTTAACAGTGTCTTCCCACCCCTTTTATCTTATCCAGATTACTTAGGGAGGGTAGGACCACACCCTTAATCCTAATGCCCTTGATCCTAGCACTGCAGCAAGAATCAATCCCAGACTCACACACTCTAGATCAAGCCACCTCTGAAAAGCCCAACCTAGGACTGCATGAAGCTTTAGGGGGACATCTAGACAAAAACCATAGCACTTGTTTTCTCATGTTTCTATTTTTTGTGGGCTGAGTGTGGGGGTCATTTATATTGGAAAGACTTTCTCGCTCATATAGAAATCTCTTTAGTTAGTGCCCTCTTCTCAGTGCTTCACTCTGAGCATGTCTAACTATGGCCTTTGCCAACAATCTCCATTAATTTGTGAGGGGAAGGTGCAGTGTAATTAGCCCAGCACCTAGTTCTCCAGAAATGGACCACTGTATAATTAATGATACAAAGACAACCCAAATATCAACATATGAGAAAACTAATTAATTGCAACAATTATGCCACCTTGGCAATAGCCACCGCATCAGCAAAAATAATAGCATCGGGGCAGGGAATTTAGCTCAGTGGTTCTGCCGCTTGCCTCACAAGCTCAAGGACCCCAGTTTGATCCCTGGTACCAAAAAATAAAAATAAAAAATAAAACCAAAAACAAACAAACAAAAATAATAGCATTAAAGACAAACTGGATATTGACATGCCAAGAGAATCAACAGTACTCCACCCTTAACCATAGAAGATGATCTGTATAAACACAAAGACAAACAGAATATTGACAAACATAAATAATTACTATTAGAGGCACAGAGAGTAGAAAGATCGCTCTGGCAGGCTTTGTGCGGGCAACAAAGCTATTTATTTCTTGCTGTGGTGTCCGCAGGCTGTCCAAAGTGGGAGTCAGCAGCCTGCAGGGAAGAACAAAGGCTTCAAAGGGGAGGGGAGGAGTGGCTGCCTTGAGGAATTTGGGGGCGGAGAGAGTGAGGTCACGCTTCTCGGAACTAATGGGCGGTATAGATGTGAGTGGGGTCACATTTCTCAGGAGGGTTGCACAGATCCTGAGCCCACACTTTGGACCCCGTGTCTTATCTTTGTTCTTTGAGGTTTCCTGCATATCTGCTGCCAAAGAAGCTCAGTGTTGCCTGGGCCCCACTTGGCACTGTGCTTCCAACTGGGGGGCTACCACGGAGACAGGTCTTTCGCACTACCCACTGGATGTGACCTTTGCTAAACGCGGCAAGGGTACTTCCATGAACAGTGGTAAAGAATACAACTGCAATAGCATATAGCTAAGTATCTGAAGTTTAATAAAATTTAAAGATTATATTAATAAAGATAAAGGACCTGGGGAATGGAAGAATCAAAGAGGTAAAGTTTAAAAAATAAAAGAAAGACAAGAATTAGGAGACAAAAGTGTGATAAAGGATACTATTAAGCAGTAAAAGGAAATTATACAATTAGATAAATTAATAAAGATAAAAATAAGATGAAAAATAAACGAAGAAAGATAAAATTAAAAAAAGACAAGAAAAAGGAAAGGACAACCTCAACCCCAAATCCCAAAGAATCAGTAAAAAACTTTTAAAAAGAAGAAAACATTCCATGAATTTTTGAATGAGTCTTCTTTGCAGGGTCTGCAGTCTTGAAACCCAACTGATGTGATGAGGGATAAGTGAGTCGCTGCTAAGACCTATTGGTTTCCACACTCCGAATTTTGTGTATGAATGCTGGATAGTGCCTCAGCTTTCTCACTGGATGTGGGCACTCGAAAGTGTTTGCCTTAAGGCTGTAGTCACTCCGGTAACCCTCATTTTGCGTGTCATTTTGTGTACCCCAAGTCCTGCTTTTCCTGCCTAGCTATACAGCTTGTAGATCTGAAAAGTGGCCCCTTACTCTAGAAACCCCTGTTTGTATAAGCCAAGCCATACCCTTGCACAGTGGTAGAGGATGAAAGCGAATAGACCAATTCATTCTGCACTGGATCTAGGCAGCTGGGGTGGTGGTAGTGGTTGCAAACAGTCTGCTGAACTTAATGCCAACACTTTCAGACCCAGTTCCTCTACGAGTCACACATGCCCAGCCTGATTTATCACAGGGGGTGCACCCCTCTGCATCCTTCGTGACCTGAGCTTGAACTTCTCAGAGAGTTTATATCCAGTCCATACCCTCTCCATGACTGTCTTCTTGACTTCTATGGTTCTCTGTTACCCAGTCACTGTGTCAGGGTGATAGCAGAAACCCTGAAGTATAGCTGCTCTGTAGCTGTTCTGTAGCTCAGAACAACCCGACCCCCATACAAAATGGCTCATGATTAAGCTCTCTCAGCCATGGCAGGCAATGCACTGGCCATCCTCCTCCACTGCAGCCTGCCTTGTAGAAGGAGTCACTTTCAGAGTAAAATGGCATGTTCTTTTTGCAGTTTAAAATAGCCCTGTGCTTCATTTGGGCACAAGACCACCACCCCAGTCCATTGTCTCCTCCTGGAGCCACCAACCCTCTTTGGGCTTGCCCTGTGTCAGTGGAGGAAGCTACCCCTTCCCAGGAAGTGGACGAGGCTTCGACTACCTCATTCCCTTTATTGTGCTGCTCCATCTCTCCAGCTTCTCCATAGTTTCTAGTCTTCCCATCCACTCCCTTCCAATTCCCAAAGATTCAACTCTTTCCTCATCTTCACCAAATTGTTGTTTTCCAAATGTCCCACAGAGGCTGAACTTTGCTGCAGGTCTCTACTCCATCATCTTCTGCCATCTGTTCCAAAGTGTCTTTAAAGCAGTGGTTATCACAGGCATGTGGACTTCAAGTGTCAGGTTCACATGCTGAGTCCCCAGAGGGAAGGAGAGACATATAACAGTGAAAAAGAACCAAATAGAAAGAAGCTCTAGAACAAGAACCAGAAAGTTTAAAAACCTGCAGTTAAAAATAATCACTGGTGTGCTCAGTGAAAATTGCACTATAGAGGAAAGGTTAATACAACTTAGAGACAGGTCAAAGAGATTCTGGAAACCCCAATTTTCCTGTTGGAGGAAACATGGAAGGACCTCACACAGGCTGTAGGATGAGGTGGAAACTCAGGAGGAGAGGAAGCTTCTGAAGAGTTCTGCTAATGCTGTGCAAAAATTCCCAAGAGGCTCAGTGCAGCCTCTGAGCCACAAATGAAGATGGATTCAGCTCAGCCCAGCAAAGATCTACAGAACTAATTTAATTGAATCAGGACTCACAATTAGTAAGAAATATCTCATGGTCTGAATTTAACCAGGAGGCTGGGCTGCTAAGACAAAAGTAGTTGCATTCCCCAGTAGATTGTAATATAACCAAGGGATTATGCAGAATAACATTTTTAATGTTTATCAAGCAGTCAAGATTTGCTTTATAGCCAACAATAAGCAAATGTCTTATTTCCTTTCTTAAGGGAAAACACAATTAAAATAGGTCAACTCTGAGATGATCCAGATGTTGAAATTACTGAAGACTTAAACAGACAATACATAAAAGTAAATGATAAGTTCATGTGCTTGACAGAATTTGTCAGCAAATAAGCACAAATTATAATCACCAAGATAAGAACACACTAGAAGGGCTTACAGCATTTGGGACTCATATCATGCTGGCAAGAGTGTGAATGTGTGCAAATTTTCTTCATTATTTTATAAAGTTAAACATACATCTGCCCCAACTGAACAATTCTACTCTTAGATAAAGACTGAAGAGAAATGGAAACATATGTTCACAAGCTGATAAGTTAAAAAATGTTCATATTAATTTTACTTAGAATTAATGGAAAGAGTGCTAACATCTGTCAATGAGAGAGTTGATAATGTATGTCACATTAATTTAATGAATTCTACTCAGGAGTAAATCCCACAACACGACTGTATTTCAAAGCATTAAGCTGACTATGAGACACTAGACACAAAAGAATATTTAATTATGCAGGTTTAATCCATATGGTAGAAATACAAACAATGGGTGCCTCTTGGAAAATCTAAATTTGACCGGATGGAGGCCAAAGGAACATTCTGGTATCATGAAAACATATCTCGATCATGGTTTGGTTTTCACTGTTACAAGAACTTGTTGCAACTTGAGAATTGTACACATGGAAATTCTGCATCTCACAATATACAAATTATATCTCCTTATAATCTTATAAATTTTCCTTAAACATTATGTTATCTTAGCTAGTGCAATAAAGTAAGAAGAAAATTCTAAAGCTTAAAATTCAGAAGGAAGAAAACTAAACTGTCATTCTTTGAAGATGGCATAATTATTGGAATAAAAATGTCAAAGAATCTGTAATCATACCAGACTTAACAAATGACTATATCAAGCCATTTTATTTAAAAACCAATTGTATTTTTATATTCAGGTAAAACTTAGATGTTTAAAAATGATACTATTTTATTTATTTATACCAGGGATTGAACTTTGCGCTTGCAAGGCAGGCAGCAGAACCACTAAGCCAAATCCTTGGCCCCTGATACTATTTTTAAATCTTTACTTTCAACATTTAAAAGTTAATTTTATTTTTGATTGACACATCATCTTTGTGCATTTTGAGGGAAAATGTAATATGTTAATTGATATATATATACACTGAGTAATGACCACATCAGGATATTTAACTTATTTATTACCTTAAACTTCTATTATTTCTTTATGGTGAATACACTCAAAATCTTTTTTTCTAATAATTTGAGACCTGCATAGACATTTCTCAAAAGAATACATACAAGAGGCTGACAAGTATATGAAACAATGTTCAACATCATTAATCATGGAATTGCAAAACAAAAGCATAATAGACACCACCTCACCCAATTAGAATCATTATGGTTAAAAAAAAAACCCCCAAAGAACAAATTCTGGTAATAAATATATTGTCAGTGTTAACAAACCTGCAGTTGATGGAGAAGCAGTGTCAAAAATAGCTCAAATGTCCATTATGAAGTGTCCATTATGAAGACTTGTTTTAATTAAACCCATATTTAAATCCAATTTCTTTTCTTGGACATTCTGTTCTATTAATAGACAAAATGTGACAAGAGATATTGATAACAATTTCAAGTAATTTAAAAATTTGATCTTTAAGCACAGATATTAAACAGGCAAGCCTATAAGCATTTGGAATTCTGATGATGATATTCTGGAATTCAGGTTGTTGGGTTATACAATGTCTTAACTATAGTAGAGGTAATGATTTGGAGTTGGAGATTATACAATTTTAGTGATTAAATGAAATCTATAAATTGTCTTGTCCAGTGGCACACAAATATCAGGTTAAAATTACCTGGTGTGTATCTCAGGCCCACCTTCATACTTCTGAATAAGAAGCCCAAGGCAATATCTAGGTGTCTGCACTCTAAAAACTTCACAATTTCTACTGAAAACTGTAAAGTTTGAATCCAACACCCACAAACATGGATAGTTAAGTGGCTTGATTGAAATGAAATAAGAATAACTAGCTTCAGACAGAGACATGGGCATCAGAGTACTCTTGAACCACATTCAGAAACAGACAGACACATAAACATCACAACAGACACTGATGCAGGGTAAGATACATTCCTAGACAGAGACATGGACATAAGCATTAATGAGCTGAGTTACTGGAGAATTTAGCAAGCACTGTGACCTTGAGTACTCCATGTAGAATCCTATGAGATAACTACGGTTAACACTGTCCAGCAAAGATGAGACTATTACAAGAGAAGTGAAAGAGGTAGGATCATTGTATGGCAAAGCAGAGGTCTCTATTGAACAGTGTTGTTTCTTTCTGGGATCAGGATCTTTATCATGCTTCCTAGAAACTCCCATAGTATTTATTTCACCTTGGCCTGTTCTTTCCTCCCACTTGCTTTAAAAGATAGTCTCATGATACAGAGCCAGTAGTTGGCCTCCTCTATGAAATTCTGCACCCCTCATCATCTCACTTGCATTGTTCTGTGAGGAATTTAACTCTTGTGTATTTGATTATCTTTCTTTTTTGATTTTGAAATATGATCTTTGGCTTTTGTCTTTTGTGTGTAAAATTTTGATGCTGATACACCTAAGTGTTGGATTCTTCATATTGATCCTGTGAGGAATTTGCCAAATTTCTTAAATCCACAGGCATCTTTATCAAATTACCAGCATTCTTAAAGTTGTAGGTCTTGATAAAAACACTGAGGAATTCTAGTCTTTCTGTTTTAATACTTAGATCTTTGAACCATTTTGATTTTAGTATAGTGCATGGTGAGAGATATAGGTCTAGTTTTAATCTTTGGCAAGTTGAATCCCAGTTTTTCCAGCACCATTTATTAAAGAGGTTATCTTTCCTCCAGTGAGGGTATTTGGCTCCTTTGTCGAAGGTGAGGTGGCTGAGTGTGTCTGGAGTTGTTCTGCATCCTCTAATCTGTTCCACTAGTCCTTAAGTAGGTTTCTTTGCCAGTACCATACTGCTTTTATCACAGTAGCTTTGTAGTATAGTTTTAAATTGGGGATTGTCACACCCCCTACCTTGTCTTTATTGCCTAGATTGCTTTTGCAATTCTAGGTCTGTTCTGTTCCAAATGAATTTTTGGATTGTTTTCTCAAGGTCTGTGAAGTATGCTATTGGAATATCAGTTGGGATTGCATTGAATCTATATAGAAGTTTTGGAAGTGTGGTGATTTTCAATATGTTGATTCTTCCTACCCAGGAGCAAGGGATGTCTTTACATTTTTTGATGTCCTCTTCAACCTCTCTTTTCAGAGTGCTGTAGTTTTCAGAGTAGAGGTCTTTGATTTATTTTGTTAGGTTGATTCCTAGGTATTTCAATTTTTTGGATGCTACTGTGAAAGGAATTGTTTGCCCCATTTCTCTCTCAGTGAGTCTGTTTTTCACAGGAAAGCTGAATTTTGTGTGATGACTTTGAATCCAGCTACTTTGCTGAATTTGTTGATTAAGTCTAAAAGACTTTTGGAGGAGTTCTTTGGGTTTTTTATAGACAGTATCATATCATCTGCAAATAAAGACAGTTTGACTTCTTCATTTCCCATCTTTATTACTTTTATTTGTTTCTCTTGTCTAATTTCTGTGGCTAATGTTTCCAAAACTATATTGAATGGGAGTGGTGATAGTGGAAATCCTTGTCTTGTTCCTGATTTTAATGTGATGGATTTTAGTTTTTGACCATTTAGTATGATATTGGTTGTTGGTTTTAATACATGGCTTTTGTCAGATTGAGGTAGAGACAGTCTATTCCAATTTTGTGTAGGGTTTTTATCATGAATGCATGTTGGATTTTGTTGAATGCTTTTTCTGCATCTATTGAGATGATCATATGGTTTTTGTCCCTGGCTCTATTAATATAGTGTATTACATTTATTGATTTGTATATGTTGAACTATCCTTGCATCCCTGGGGTTAATCCCACCTGGTCAAAGTGTATGATCTTCATGGTCTTCTGCATTCTATTTGCCAATATCTTATTAAGGATTTTTGCATGTATGTTAATTAGTGAGACTGGCCTACAGTTCTCTTTTTCAGTTGGGTCTTTCTCTGCTTTGGGGATCAAGGTGATGCTTATTTTTAAGAATGAACTCAGGAGTATTGCTTCCCTTTCAATTTCATTGAAGAGTTTAAACAGCAGTGGCAGTAGTTTCTCTCTAAATGTCTTGTAGAATTCAATGG
This sequence comes from Fukomys damarensis, assembly GCF_012274545.1. Lineage (NCBI taxonomy): Eukaryota > Metazoa > Chordata > Mammalia > Rodentia > Bathyergidae > Fukomys > Fukomys damarensis. The sequence continues at coordinate 65,055,214 of NW_022900926.1, read as the reverse complement.
TGAAGCCATCAGGGCCTGGGCTTTTCTTAGTTGGTAAATTTTTTATTATATTTTCAATTTTATTGATTGATATTGGCTTATTTAGAATTCTTTGTCTTCGTTCAACTTTGGTAAGTCATATGTATCTAAGAATCTGTCCATTTCTTCTGTATTTTCCATCTTATTGGCATATAGATTCCCAAAGTAGGTATTGATGATCCTCTGGATTTCTGCTGTGTCTGTTGTAATTTCACCCTTTTAATTCAATTGCATTGGATTTTGATCTTTTCTTCCCTTTTAAAAATAAAATTGGCTAAGGGTTTGTCAATTTTGTTTATTCTTTTGAGGGACCAACTCCTGGCTTCATTGATTTTTTGTATCATTATCTTAGCCTCCATTGCATTGTTTTTGCTCTGATCTTTACAATTTCCTCCCTTGTATGAGCTTTGTGTTTGTCCTGCTCTTCTTTTTCTAGAAGCTTTATTTTCAGCATCAGGTTGTTCAATTGACTTTGCTTGGGTTTCCTAATATGAGTACTCACTGCTATGAATTTCCCTCCTAAGACTGCTTTCATTGTGTCCCATAGACTCCTATATGTTTTATTGTCATTGTCATTTAATTTTAGGAACTGTCTGATTTCTTCTTTAATTTTCTCTGTGCCCCATTGCTTATTCAGAAGTGCATTTTTCAATTTCCATGTTTATAAAATTCTTGCAGTTTCTTTTGCTACTTATCTCCAATTTCATCACACTATCATCTGATAATATACAGGGGATAACTGTAATTCCTTTGCACTTACTTAAACATGTTCTATGAGTGAGTATGTGGTCTATTTTGGAGAATGGCCCATGTGCAGCTGAAAAGAACGTGTATTCTGACTTTGTGGAGTGGAATACTCTGTAAAAAACTGTTAAGTTTATTTGCTCAAGAGTGTGAATGAGTTCTAGTATTTTGTTGTTTGTTTTCTGTCTAGTTTGTCTAACTATTTGTGACAGTGGGCTTCTGAGGTCCCCCACTACTATGGTGTTAGTGCTTATTTGATTTTTCACGTCCATTAGCATTTGTTTTATATAGTTGGATGCACTAGTGTTTGGTGCATATATATTTATGATTGTCATCATTAATCTGTGTTGGTTCAAAATCCACTTGATCTGCAAAGAGTGTAGCTACTCCTGCTTTTTTCAGGTTCCTGTCACATAGAGTATTGTTTTCCACCTTTTAACTTTCAGTCTACGAGTTGCTTTTTGAATTGTGTTTCTTGTATGCAGCATATTGTTGGGTCTTGCTTCTTGACCCATTCTGCTGGTCTATTTTTTTCATTGGTGAATTGAGACCATTAACATTTATGGTTATAACTGATATATATTGTTTTATCTTTATCTTTGTCATGACTTTTTGTTGGATTCTCCTCCTTGCATTTACTTTCTTTCATGCTTGATGGATTCATTCAGCTCGGCTTCCTGGGGTTGTGACTCCTAGGGTACTGTTTAAAATTTTTTGGAGTGCTGGTTTGGTATACATGAAGTTCCTAAAGTGCTCTTTGTCATAAAAGTATTTTATTTCTCCACAAATTTTGAAAGATAATTTTTCAGGGTACATCAATCTTGGGTGGAGGCTGTTTTCCTTTAGGGCTTGAAATACATCACTCCAAGTTCTTCTTGCCTTGAGGGCTTATGCTGAGAAGTCTGCTGTGATTTTTATAGGCTTTTCTTTGTATGTTGTTTCTTTTCTTTAACTGCTTGTAGTTTTTTTTTTCCTGCTGGGTTTCTGGAATCTTAACTATAGTATGCCTATGTGTAGATTTTTTTGATCACTGGTAGTTGGAGTCACTTATCTGCCTCACTAATTGCCTCACTTATCTGTATGTCAAATTATTTATCCCAGCTTGGGAAGTTTTCTGCCATTACTTCTGTGAACATTTTTTTTTAAATGTTGTCTGCACTCTTTCCTGTTTCTTCATTGATTCCAATCAGCCTTATGTTCTTCTTTGCATTGTCTACCAGCTGCTGGATTGATTTCTCATGCTCCCTTATTATTTTTAAGAACTTTTTCTTTTCCTGGTCACTAATTGTAATCCTATCTTCTATATCTGAAATTCTATCCTTGCATTGGCTCATTCTGCTGCACAAACTTTCAGTGGAGATTTTAATCTCCTTTAAATCTCTTTGTATCTATTTTATGGATTCCATTTGTTTCCTATGTTGGAATGCCATCATGTTCCTCAGTTCCTCTAATTTTTTAAATCTGTGTCTGCTCTAGAATTATTAATCATATCTTACACTATGGGCACAACCTCTGCTGTTATCTGAGAAATTATTTCTAATTTCATTTTTTCCAGATTCTTTTTCATTGCCAGTTCAGGGAGTCCAGATAGTTGAGTAACAGATTGTTCCATCTTGTTGCCCTTTGGAGTTGCCTTAGGTAATCTGGAAGTCTGGTTTTGAGACTTTTGTATATGTCTTCTTATTTCAACAGATGCAGCCTGCTGTGCCTTTGTTGAGACAACTTTTTGCTCACCCAGTGGCCTTCAATTCTCAGCGAGCCACTGAGCTACCTTTCCTCTGATGCTCACCAGTACACCAATTCCTGCATTCAGAATGGTGGCCTTATGGATCCCTGAGCTGACCAGTTGCCTGGGTGGGCTTCTGGCTAGGGCCTGAGCACACTTGGGATGCTATCTAGGTGTGCCTCTTGGTGGGGCCTCTATGTCCCTGTAATCTGGGAGAGCTTTGGCTGGGGGCTATGCATCCCATCTCCTGTCGTATGAGCAGGCTTCTGGCTAGGGTCACCACACACTTATCAATGGTGTCAGGGTGAGCCTCTGGCTGTTGCTTGTGTGACTGTGTAGCTCTTCTCCAGGCAAGTCCTTGGCTGTGGCCGATGCTGTGGGGTGATCCTCTGGCCGAAGCTTGTGCGCCTGTACAGCACTTTTCTGGGCAGGCGTTTGGCTTGGGCAGGTGTGCCCAAGCTTCTGGTGTCAGGGAAGAGCCCTGGCTGGGACCTGCCTATAGCTGGGGCACTGTGGTCTGCACAGCTGCTCCAGGATCTGCTCAGACTCACCAATCTAAATCTATAGATTTTATGTGGTGATTATAATATGGAATCATAGGTTTGTAACGTACTATATTTCTATTTATAATTTAAGCAATGTTAAGTTTTCAATGTATAAAACTTCAGCAGATTTTTCAAAATATCTTTCAATATTTCTACTTTAAATGAAATTTTAAACATTATAAATATTTTAAGAAAAGCTTATTATATCTTCTCTGGTTTTGATAATCAGAGCTAGAGAATTATTTACTTATTTTCAAAGCACCAGTCTTTGGTTTTATGAATTTTATTATTGTTTTTCTGTGTTCTCCACTGCTTTCCACCTATATTTCTTACTTTATTGTTATTCATGTTTGGAAAATGATTTTTCATTTGTTTGCTAGCTCCTTAAGGGGATCACTGAGTTGAGATCATTGAAACTTCCTTTTTCTTTCTTTTTATTGAGTTTATTCATACAATCTAGGTCTACAATACAGTTACATTCATTACTGAGATCCTGTACCTTCACAGGACAGGTCTCGGTTCTCATTTTTTCCCCTTGTCCCTGCCCTCCCTTCATCCCCCTCCTCCCCTCCCCATTAACAAACTCTTTATTTCCATTTTTTCATTTTCTCATATTTTTTCTTTTCCCTTATTTCCTTTCCCCTACCCTTCCCACTTTCCGTACACCTTTATCCCTTTTCTTCGTATTTCACACTCTTAATTATCCCATTAGGATCTTGTGTACTATTATAGTTTTTCACACCAGAGAAACTATTCGGTATTTACACGTTTGGAAACTTCCTTTTTCTAAAAAAGACTTTCATTCTGTACTTCTCCAGACACTTTTTACCTAGATTCTGCAAACTTGCTCTGTTGTGCATGTGTGTTCATTTCAGTTCTGAGAGCTTTCTAATTTTCTGTGTGATTTTCTTCTTTTACAGATACAACGTTTCAGGGTGTTCTCTTTGATCATTATTCCAGGGAATATCATCACAGCTTTCTGTACCCTTCCCTTCCTCCCTCCCTTCCTTCTTTGTTCTGGGCACTGTACACAGTGTGTCTTCATACTGACATACATCCCCATCCCTTTTTAAATTTAATTTTCAGACATCTTGCTAAGTCACTCAATTTTCTCAGGTTAGGCTTGAATTTATGATCCTCCTGCCTCAGCCTCCCAGAGCGCTTATATTGGATTCTATTTTAATAGCTTTGCAGAATACATAGTGCAATTTCTGTTCTTTTAAATGTTTTTAGGATTGTTTATGCCCTATAAGATGATTCGTATGTCTATATTTGAAGAGAAAAATAATAAATATGCATATTTCTTAGCTGAGAGAAGGCATATTCTATTTTGCTGCATGGAATGGTCTGTATTACATCATTTGTTAATAATGTTATTCAAGCTTTCCATATGTTTAAATATTTTATAACCATTCTATAAATTACTGAGATTTCATAATTCAATATCACTTCTTATGCAATACATAGGGCACTCTCTACTTTTTAATTGGAATATATTATCCATTGCTATTAAATTAAGTCTTTACAAGCCATGCATGACTATTTAGGTTTAAATTAAATTAAGTATAATAACAATTTAAAGCTCAGACTTATACTAGTCATTTTAGTACTCAGTAATTACATCCATCCAGTGGTCACCATATAGGACACCAGAGAAAATATTTTTCCTAATAATAGGCTTTTTTATTGAATAGTGCTTTCCACTTACAGATAATATCATTATCAACAAAATTAGTTTTCTCTTGTCCATGGGCAGGTCAGCCCCCAGCCAAAATCTCAGGGAACTCTTAGAGGTCTTCAGAGTGTTTAGCAGAAAAAAATACTAATGTTTCTGGTGAAATCTTATACTCAGACATCATGATACTACAATGTCATTAAAAGTAATTTCAGATTATTCTATCAATCACTTGAAGTTACAAAGTATCCAAACATATTTTTGCTCTTTAAAATACTGCTTTGTTCTAGTTTTATCATAGACATTTTATTTTAGTGGTAAGTGGAAGTCAGCATGCTAAAAATGTGTTCATCCTTCTTACTAAATCAATTAGTAAAATATACATTGTAGTGAACCTATGTGAGATTTCTGATCTATAGATCCTAGAGCTTTATCTGCCATAAAAGTATTTTTTATGTCTGATTTTCTGGCACTATAATTTCAAATAAGTTCTGCATCAATGAAGAAGTGAAAACCTTAATTAGGAAAAGACATGAAAACTACATATAACGTGATATCGTGGAACAGAAAAATGATAGTTTAAAAACTAAGACAATATTACTAATACCAAGACAATACTGGTCCACTAATTGGAACAAGTGTGCTAAATTAATGTAAGATGTTAATGACAGAGGAAAATGGAGGCAAAAAAATATATGAGAACTCCTTGTAAAAACTTCATAATTTTTTGGTAAGTTTAATATTGTTAAAAGTAGAAGCTTTATATTTGTTTGAAACAAAGTTTGGAGTTCTTTGTTCATGCTGTTGCAAGTAACTCTTTAAAGTCATGAAATTTTAGAGTACAGAAAAGTAGAGTGAGGGTGTAGTCTAGTACACTTTTAAATAATGGTTTGGTATTATAAGAATTTTTTACCCATTTCTTCTAAATATTCACCTATATTGTCATCCAAATTTTTTGACATATTTATCTGAATATTCAACTTTATTGTTATACAGTAGTCTATTAAGCCTTTTCCCTTCCTGTTATTTTTCTTTGACTTTTTTCTTTTGATCTGTGTTGCCAGAGATTTATTTTTTGTTGTTGTTTAATTTTCATGCAAAGCAGCTAATAATTTTGAAGCACCTGTCAAATTTATGTTTCCTTTGCATTTTATAACTTTATTGTTAAATTTTTAACAACTTTTTTCTCTTTTTATTTTTTTAATCTGGAGAATATTGAGTTTTATTGGTTTTCTTTCCTAAAATAAATATTCCTAAACTATAAAATTAGATGAGTAGATTATAAATTTCCTTCTAAGAATAGCAATAGTTTTGTCATATGAATTTTGGTATACCTATTCATCATCACTCAATTCAAAAATATCATTTTAAGCTTTTCATTATGTTTCCTTTATAAACAGGGCTGCAACCATCAACTGTATGTGTCAGGTTGACTGGATCACAAGATGTCCAGATATTCAGTTAAATGTTATTTCTAGGCTTGATCTGTTGACTGCCCAAAGTGGATTGTCATTTCCAATGTGGGAGGGCATCCTCCAGTCCCTGAAGTCCCAGACTGTGCAAAGTGGCAGAGAAAGAGTGGCCTTATAGTTGGTCTATTTAAAAGAGGAATGTTCATACTATTTTGGGGGGGTACTGGGGATCGAACTTGGGTCCTTGTGCTTGCAAGGCAGATGACAGAACCACTGAGCTAAATCCCCAGCCCTATACTAGTTTTCATAATGGCTGTACCAACCTACATTCTCTTCAACAATGTACAAATTTTCTTTTATCTACATTGGAGTCAACATTTGCTATCTTTTGATATGTTGATCACAGCTATTATAACAAGTATGAGATGATAGCATATCTTTATAATTTTAATTTCAATTTCTCTGTTGATTAGTGGTAGTTTTCTTACATGAGGTATGGTAAAAAAAAAGGTAAATGTTTAAATTTTTATTATTACAGCAAAACATTGCCATTACTGCCTCTAAAAGGTCTCACTTTGAAAATGTTTATCCCATTGTTTTTGCCACTTTATGAAGCAGTGCTGGTAGTCTTATTATTTTTTGAGTGGCTTTTGTTGTGCTGTCTTGGCTATCTCGATATCCTGAATTAATTCAAAACTTTTATCCTTCATGATGTTTGAGAAAAGCCAGAACTCTCATAGAGTCAGATCTGATAAATAATGTGGATGAAGATACACTGTTCATGTTTTTACCAACCTGCTCTTTGGTTGAATGGCCTGCTTAGCAGTGTTCACCATATTTTTAATTACACCTTGTAGAGCTCTTTTTAGGTTTACCTAGGATATAACTCTTTGGAGTTCCTGTTGAGAACTTGTGCCTTGTTCCTTGATCTCTTATTCTTGCTGCTTAATGAAATCTACTTTTTGTTGTTGCAGTTCTGAGAGTCTGAGGAAAACTTACGATTTAAGCCTTCAGTAGTTCTTTCTCTGAATGTTTCTAAGACCTCTGTAATTTCTTTCTAATTTGTAACTATTTGAGGGGAAAAATAATGTCAAATTTGAACAGAAAACTGATTTTCTCTGCCTTAGGAATATTGGACCTTAAGTCATTTCTGGAAGAATATCTCTCTAAAGAATTTAGTGAGATTTTTTTCTCTTTTGTCCAAATTTCTACTGAAACTTCTCCCTCCTGTCACTGGAAAAACAGGAGAACCTATTTAAAGAAAGAAATAGGAAGAATACAAGAAAGGCTAGTTCAAAAATAAATAAAACAGAAAACCAGTAGGTAATTTCAATAAATTAAGGTTTTGAAAAGAAGAAAAATCGCAAACCTTTAACTAGAGTGGCTAAGAAAATAACATACAAGACTTAAATGACTAAAATCAGGAATTAAAGAGAGGACCTCACTCCTGACTTTCCAGAAATGACAAAAATCATAAGAAAGTCTCAGAAAAATTGAATGCCAATAACTTAGATAAGATGGGCCAATTACTTGAAATACATAAACTACTGAAACCTAATTAAGAAGAATCAATAATCAGAATACCTCTAATAAAGATATTGAATTAGTGGTATTGGTATTTCTCTCCTCTTTCTCATCTTCCATTGCTTAATTTTTCAAATTTTACTGTTTTCATTCTCCCATTTCCCACTACTCTATCTTTACTAATATTAAACTGTATTAATCTTTACAGATTTAGTTAACTGTATGCTTCTACAATTGAATTCTTTCTTATTATTAATGAAGGTATAGTTGGTGCATTTAGTAGATGTTTATCATACATCAATATTTGGTTTTTCTTAGTGTTTATACAATAATTATAGATCTCTATGGTTAAGGTTGGTACATTATTAAATGGTTTTTATGATATATCAATATTCAGTTTGTAATGCTATTATTGTTGCTGATTTTGTTGTACTTGCCAGGGTGGCATATTGTTGTTAATAGTTGGTTTCTTTGTATGCCAATATCTGGATTGTCTTTGTGTCATTAAAAATACTGTGGTCCGTTCCTGGAGAACAGAGCTCTGGGTCAGTTACACTGCATTCTTCCCTCCCAAATTAACGGAGGCAGTTGGATCCTGTAGGACAGAGGCAAAGGCCTAAAGTTAGCCATATGCCCAGACTGCACCACTGTAAAACAGTCACTAGAGAAATCTTCATAGTAGCAACAAAGTATTTCCCTTATAAGCAACACATATACCCCAACAGAAAAAATAAATAGAAACATTAGAAGAGAAGGCAACAAAAATTCCTCTCAAAACTCTCGACTCCTCCAAAGCTGACTCATCCATTATTGAGTGGGAGGAAATTAAAACCCACACAGCTGAATTATTTGAAATGATAAAAGGAGAGATAAAAAACAGACCAAGAAAGTGCTTGGCATGCTCACAAAAGACATAACAAAACAGATGATAGAATTAATAAACAAAACAATCAGTGAGTTTACAGAAGACACTCATAAAAAGCTAGCTGAGTTAAATAAAATGATATAAGACACAAATGGCCAGTTTAGCAAAGATTAAGAGGCCAAGAAAATTTACCAAACAGAAATCCAGAAGATTAAAAATTCTAATGAAAGTGTGGGTGACACAAGCAATGAATATGAGGACAGAATGTCGGACCTGGGAGTTAGGGTCGAAAGAACATGAAAAACAGGTGTAACAGCTGGTAGATAACACAAAGAAGATTCATTCTAAGATGAATTGAAATTAGTAAAAAATCAGAAGATAGCACAAATGCCATGGGCTCACACTCACATTTCTTCTGCCTCAACCAGTTGTAGTGTGGGGATTACTGGTTTGCGCCACCATGCTTGGCTTCAAATTTTTATTATGTCCCTTCTGTTTGCCTTCAGTTTAATTTGTTCTTTTTTTCTCCAATTTTTTAATATGAAGTTTTGATTACAGATTATAGTTTTTTATCTTATATATCTGTTAAGGGTTATACCTAGATCTTCTTATGTGATCATACACGCAACCTTTGGAAGGTGATTGAATTATATGGCCTCAGAGGTGACTGGTTCATAGGAGGTACAGCCTGGTTGGAAGAGGCAGGTCATTGTGGGTGTAACCTGGAAGATTATGTCTCCCATCCTGCCTCCTCCCTCATCTCTCTCTGTTCCCCAGTCCAGGCTGTTTTTACTCTGGAGCCAGCCGACTATGGGCTGGAAACTCTCCAAACTTTGAGCCAAAGTAAACCTCTCCTCTTTTAAGTTTGGGGTGTTGGGTATTTTGTCTTAAGGTTGGAAAAGTGTCTAACACAGTATGTGTAAAGTAAATAATTTCTTAAATGTATTTCTTTTGTTGTATCATATTAATTTTGACTACTTAGATTTTTCAGATACTTCAAGTATTTCTTAATATATGTTGAGGTTTCTTTTTTGACTCATGGGTTATTCAGAAGCATATCATTTATTCTCTATATTGATTTCCTGACCTGACATACAAAAGTTCTCAGACTGGGTGGATACAGACAATTGTAGTGCAGTTTTTCACACCACTGAAGGCTAGATGTCTGAAGTCATAGTGTAGGCAAGGCCATGTTCCCTGCTGAACCTCTAGAGGAGAATCCTTTGTTGATTCCTCTTGCTTTGGGGAAATTCTTGCTATTCTTTTTTGTGGGAGCAATACTTGAGTTTCTGCCTCTATGCTTTTATGTGTTACTGCTAAAGCCTCCCCCTCTGACTGGGGACAACAGTCATTTGGATTAAGGCCCACTATGATCTCATTTAAGCTCAATTATATTTGCAAGAGAATATTTACAAATACAGTCATATTCACAGGTTCTGGGTAGACATGAATTTTAAGAGGACACTCCTCCACCCAGGACAGCCTCTGCATATTCTGGAGTATTTCCAGATCACTTTGTTACTGATTTCAAGTTTAATTCCACTGTGGCTTGGAAACGTAATTATTATGCTTTCTAGTCCTTTAAACACTTTCATTTGTGATAAGTGGTACTCCCTTTTATGTATGAATATCTTTAGCTGCAACGTTGTGGCAGCCTTGCTATTTTGAGTTGATTCAAAATGTTTGCCTTTCTTGATTATTATTTTGACTTTGGGGAAGAGCCAGAACTCACATGATACAAGATCCAGTGAGTACAGTGGATGGGACACATTGTAATGACTTTATAAGCCTGCTTTTCCATAGGACAGCAGCACTTGGCAACAACTATATATATATAT
>NW_022900926.1:65017240-65044535 GCF_012274545.1 Fukomys damarensis | reverse complement strand
TATATACACATATATATATATTTAATCGCAACCCATGAAGACACTCATGAAGGAGGACGTTCAGAACTGCTTCGGTATGTGGCAAGAATGACGGGATAAGTGTGTTTGAAGGAGGACTATAGTACCTCGAGGGGGGCTAATGGCAATATACCTTTTACTATAATAAATTTTTAAAAACTTAAATATTCATCTTATGTTTTGATCACATTTTATATATCTACTAAATTTATGATATTTATATATAGCTTATTACTTCTAAGTTTTTTGTGGCATTTTAGGCTTTATTGAGCATTTTATTCCATTTCATCATCTTTCTTTTGTAAATTAATTACACTTGTTTAAAAAATTTAGTAGTTGCCTTAGAGTCTATGGTATGTATTTTCAAGTAATAAAACTTGTGTTAGTTACTCTTCTGTCATTGTTGAGACAAAATACCTGACACCCAAAGTTAGAGGGTTTACAATTTGTAGAGAGGTTCAGTCCATAATCAGCTGGTTCCAAGGCTGGGATGGCAAACAGGCATTGCAGAGGAGAAACAACATGGCACACATGGGGCAGCAAAAGTAACAAGGGAGTTAACAGTGTCTCCCAGACCCTTGTGTCTTATTCAGACTACTTAGGGTGGGCAGCACTCACACCCTTAGTCCTAATGCCCTTGAGCCTAGCACTGCACCATGAATCAGTTCCAGCCTATGACCCCGCGAGGCTTTGGGGGCCGTGTAGACCCAAACCATAATAAAAATCTACTTTCAGATTCCACTTCCTGGATAGCATAGGCACCTTACAATAAGATTTTCCCCATCCCTGCCTTCTGTTTTTTAGACATTTCTGTTCCTCATTTCATTTGTTTATATAATATTGATATAATACTCCTATTAGTCCTTTAAAGAAATGATTTTAGAGCAATTTAAATAGCAAAATAAATGACTTCATTTTATCTTCTTTTATTTCTTCTCCAGTGCTCTTATCTTCTTTAGACAGATGTAAGTTTCTGCCCTACATTAATTTCTTCCTCTCTTAAGGGCTTTGCACATTTCTTGCATAGGTCTCATGGTGATAAATTCCTTCAGATTTTGCTTAAGAAATTATTTCCTCTTTCCTCCTGAAGTATAATTTTACTGGATATAGACTTTTATGTGGGTGGATTTTTTAATTTCAATACTTTGAATATTTCACTTTAAAAACCCGACATTCATAGTTTCACATGGAATTCTGTGATCTTATTTTTATTTTTATATAAATTATCCCCATCTTAGGGCCAGGGATTTAGCTCAGTGGTTCCACCACTTGCCTCACAAGTACAAGGTCATGAGTTTGATCTCCAGTACCAAAAAAATAAAATAAAATAATCCTCATCCTGATTTGTTTTGAGGTTTTTTTTCTTTTTTTTTTTTTGGTACCAGGGATTGAACTTGGGTCCTTGAGCGTGCAAGGCAGGCAGCAGAACCACCGAGCTAAATCCCTGGCCCCTGAGGTTTTTTTCTTTAGATTTTTGTAGTTTAAATACGATGTCTCTGTGGTTACTTTTATTAAAATAGGATATGTCCTGCTTTGTGGTCCCTGGGTTTCCTGGGCCTGTGGTATATTGTCTGCCATTTTAATTTTAAAAATCCTTAGTCATCATTACTTCAACGATTTCTCCTATTCTATTCTTTGTTTGTAGTGTATTCTAATTATATATATGGTAAACCTGTTAAGTTGTCTCAAAATTCTTTAGCACTCTGTTTGATTTTCCATTGTTTTTCTGTTTGCGTTCTGGTTGAGGAATTCCTACTGACTTACAGGGCAAGTTGCTTCTTTCCCCATTCAAGTGCTGTCTCCCAGGGAACCCAGGGAGGACTCTATTTTGTTACAGTGATCTTGATTTATGGCATTTTGTTTTGTGGCATTTTTAAGAATCTTTGTTTCTGCACCTTGCATTTTCTTTGTTTATTTAAGGCCAGACCTAGTGCGTTGCATGACAGGAAGGAAGTGTTAGGTCTTTAGAGGAAACCTAGCCAGAATTTAATACTTCCCAGAGCTAGAAGTTCCAGATGCTAAAAATTCATCTCTGTGCTTTTATCCGTCTTCCTGCTGCCTTTGCATTTTCTCAAGAGGTTAGGTAAGGAGTTAGGTAGAGTCTAGGTCTTGTGACACGGTCAGTAAGCTGTCATTGGCTGTTTTTATATTGGATTACTATCACTTAGCTGGTAGGGTGTGAGAAGGGAAGATGCCTTTTTCACATCTGTTTTAATTGGCTCCTAGCCTTGAGATTACTTCCAAATGTGTTTGGGCGTTTGCCCCTTAGCTGAGCCCAGAAGGCTACCAGGAGTGGGCTGGCCTAGGCCTTCCCAGGTGGAACAGGCTTGGTGTAGTCATTCTCTCCTGACAATGGGTCCCTGCTTGGAGACTTCTTTGTATACTTCACTGTAGTTTATTTTCTCCTCCTTCTGCTAAAAACATGAGGGAATCTGTCTTGACTCTTCACTGTAAGAAACTGCTAAAATCTTGGAGGTAAAACGCATGAAAGTATGATGTCTTTGAAAAGGCAGCAGCTCAGGGGTCTCATGTTGGCCCACATCCCACCTCCAGCAGTGTCAAAGTGGCTATGTAGGGATTCTCACCACTCAGGGCTCCAGACAGCTCCAGAGCCTCCTCTGTGTGACTCTCCAAAGCACTTGTCTTACCAGGATCCATGGACACAGTCTCTTCTCTAAATGTGTTAGTTCTAGTTTCTACTTTTGAAAAATCTCCTTTTGCAAGGACATTGTTAAGAGAAAAAGATAATAAGTCACACACAGGCAGAACATATTTTCAAACCATATATCTAAGCAAGGAATTGCATTCACTTATATTCACATATAAAATGTTTATTCAAAATTCCACAATAAGAAAACAAGCAGCCTAATTAAAAATCAGTAGAATACTCAACTGACATTTCACTGAATAAAGTAGACAGATAACAGACAAGTGCATGAGAAAGTGTTCTACCTCCTTAAGCCTAAGAGATACACAACTTAAAACCACACTGAGGTAGCTTGTACAGCTATCGGCTAGTTGTGTTTAAGTAACTGTGGTGTGTGTTACACACCAATCCACAGAGGAAACGGGACTGAGGAAGCAAAGGCCCCAGGCCCGACTCTCCCAATCTCTAGCAAGAAGAGAATGGGTAAAGAAACATGAAATGTCTGAATGATGGACTATTAGAGAGTGATAAATAGTACAGATGGATGGTACATGATGTAGTGTAGATGAATCGCAAAATAACTGTGCTGGGGGAAAGTGCCAGACAAATAATAGTGCTCCTGCATGATTGCATTTCTGCTAAACTGTAGAAAATGAAAGCTAATCTGTACTGGCAGAAATTAAATTAGTGATTTTCTAAGGTCTTATGAGGGACAGGAAGGTGAAGAAAGAAGAGCCAGTGGTGACAAATATGTTTAGTATTTTAGTGATGGTGCTGGTTTCACGGGTGTACATGTGTCAGCATTTATTAAATTGTGCATTTGAAACATGTGCCACTTAATTATGTATCAACAGAAGTTTTAATATTAAATAACATCTCTTTTATTTTATGAAAAAATAAAACAAAATTTCATAATCAAATAATAGAATAACAATAGTCAATACACTATGTATTTGTTAACATCAAAGTAGTAACTCAGAGTACAAGACATAAACCAAAGAGACTCTTACAAAAAAGAAACAAACAAATAAGAGGTCTTATTGTAGAATTCAATTTATCAGAAATATTTGCAAAAAAACAAAACAAAACAAAACCCTAATTTGTAGTGAACACAGCACACCAGCATTCCCTAGGTCCAAGGCTGCAGGGAGTCTGACTATGATAAGGCCCATGCAACTGTTTAGGTTGAGGAGAATATTCAGCCTCTGGATTGTGGTGGTGATAATTCCCGGTAACATCTTTGTCATAGGGCAGGGAGAGCAGTTAAAATGTGTACATTACATAGTAAGCTGATTATAGCACAGCATGTTTACCTAAAAGTGTCAATTTCAGTTTTGACATATAGGTTCTATGGACTTATTTTAAGAGAGGTAAAAATTTAAATCACAATATTAAAACACCAGAAATCCAAAGGAAATGAATAAAGACAGTTGGTGTAATGCGTTCCTCACTTTTTCAACTCAGGAAGAGTTTATCCAGTGGGGTTTTTTCTGGATGATTATGAAATATATCTGAAATATATCTGAAGAAATGTTTATAAGATGTTTGAAATTGTGGAGTTTTTCCCCTGGGTTTTCCTGTAAGGAAATTCCACCTCTGCAATACTGCTCATATGAGCGAAGACTATTTAAATGGTAAAAACTCAAGGGAGCAAAGAGTGTTCTTCTGAGATGCTGACTTCAGTCCACCTAATTCTAAGTATTATCCTGCAATGAGTGAATTAAAACCATCAGATTTAGTCATATCTGTACAATGTTCTTATTAGTAACTCCTTTGAATATTCTGTTTCTTTTTATAATCACTTAGTAATGAGCCCCCCTTTAAAGTTTAAATGACAACTCTGATGTCAGATGAATAATGCCAAAGATTTGAGCATATACAATGGCTGTGTGTAATAGCCAGAAATTTCCCATTAGATTCTATTCAGTGAGCTCCCACCCCGAGCGGCTGTGGATGGCTTTAATTATTTCTTTGAGAATTCACAACTATAAAATATCAAACTATGATGAAGTGGAGAGAATGTTTTGAGGTAGCTACAGACGAAACCCCGGCCTCTCTGGAACATGAAAGGCTGGGAATGAGTCACCTGGGAAGGGCGAGCCAGTCACATTTCCCAGTGAGGAGCATTTCTACGGGCCGATTGCGCAACTCAGCGGCCCCTCGGCATGGGCACCTTGAGCCCACTGGTGAATGCAGATGGAACTGTGAGGTGTACGGGGGCTCAAGTGCTGCTCTACACCAGATCGTCCCCCAGAAGCACTGCTTTCACTCTGGAGGAGATTCAAGTCTAAAAGTTCGCACAAGTATGAGCTAGCTCAGGGGAAGGGACTCCAAGCCCTGATGGAGCTCAGGGTGACCTCAGAGGATAGAGCAGTAAGCACAGGGCACTTCTGTTCTGCCTGTGTTGGGGTAAAATGTTTCGCTGCAGCAGGGAGGGGTAATGATGGCCAGAGGAGGCTTTCAACCAAAATGAGGCTATGAGCTCTAGTCCGGCACAGCAACGACACAGAAACAAGGAATAATAAATTCACACCCAAACTGTCCCAGGATAAAGTGGGGCCAGGCTGAAAGCAGAACACGGATGCAGTCAAGGCACCTGTGCTACATAGAGGAGAGGACCTCTGTGTCCCAGGCCTGAGCGTCTCCACAAGTCAGCCTTGTAGCTGGTGGGTGGACACCAGGAGTTCACCATGAGTTCAGAGACAGAATGAGTGTGGGTCCTTGGCAGAGACACTGAGGTTGCTTTCTGAATTGAGTAAAACTTGTCTTTGCTTCTGCCCTGCTCTTTCTTGTCCTTATCTACACTTTTGTCCCAAGATGTAGGAGTAACTTGGGCAGCAGTGGCCCTTCCTGTGCTGTCTTCAGCGATGCATAGGTGATGCCTGGGGTCTGAATCAGCACCAGGGGATCCCGTCCCTAAGTTAACAGCATCACTGCCTGGAAGGAGTAAGGTCCCAGGCTCCACACAGACCACGAGTGGGCAGGAGGGACCCTGAGCCTTGAAGGTTTAGGGGGCTCGTAGACAAGTGAGCAAGCACAGGTGGCTGGGCTGCGATCTGGCAAGAATACAACACCAGCAGGGTCCCAGTGCCACTGGGCGAGCAGATTCACACCCCAGGGAGTGCAGTGGTGTCCCAGAGACAGAGACTCCTGACTTCCTATGCTCTGACTGCACCCAAATGCTATTCTAAGGGATCTGGAACATCTACTGGCTCATGAAGGATCAGAAAGGACCAGATTAATGGTGAGCAGCATCTGTTTTGGAAGGGAGAATGAATCTGGCAGGAGGTAGCTTGGTGAAGGGGAATTTAAGGGAGCAGCTCCTTCACCTGAGGCTTGAAGTCATCTGGTATCATCACAAATTAGGAGCTCATCTCATTTCTGGCTGTGTAGCATTGCCTGTAGTTACTGGTCTCCCACATGGCCTGCCACTGATCACATTTTCCTTGCCTCTGTGAAGGTCCAGGGGGAGACTCTGAGGTCCAGACTCTGTGTGGACATGGAGGTTGTGATTCTTTTGTTTCAAGAGTGTGAGCTTTGCAGCTAGACATATCTGGGTCCCATTGCAGGTTTTGTACCTTACTATCCCTGTGACTTGGTCAGGTGGGTTAAACTTTTTGGTTTCCTAACCTAATTTATTTTGAATGACAGTGCTCAGCTCTTTACACTGTTGTGAAGGTTAACTGGAAACGGACATGGAAAATGTTAGCAATGAGAATCACTCAGTTAGAGCCCTGCCCTGTGTCCTCCTCTTGTGTGAGTGATGAGCACCTGGCCAGTGTGATCTCAGGTGACAGAGACAGAGTCAGGGAGGCTAAAGTTCACTCTTGTTGGATTTACAGTGCCACCCTTATTGCAGAAGATTCAAGGGCAGGGTTAGGGAAGATAAGAATGCTTTTTTTTTTTTTTTTTTTTTGGCCGAGTTGAATCAGAGGGACCAGGAGACACCTGGTAAAGGACATTTAGGATGGTAACAGGAAGCACAGATCTCAGAAGGTAGCTCTGTCTGTTAGTTTAGATTTGAGAGTATACAAGTAAACCCTGAGAAGATAGGAGTGGATGACAATGTGCAGGAGGAGCGGAGATAGGAAGAGCCGAGGACAGCTTCCTGGGACTGGCACGGTGATCTCTGGGGAAGGCAGAAGAGCCAGAACTGAGACAGGAAGGATGGCAGGGAGGTGGGAGGGGCCTCATGCAGGAGGATGAAAGGCACGGCAGAGAGGTCAGGTAGCCCTGAGTGGGAGGAGGAGGGACAGGGAGGATGCAGGACTCCCAAGTGAGAGGTCTCAGCCTTGAGAGCTTCTGTGGCCAGGATACTGCAGCACAGGATTCCGGGTCCATTGATGGCGTGGCTTAAGCTGCTCTCTACTTAATCTGGTGCAGCTGGATGGGGTAAGTTAATTCCCTTGTGGTGACTTTAGAGTTTAACAGCACCTATTAGACCTTTTGTCTGAAATATCCAAGCCCCCCAAGCCATTGTTGGTCAGTTTCTTGCTTTGGGCATTTGAGGAAATAATTGTGGTCGTGTGAATTTAGTTCTCCATCTTCCAGTGTGACCAAATAGGTAGTGTTCTTGACTTTTTGGCTTTAGCAGCTAAGCAGTGTGACTGACCTGCACTGACTTTTGTTTTTTGTCTCTTTTGTAAGCGCATCTTAACTTTGAAAGCCTGGAGCAGGAAGGCTGGTCTCACATCATATCCCACTTTTGCATGGTATGAATCAAATGGAAATGCTGTTAGGGGTGAAAATAGACTGCTTGAAAACTCGGCAAATTTAAGCATGTTTGTAGCTTTCAGGGAGTCAAGGGCAGGCATGCCTAGCTCATGAAGGCAGAGAGCCCACAGCTGTAACAGTTTCTGATTTCATACAAGGGTCCTTTTCACTTTGTGGGCTCATGTCCACTGCCCAAGCCTGAGGGGTGGTCACTGTGATCCCTCACGGGGGATCCTGGGCTCAGGAGACAGGAGCTAGTCATGGATTAAAGCATCTGGAAGGAGGAATTCTCAACAACTGGAAGGGTAAGGGAGGTTGGTGAAGCTACTTGGACCTGAAGTATGCTGGCTGGGGCATCAGAGACCGCTGCCTGCATGCTGGCCTGGGCAGATAAGCCAGCCACCTAAAATTTGGCATCTCATTCTCCTAACCTGATTTTTAAAGGTCTTTCTAGGCCTACAGAGGGATGACAAACAGCTAGTGCCTTGGTTGAATAATTATTGGAAAGTTGTAGTCGATTATTGGGATTATTAGTAGGAATGCAGAGAACATTTAGCTCAGCCCCTGTTGCATTCTGTTCATCTCTCCCAGCCCATATCTCACCCAGGGTTCTCACGAACATGACAGACCACCCCTACCCTGCCTGGAACTGGGGGGTTGCTTAGGTGCTACCCCCAGAAGATTTAATGTTGCTCTTGAGGGACCCCAGTCAGTTTCCAGGACAGTGGGTTATTTTGAAGAGCAGCACTGTCCCCATGATATCACCATGTGGACTCTCTCAATCCCACCCACATCATAATGGAGCCAAGACATCCTCATCAGAGGCCAAATCCGCAGGGCCACACAACTTTGGATTTTCAACTTTCCAAACCAAGAGGTAACTGAACCTCTTTTCTTTATGAAGTACTCAGACTCAGGCATTTTTCTATAGAAAAGGAAAAATGACTTATAATACATTATCCATCATCACTATGGCAAAAATATTCCCTAATATACTTACAAAATTAAGACCCTTCTCTCCAAATCAAGTACATTTTACAGGGGTTCTGTGTTGTGGCAGTGACAAAAACTGCTTGTTATTGTATGGTGATATGGAGATTGAAGAACCTCATGATCTCCTTCAGAGCAGAGGAGTGTAAATCTTGTATCTCCCCTGGGCATGAGCCAGGTGGACACACAGTCCTCCTTGGTGACACACAATAGGAGAGTCCAGCCATGAATGTGGGTCAGTTAAATTCCATGCTTTCCTCTTCCATATGGCTCTCCTACTGATACATTAAGTGCACTACTGAATAGATAATATCTGGCTTTGATAAACAATTTTATATGCACCAAAGAGCGGGCCCTCTCCCCGAACCCAGCAGCTCCTCTCAGAAATGGTCCTTCTGATCTGTATCTTCTGGTCCTAGGGGACCTCCTATTCCATCTTTCTCTTAAAAGTACTGTGGTGAAGAAGCTTTATTTCAGATTAAACCAACCACATAGGAGACAACTAGATTTCATGAGTCAGTTCCATCTGATTCAGAATGGACTCTAGGAGCCCATGCTGGGCCTGGGAAGAGAACATGGGCATGAACTCTGGTCACATCTCAGGAAGGGACCCAGGGTGAGAGTAACAAGAAACTGGCCTGTCAAGATGAGGCCTTTGGAGAATTTATACTTCTTATTCAGAGAAACAAACAAAAAAGAGTTTCAGATCCAGTTATAAACCTCAGAAATAGCATTTACTCTGAATAGTGTGGAATAGGACATATGATCAAAATATATGACGAATGTTTAAATTTTAAAATTATTACAGTAAAAGATATATTATCATTAATCCCCCTCATTTTAAAGACACTTACTCCATTGTTCATGTCACTTTCTGAAGCAATCCTGAGAGTCCACTTACCTGAGTGTTTTTATGAAGCATGATAAAAATATGGTGAATGCTGCTGCTGCTGTGTACCATCCAGTAGAAAGGCACATTCATGAAAACATTACAGTGTGTCTTCATCTATCTTATTCACCAAAGCTGGCACCTTCCAACTTCTAGCTCTTCACCAAAGTCAAAATGACCATGAAAGGGAAACATTTTTTAATCGATTTGGGACATCAAGGCAGCCAAGACAGCTCAACTAAAAATATATGATCACACCTCATGCAAAAGGCATATTTTGCTGCAGTCATGGAATTTTTGTTTTCCTCTTGTCCTGTACCATGTCCTTCAGTCAAAGGAAAGCTACAAAAACAAACAAGGCACATGAGCAAATTATTAGAGAATAAAAACACTTGTTTTGTAAGTCTTGGCATGACCATAAGCAGGGAGTTGTTTTTAAATTATTATTTGCTCTGTGGCAGAACCAGGCACTGACAAGGCTATGATCATCGGGGGGCACAACTCCTGTGTATGGGTGAGAAACACCACCACGGGGACTGGCCAGTACTGACCTCGGGCCCAGAGCAACTGTGGGGCAGGCAAGGTCAGAGCTGGGGTGGGTTAATGGCAGCAGGCCATTCTGCAGGGGCAGGGTTCCCCAGGGACCCGACCACGGGTTGCTGTCCTTGTCCAGCCCTGTCTTCCTCCGGAAGACAAACATGTTGCAACTGTGTTAAAAGTCTCTTCCATCTTTAGTGAATGACAGCTCTATTCTACACTTTATCTCTGCAGTGCTCTGAGTCATAGAGATGTCACAACACTGATGAATCAAAGTTTAACGAGCATGCCCTGCTGTGACTAGTTTTATGCACTCTGAATTTAGGTCCCTTAGCACCTGCTGCTGCTCCCTTTGGCACTTTCTGCCGTGTGATAACATGCTTGTCTCAACAGCTCTCAGGAGCCCCTGGGGTGGCAGGCACATCCTGAAGGTGCACACTCCTGCAGGGTGAGTGAACCATGAGTGCCTGAGCTTGGTACACATCACTGATTCCAGGACATATTGGACAGTATCCATCAAACGTGACCTGAAATGAAAATTTTCATTCTACAAAACAGGATTAATTACATCTTGAGGCACACTGCCCAGTAGATCCCCTTGCAGGCCTGGTGACTCCAGATTTTCAGGGGAAAATGGCTTTCCTTTGTCCTGGAAAGTGGGTGGAAGCCAGTGGAATCATGATCTCTACAACCTTACTCAGTGGATAAATTGTGCAAAGTGATGAGGAAATCAAGCAGAGCAGAGAAGTCCTGTTCTCAGCGTCTCCTGCCTGGAAGAGGCCTACTTGCTTTCCCTTTCTGTTATGAAAGATGGAAGAAGACTCACCTCTGCCTCCCAGGAAGATACCCACACACTCTGTGGGCCATGGGTCCCTCCACCCACAAGGGTAGATGGGTGTGATGGAGCTGCTCTCTTGTCGTATTAGAAAATGTCCTGCCTGTGAGCTTTGAAGTCCTGTCCTGTTACACTTCACTCTGTCTGGATGCATTCTAGTGAGGGATGGGCGCAGCATCTGGGCAGCAGATGACACATCGGGCAGCTGACAGGAGCAGGAAGGTGTTGGATGGGACCCACACCATCCTAAACTGTTCTCCTATCCCCCAGAGCCTTCTAACTTGCAGATTCTCACTGCAGAAGGAAGGCAGACACGAACCGTGCTGAGAGATGAGACGGCTGTCTGGAAAGACAGTTGGGATATGGCCTGCCTCCTCCCTCACCACTGCAGCTGCTCTGCCTCTACCCTCAGAGTGGACCTGGGCTCTGGCTTCCTCTCCCTGCCAAAGACCCCTATGCACCAGTCAGCAGCATCCTCTCCTTCCTGGGGAATGCAGGCCCAAATTACTTCAGGACATGAGGCTGGCTGAATGTTAGCCAGGTCCTGACCCTGAGAGACTGTGACCATGTGAGAGGGGCAGAGGCAGAGTGGACAGCACAGAGAGTGAGCTGTGGCCACAGCAGCAAGGTGCCACGCTCTGGGCCTGAAGGCAGAGAAAGGGACCCCAGAAACCAACAAACAGAGGGAATGGAAAGATGAGAGGAAGCAGGCTTCCCTTCTTGACTGTGGAGCAGCGAGGGAGATTCTAGACTTCTGACCTCCAGAATTGTGTGAGAATAAATGGGCATGTTTTTAATGCCACTGAGTTTGTGGTCATCTGTTACAGCATCCACAGAAGTCTCATACAGTGGACCAGCAGCTGCTAAGACTCAAGACAGAAGGTGTACCCGCCCCTTCACCAGGGTCTGACCTCCGTGTCGCTTCTAGAACAACCCCACAGAGAGATGGATCTGTGACTTTCCTCTCTGCTCCTTCCTGATGAGTGGAGTGCAGGCATGTTCCCTGGAGTGCTATCAGCTGTCTTGGACGGTGAGATGAGACAAAAAATTGAATCTTTCCTGCTGGGTCAAGAGTCACAACATCGGAGACTGGCTACTGCATAGGGTCAGGCAGTCTGCCTGATGTATTACCAAGAGAAGGAAGAAGTTGGAGCCAGCTTAGGCAAATGTCGTGTGGCCTCTCCTGTCATCCTGACCTAATCATGGTGAACAGAAAGTGATAATAATCATGATAAATGTGTCTCCTTTACTCTCTTCTCCTGGGGATCCCAGCTATTAATGCTTGGCTCTCTTTTCTGCTCAGACCATTGGCACACTACTGACTGTACACTGACGAACCAGAGGAGACAGCCCAAGTGGATGAACTACAGTTGGTGCAGTTGACCAAAAGCTTGTTCATGGTTTACACTCTAAAATTACGTTCTAAGGATGGCTTACATTCTAAGATATTTGAGATCAAATGTGCCTCTGGGATGTGTGATTCAGAGTTTAGGATAAAACTAGAGGAGCAGTCCTGAAGATGTGTCCCCTGTGCACACTTCTATCTTCAAAGCTCCGTAACAGTAGACTGCATATGGCTGCACACAGATCTTTCTCCTAAGTTCTTTTTATTTCTCAGTGATAGTGATTGCTGTTTCCTTTTCATGTTCACTCTCACTTGTTGGTTTTGACAAGTCAAGGCAGGTGTTTTGCAGGAGAACAAGTTTGAACCTCTGTGCAGTCTCAGCCCATCCTCTCCTAGACAGCAGGGTTGTGAAAATCCAGCCTCACAGCTGGGACTCTCCAGTGTGCTCCACAGAGCTGCCTCTCCATTCTGTGGAATTCGTGACCGATATCTTAAAGGCACAATAGCAGTAGGAGACAGAAAGTGTAGGCATCATTCAGGCTTGTATTCTGTTTTGTTTATGGAACAGAGCTTTTGATCACTTTTGTAAGTAGGTTTCTAAATACTTTTTCTTTGAGAGGCCCGAGGTTGGGGGGCTGCAAGTGCTATATTCTGGCCTGGTCACCCAGCACGTGTCCTTCTTGCTCAGCATGAAAGAGAATCAGGACTGGCCTCTCTGTGCTGGTGCTATGGAGATTTTTTGAGGCATTCACTAGGAATAAAAGCAACCTTTGATTATGGACAGCTTATCATCCTGTGTCTAACAAAGCCTCGACTCTAGTGAAAACCGACCTTGTTGCCTGGTTCCTGGCCTCCTGTCTTTAATGAGGCCAGGCAAAGACATGTCTTTTCTCTTTTCTCAACAGCTTGGCAACCTCACTCCCAGGTCCAGCCAAACTCTAGCAGTGCAGGGAGAGGTTACTTAGAGTAGCCATTAAAAGATAAAAAGAGAAAAATAAAGGCCAATATGTATAACACTACACAATGCGCTGGCTTGAACTTGAAGTGAATATTCTACCTGAGCCTTTTTTACCAGAGCAGTTTCGACAGGCCTTGCTGGCTGCCTTGCAGAGAGCTGACTGTATCTTCATCACACTCACAGGAGGATATTTTCAAGCTAATAAAATCATCTGAGAGTGCTGCTTATGACTTCAGAAATGCATGCAGGAGGGTCATTGCTTTAAATAAAATTTAATACTTTAATTTTCAACAAAGTGATACTTCCAAAGTGAAGCCCATGTGATTTCCATGTGATGTTTTGTGTTTTTGAAAGAAAATTGTAAAATCTATTTTGAAACATGGGGTGAATTCTAATTCTGGAAGTGTGTCATGAACCATTTATAGAGAGACTAGACACCTGAATTTGTGTGATTCACACACACACACACACACACACACACACACACACACACACACACAGACTGGAATTCCTAGCATTTTGGAGGTCACAAAGTTCAGGAGCAAGATACCACCTCTGACAAGTCCTTCTCACTGCATCTCACCCTGGCCTTATCACTGGCAGGCCAGCTCCATCTTTCTTCCTCTTTTTATAAGGCTATTAATGCCATCTTCTACCCCTAACCCCTGCCCAACTCCCCTGACATGTGCCCTCAGGGGTTACGTATGTTTCAATCACTGAACTTCTGGGGCCTTGTTCAGACCATTCCAGCTTGGAAGCTGTGTAGTTCTAGCAGCAGGAATTGGTATTTCAAAAGCAGAGTCTTAAACAAGAATCTGTAAATATCAAAAAGCTGAGGAATGTATGATTTTGAGTACTTCACATGGGCTGTTGCCTGTGTGATTGAGCAATGCACAGTGACTGGTATTTGTCCACTCTGTTGAGCTCCTCAGCTCCAGGGTAGAAGAGGCTTTCACAGCCCCTGTGTGAACTCAGCACCCCGTGTCTGCTCCTGGAACCACACCCACGTGTCTGTCCACGAGGATATTTTGGGTGCTTCATTGAGATGTCACCTTTGTGGGGCTCTCCAAGGGTTAGAGATTCCTGGAAGACAGCGGTGTCTTGTGCCTGAGTGTCACTGACAGGCAATGGTGGCGGGGGTCTAGTAAATGAAGATCTTATCATGGTGGAGGGAGACTGAGTTGTTCTCATACAGGTGGTTTCTTCTGGATGGCAATGACTGTATCATTGTTCAGTGCCCTGGAGAGACACGAGATTCACACAAGAGTCTTAAATAATTGTAATGTTACCAAATTATTCATTATCGTATGTAAACACTGATATTGTTATGCTTGGGAACATCTTCTAAGTTTAGACCTTTGATAATGGGCTGGAGAGCTGGATGGGGCATTCTCCAGTGTGGGACTTTCCCCTGGGAGGCTTCCACAGGGTGACTTTATGTCACTGTAAGAGACATTTTTCTATAATTATAAATGTAATTTCTAATTTTAGGTACAATGGAAGCTTATGTTTGCTTTGTCAGGGTCCTGAGGACTCCTTTTCCATTTTCAATTAAGAGAAAGTAACCATGAGTTTGTGGCAATTGTATCCTCACAGAAACAGAGATGGTCTTTGCTGGTAAACTGGAAAAAAAGTGATGGTTTCTGCTATCTGAGACCCCAACACAAGACTTCCAAAAGTAGGAAACATTTAACTTTTTATTTTGTTTAAATAAATGAATGAAGGAGTAGACCATCTCACTTATATGGGTCTGAGAAGTAGAAGTGTGAGAACTTAAGGAAAAGGAAGTATTTCAGTCAAAATAACCAAGAACTGAAATAAATAAGTCACACATGTATAAATACCGAATAGTTTCTCTGGTGTGAGTAAACTATAATAGTACATAAGATCCTAATGATATATAATAGACAGTGTGAAATAGGAAGAAAGGGGCTAAAGGTGTAAGGAAAGTGAGAAGGGTATGGGAAAGCTAATAAGGGAAAAGAAAAAATATGAGAAAATGAAAAAATGGAAATGAAGTGTTTGTAAAGGGGGAGGGGAGGAGGGGGTGAAGAGAGGGCAGGGACAAGGGGAAAAAATGAGAACCAAAACCTGTCATGTAGAGGTACAAGATCCCAGTAATGAATGTAACTGTACTGTATACCTAAAATGTACCAATAAACTCAATGAGAAAAAAATAACCAAGAACTATTCCTAAAATACCCACTGAGACTGAAGCTCGGGGAACGTGGGCCTTCCTAGCATGGAGGCCCCAACCTGTGCTGCTGATTCCTCCTGCTCTGAAGTGTGAGATGGGGCCATAAACCTAAGACAGTGACAGGAAAAGACACAAATATCCCCTTGTTGTCACTCAAGTGCCTGCCACCTCATATAGGCCTTTGTCTTAGACATGGTGCCAGCATATTTCCAACCCCAAGCCTCTCTCCTGGGACCCTATGTCTCACAGCCAACCATGAAGATCACCCTTCTCACACACACTGGCTCCATTTTACAGGAAACAAAGTGGAGACCGAAGTGAAAGGCACCAGGAAGGAGTGATTGTCATGAAAAGGTCCCATGGAATGAAAGAGCATGTCACAAATGGGACCCAAACTTCTGAAGCCCCCAGACCCCACTCAGCAGGATGTCTGGACACTTACCTGATAACCCCATCTACTTCCTGTCTAAGTGGGGAATGAGGAGAGTTGAAAGGAAGGAACCTTGACTTCCCCAATAGAGAGGCTTAGCTGTGACTGAAGCCATCTTGACACTTTCTCCTTCCCAGAGCCAAACAGCTTTGTTCCTGCACGTTGGAGCCACAGAAGGTGGAAAACAATATTTGCCATTTTGTCTCTCATGTGATTTTATGTGTCACTGTTTTATATATTTGAGACACGACACAGTCACAGAGACCAAGGTGGTCATTCTGCACGGAGGTCAGCATACAGGGGGAGGATCTCAGTCATGGCGCTGTCCTCCAGTTCTTCACCTTGTGCTTCCGGGACTCTCTTGAGAAAGAGATCATTTGTCTTTTCTGCCTCAAATATCCAAGGTGACTACACATGGCTTCTTCCTGCCTCAACTTCAGGAGACCCAGGAGTCCAACCGTGTTAATTATAGGAAAGAAAGAGGGAAGACAACTCTTCTTTCTGTCCATTCAAATTCATTTCTTACTGTAGTGTCTTTAGATGTGCTTTTGTGGCTGTCTTGGTGTCCTAAATTGATTCAAAACATCTAGCTTTCATGGTCATTTTTTGCTTCGGGGAAGAGCTAGAGGTCACACGGTTCCAGACCGGAGAATAAGGTGGGAGAAGACACAGCATAATGTTTTCCAGAGTTATCTTTTCATTGTGTGGCACTTGCAGCAGCTTTCGCTATATTTCGTAACACAGAGGCATTCACTGAAGAGAACTTCTAGAATGGCTCCAGGAAGTGGCAGGAACCATCAGACTAGTGTGTTTGCAAAGAGGGAAAGTATCTCAAGGGGGATTTGTGTGTCAATGACTGTAACAATTTTTTTTTTACTCACACACTATATGTTTTGATCAATTCTGGTGTGTTTGCATTTGTGTATGTTTATAAGTGTGTAAGTTTTCTGTTTGCCTGTGTGCTTACATGTGGGCTCTGCATGTATTTGCATGAGTGTTTGTGTTTGTGTGAGGTTGTGTGACCTCTGGGGGAAGCATGCAAAGACTGGTAGGTGTAGCTGCTTTTTTGGGGAGGAAAGTGTGGCCATGGCCCATTACGGTTTGGGTTGTAAATGTGCCCTCAAAGGGCCTGTATTACAGGCTTGGTCTCCAGGGTGGTGCTTTTGGGAGGTGGTGGACCCTGTGTATATGGGGGGGCAGTCATTGTGGGTATGCCCTTGAGGGGAATTTTGGGAACCAGGTCCTTCTGCTTCTCTCTTTTTACTTCTTGGCAAGGGGTGTGTGGTTGTGCTCTGCTACATGACCCTACTATGATGAACGGGGTCACTGCAGGCCCAAAGTCAAGGGACAAATCAGGGAAGGACGATCCCCCGAGGCTGTGAACAAAGACAGCCCTTTCTCTGTATGAGTAGATGAAGTGAGGCATTTGCTGTAGCGGCCTGCACCCACTGACCCTCCGTGTACTTGCAGTGAGACACAGGCCTGGGGAAGACGGACACTCGTGAGAATGTCTTCTGTGCGCACTGTTCATGTTTGCTGTGTGCTCTTGTTTGATTGCACAAGTGAAAGACAGTGAAGGACAGCAGAGCAGACAGGCACTATGTCCGCGTGTGCGTAGATGTTAGTCCTTCCCTGACTCTCCTTCACCTGGCACTGCCCCATACTGCTCACCTCTGTCCTGCATCTGCGTCCCTGTGCACCCGCACCTCCCCCTGGCTCCCAGGTTTCCCATTTTCGCCTCCCTGGGAGGTGGTTGCCTCTTGCTGGGCGTTGTCTCCTCTCCTGATGTTATGGAAGCCATGCTGGCCACATCCTGCAGGGTCAGCTTTTCTGCCTTTTCTAATTCTTAGGAACTTTTCTGCACTCCGAGTGGGAGCATGTCTTTCTATTATATTTTAAGTTGTAAATAAAAACCTTATATTCTTAACTTTTGGCCTAGCATATCATACACAGCAGGCGCTCGCTGAATGCTGAGGGAATCCCATTTGCTTTTAGCTTCAGCAAGGTGGTGTGTGAGTGAGAGAGACCAGCTTCAGACTGCAGTGGTCCGTGCAGACTTGGTATCTCACGTGACTGGCTACAGAAAATGCAGGTGCAGGAAGTGTGTGTGTAGGATCAATAGGCTGGGACATGTGTGAATAAATTAGGACTACAAATAGGAAAGTACTCTTCTCTTAATTATTCAAATTGTGCATGGTGGTTTAATGCTTATATTTCAAAAATAAAAATAGTCCTTTTTGGGAAATTAACATTTGGGAAAATGAATGTAAAATAAATAAATTCTAGTCTAAATAGCCTCTGTCCTGTTGATCATTGATACTGATTTGAAATAAGAGCAGAATTATACATAAAACTATGCAAAACAAGTGAAAGCAGACATTCCCAAATACTGACAGAGATGATCCCTGCACTGTGGGGCAGCCGTGTTTTCATTTTTAAGTGTTTCTTGCATTTCCTCAATTTTCTGTAATAACCATAATAGAGAAAACAAACTTTCTAGAGGTAAATAATTGAAGTGCTACTCCAGGTCCTTGACATAATGGCCAGGTAGCTAAGCAGTTCTGGAGGGTCTGGGCATGTTTCAGTACTCAGTGATTCAGGCTGCTCTGCTGCCCCAAGCGTGAGTTCTCTCCACCACCAGATTTTGAGCCGCTGGAAAGAGCAGTACAAGTACAGTTCAGAGCAGGGCAGGGCCTCTCATCTTGTGCCACATGTGGCTGAAGGACCAGAGCCCTTACCTCCTGTCCCTGGAGGGCCACCAGCCCTGACAACACAAAGGCAGATGAGGACATCAGTTCATCTCCTGTGCCCAGCGTGGAACAGCTGCTGGCAGTTTGGGTCCAGCCTCAGGGAAAGGCATGCTCTCACTCATTCTGGGTTTGGTGACCAGCTTGGCAGGTATGAATCTAGGGAGGAGGAGGAAGAGGGTGAGCTGACCCATACCCAGCCTGGCCATGCTGAGAGAGAGTGTGTGTGTGTGTGTGTGTGTGTGTGTGTGTGTGTGATAGACAGGCTATCCTGGCTTTGAGTTGAGCAGTGACCCCACTCAGGCTAGCACAGTAGTTTCTTATTTGTTCAATTCTGTACTTCCTATGAGTTCCCTTATGGTCTCAAGCCTGTTCCAAGCACTTTGTGTATATGTGGTTTTGGGGACAAAACCCAGGGTTTTATACCACTGAGTTACAGCCCAGCTCTTTCTGAATTAATTTTTTTTTTAATTTTGAAACTGGGTCTTGCTTGTTAAGTTGTCCAGGTGGGACTCCAACTTCAGATCTTCCTGCTTCAGCCTCTCTAACCTGGGATTATAAGTGAGTACCATCATGCTGGACTTGGGCATTTACTGTAGATATATTTTCTAACATGTGGCCTTTGATTTTCCCTATCTTGGGATGTTTGAGCACTTTATGTTGAAAGTGCTCAGCTGAATTCTCCTGTGGAGAATGTGGGACTATAGACACTCCTCAGGTAGTACCTCCATGCCAGCTCTTCTTGGGTAGCTCTGCCCTTTGGTTAAAGGGAAAACATCATGTAATGTCAGGACCAAATACAAATCCCCCCACCGGTGACTCATGGCACATTTTTAGAAAGGAAAAGTCACTGGCACTTTTTCTCCCCATAGAATGCATATTAACAAGTCCATAATATATTTTAGCATTGACCTTGATTACATTTGTTGTCATAGCAACAATCCTATTTCATGGAAATGTCTTTCAAATGAACATAAACGTGAACTTTGGGAGACAACGTAATGATTTTAAGCAATTGTATCAGATTCATATTTTCCCAAGGAAGGCACAATCGTGCTAGAGTCACATTTGTCAGCCAGCACACTGGGGTATGATGGGCCAGCTCAGCATCAGCACTGCGTCAGACACCAAACAGCTGCTGACACAACATGACCACCCCAAACACCTTTCTAATTAAGGACCAGTGGTGGCAGTGTCTATTAGAACCCCAAGTTTTGCTGATGTTAAGTCCCCGTCACCGTTTCTGTGTAAGTGCCTCATGATGAGCACAGTCCAACCATCTGTGGTGAGTCCTCAGCCCCCACAGGAACGACACAGATGTGGAAAAGAGTGACAGATGCTTCCAGCAGGGATGACAGCACCAGACACCCTGCAGGAAGGAAGAGGCTTCTTTCCATTACCCCTGGGTCTACAAAGGACCTAGCCTTGGTGTAAAAGCCCCACAGTGCTGGGCTGTAGCACTCACCACTCAGACATCAGGCACTGGAGGGAGGTGGAGAGCTCTGCTGCTCCATGTATTGCAGTAAAAGACCTGAGCACCCAGGCCATACGCAGGTACCATGATACGCCTGGGCTGTGTGTTTAGCCTATGTCAGAGAGTCCCTGACGAGGTCTGTAAGTGATGATGGCATCACCTGCTTGCACGAGCGGAAGAGTACTTTGCAAAGGCCACAGGAAAAGACTGAACTATTGCTGGAAAGAGAGTGAGATTCATTCCCCCAGGTGCAAATTCCATGTTTCCCCAGGGAGACTAATTAGGTGTGGTGCAGGACCAGACCTAGCTGGCGAGTGGTACAAGAGGATACAAAGTCTGCAAGCCCAGCCTCACCTCTCATTGCATCGCCATTGCAGAGATGGCGTTTCCTTTCCTTAACACGTTCCGGCATCCAGTGCACAAAGCCCCAGATCAGGAAACGCTGACAGGAGTGGCACTGTCATTCACCTGGGATCCTTGGTCCAGCATCAAGAGATCAGAGTTCCACCCAAATCATCCAGGTGAGCACAGGTCCACCTTTGTGTGCCTAAGATCCACGTGTTGGGCTGAGAACAAAATTTAGCTTAGGGCTGGCTGATCACCCCCTACAATTCCATTGCACATCTGGTCATGCACTTTACAGCCAGGCTGGGGGCAGTGCCCGGCTCCCACAGGTGGACATCCTGAGGAGGATGGTGGAGCCCTCGAGGGGACACCCACAGACCCCTGTGGTTCTCCCATCTGGTTCCTGGGAATGCTTCCTGTCACCTCCCTAGGACCTGGCCTGAGCCAGTGCACCGGGGCACCCTGGGCTCCAACTGGTATCTAGGCCCTGGCTCCAGGCTGGCAGTTGTGGAGATCAGCTCACCCTTTCTCCTATGTGGGCTTCTCCATAGGCCAAACTTGTTTCACATCCAAGGGGTGATCAAAATGGAAAGGCAGGCTTGGGAGAACACTGTCCTCATTCACCTTGTTCACTAAATCTAGCAACCCGTGACTTCTGCCTTTCCTCAAAGTTAAAATGACCATGATTGATAGGTAAATGGTTTGAATATACTTGGGACCAAGGCAACAAGGACAGCATAACTGAAGATGCTCATGAAAGAGGACTTTCAGAACTGCTTCTGAAAGTGGCAAGAACGATGCAATAATGCTTTTGAAGCAAGCAGTAGTACACTGAGGGTGGTTAATGTTAATATGTCTTTCACCGAATATATTTTTTAAAATAAGTTAAACATTCACTATGCTTTTCAATGACATTTGGGTTTTTCTCTGTATTTCCTATGGTCTGTTTTCTTGGTTGCTTTAGATAGGAAGAGTGGTTATGCCATTTAATGCCTCTTGGGTATGAAAGAGTTGCTTCTGAATTTTTTGTATTTGTGATTGGCCTTGACAGAAGACTGATACTCTGTCAGGCATTTTTGTAAGTGGGAAAAGAAGAAATAGCTCCAACCAATAAGAGCAAAGCATGAACTATTTCCTGAACATCTGTTTGGTCCACTGTACATTGAGGAGTCAAGTGCATAACCAGGGCTCCACCTCCATTCCATCTCCTGGGAGGTGTCTAATGCTGCCTGGCTTAGCTCAGCCGTGCTCTGCACAGGTATGGGGACGTGCTGGTAAGAGAATGATCTTTCACCTGTTAAAGCATGCAGAAGGACACTCAAGCCCAGTGCAGGTGGTGTAGACAGACAATTCTTTAATCTTCAAATTCACCTGCACTGTTATATGATTTCAGAGATTTTTGGCTCATAGTAGGGAGAAAGCTTCTGAGACAGCAAGCTGCAGATAGGGTTAAAGGTGTGAAACCGCCCACTGGCAGGCTCAGATCCATCTTCTCTGAACAAGGATCTGACTCACAGTTTTTGTTTCCAGCTTCATTGCTCTCACATCTACAATGGTCTCCAACTTTTAACTTCTCTAGCTTTAGCTACTTATTCCGGGATTCCTCTGCTGCTGTGAACTCCCAAGTCAGGAGCTGAGTGCTTCTTTCCAATTCCAGCGCCAGCTGAAACCCTGTTCACATCACTTCCCATTGGCTGTGTGGACATGGGCCAGAGCCCCACTGCCTTTGCTCGCCATCCGGTTGAAAACAGCTGAATTGTGTCTGTAGATGACGGGATCACAGGTATATCACTGCTAGACACTGCCTTGCTGTCACGGCAGCAGTGAGAGGAGGAACTCGGCTGTTAATTGTACCCTGGGTCTGGCTGTGTCCAGCTTCTCTTCCAAGGCTGTTTCACCTACAGCTTCAGCCCACAATCACTAGGGGCTGACTGGACATGTGAGGAAGCAGCCGGACCCTGGCCTTGCCAGTTGTCTCTGGCAGCCTGGGCTCTTGCGATTTCTACTCCTGGCAGGGTAGATGTGAGGGCTGGAGGGCGGACTCCATGTGGACACACTGCCCCTGGCTCTACTCTGCCAAGACCTCTTCTAGTTTTAGGTCACAGTCATGGGCAAAAAGAATCAAAATCTCCTGTTTCAATCTAGTGGAAAAACTCTTCAGAGACCCTGGAATTTGGGGTGGTTCTATGCAGTAACCTTTAATCTAATTAGACCCATAAACCTCTGTGATAATCCAGTCAGGATCCAAAGTCATTCTCTGCAGGAAAATATCCACACCTTTACATGTACATTTTATGTATTATCAACAGTTTTAGATATTCCCATGTTCCATTTCCAACTTAGGAAACCCCAGGGTTTTTTCACTTCTAAATACATAAGAGACAGTGGTTTATAATGCAGTGGTCAAAGAAAATTTTTTATTTTTCTAATTTTGAACAGCTTCAGAAGTCATAACAAAAGGAGCATAAGAAGCACTTTCAGGACCAAAGGTTTAAGTTGAAAAGTTTCCTCGTGAGCACCTTTATGTAGAATCAGCTCATCTGCAGTCCATCCACACACACTCACAGAAGTTTCTAGGTGACTGTGAGGAATAAGTTCATTGTAGACATAAGCAAGATTTACACAGTTCCTTACTGACCTCAGAGAGGCTCCTCTGAACAGAGTTCCTTTGCTTTCCCCTCTTTTGCTGCTGGAATTTTCCCATACAAGGTGTCCAGCTTTGTTTTGTGTTAGCTAGACCATGCCAGTGGACATCCAGATGTTTACTAGGACATTTTTCTGGCTGTGTCCGGAGTTTTAGGAGCAACTGAGAGTCGGGTCAGTGGGCTGGGGAAGTAGATGGCTTTCCTTAGTACGATGGGTCTTGTGTGGGTCAGGCAATGACCTGCACATGACAAAAGGCCAAGTGTCACCCCAGGAAGTGGGAGTGCTTCATGTGGCTGCCTTACATTGTCAGCTCTTCTGTGTGTTCAGACAGGAAGTGAGATTCTGGCTCTTCTGGGGTATCTAATCTGCTGGATTCTGGACAAGAACAAATCCCTCCACTCTCCTGGGCCTGCAGGTCAGGGGACTTCAGCTTCCTTAACTGTGTGATCCCATTCTTTACAGATCCCTTCCTGCACACACACACACACACACACACATATCCCATTTAGTTCTGTTCTCTGGAGAGCCCTGACTAATCCTCACACTTTGCCAAGCACTTTCCGAAAGGCTCCAGATTGAGAATGAAAGGCTTGAGACCTCTTTGTGAGTCATGCAGTTAGGACATCTGGCAAGACTCAGCCTTATCACTGGCTTGCAGTGACATCGAGAAGAAAGGAGATTCTCCTAAACTCTTTCCTTTTGCAAAAGGTTACACTTGCTCAATTTTGGGAATCATATTTATATCCTTCATGTGGGCTGGTATATGAAATTCCCTGCTCTTTTTGCCTAACCAGTGGCTGGGAGAATCGAAAAGTACACACATGCACAGCACACAGCAGGGTGTGCAAAGCACTGTGACCAGGGGCCATGTCCTCTGCTTGTTTTCCATGTGCATATTCCTGCCTAATTACACAAATGCTGTGAAAATGTCAGTCACATGAATCTGTTTGTGTAAACCCCGAGGCCATATGCGTATTCTCCCAGGTCACCACCACTCACTGGGTGACTCAGCACCAAGATGCTTTCCAGGACAGGGACAGCTGAGCAGGACTGTCTTGAGGCTGGGCACTGAGGGACAAGGCGAAGCTTGAGCACTGTGAAGCGGGGCACCACAGTGTCACATATGATTTATATGTGAATCATATAAATGTGATTCACAGTGTCCACCCTCCTGCTCCACGCATACTCACATGTGACGTTGTCAGAGCCGCTCCCCGAGATCCATGGTAAACATCTCCAGATCCACCTCCGGGTTCTGTGGACACCCCATTTCCTTTTCATAATGTAGAAAAGAAGCACAGCTGTCAGGTTAGAAATGGGTAAAGTCACTGGAGATCCTGAGGAGTTAAATGGCATGAGCATGTGAAAAGGAGCCCTTGTGGAGACGAGAGCCCCACATCGTTGCTAAACTCTGCCCCCTGTGGGTGTCTCAGATCTGAAACCAATAGCTCCCACTGATGCTCTGAGGTGACAGCTTTTGGTTGCTTTGTTCAGAGCTTGTGCCTGTGGCCAGCTTCTAGATGCACGAGCAGAGGCCTGTGAATAGTGTGTTGATGCGTACTTGGGGCCTTGGCACATGAGGCCCCTCCTTCCTGAGGAAGAAGACGCTCTTACCAAAGCCAGGCATTAGGCCCACACCTGGTAATACTCCAGGTCCATCTTACAAGCTATCTTCTTGTTTCCTCCCTGTGTTCATTCCATTTCCTTCCAACTCCAAGAGACTTCTGGACCAAGAGGTGGCCCAGATACTATCCTTCTTCCCATGTTTGAGTCCCTCCTCACCAAGAAGGATGTGAGTCTTCAGTTGCAAGCCAGCTGATCATGGACCAATCCCACAGAAACCCTGAGCCAAAAGAAATTTCTCCTCTTTTGAGTTGCTTTTCAAGGTGTTTTTCACAGGGACAGAAAGCTGACAGAGTGCTCCTTGAGCCTTAGGCCCTTTCTGGACCTGCAGGAGCCTCCCAAAAATCCATACTTGTCAGCATACATCTTTTCCCTGTTTCTGGGGGCCAGGGTCCAATTCTCAGATACTCTCAGATCATTGTTAAAAATCCTAGTGTTCCCTCATAGCCCCCACAATTCCAGTATGACTCTGCATGCAGTAACTTTATTTTGAATACAGTTTTCCTTTTTCCTTGAAGTAACAGATTAAGTTCATTGAGCAGGCTGAATATGTCACACCAGTAAGCTAGTTTTGTGAACCGTTCTGTGTCACTAAAATGTCTTGCCTGTAGTGACTATTTTTCTAAAAGAAATCTCTGGAGTGGTTCTCATGAGTCATAATCTCTGACCAGTGATCTCCCTTTAGAAAACCATCTCACTTCTACGTATGAAAGAAGACCTGGGTGCTCTGTGTCGATCTCCTCAGAGAGCTGCAGATGTAACTTAAGGTCACCTGCTTTAATGTGGATGATCATTTTAATCACATGGTACAAAATGCTGCTAAGTACAGGTGACATGTTTTGGCCAAGCAGAATTTCTCTAGAGGTGACAGAACATGCAGTCCTACATTCAGTCACTTCTTTGACTGGAGTAGTGAAGTCAGAAAACCATCCATCTGCTCTGTCTATGTGTATACTGACATAAAATGACAGACACAGTTTTCCTGATATCTAAAAAGACTTGAAAAGCTCTGTAGCTGTGGTGTTAACGTAAGTGTCCATGACATATCCTCGTGCACACTGTCCCGAAAATATATCACAAAAATAAGCATTGTTGCCTTGTTTTCAGCATTGGTAGACTTGTCAATCACATTAACCCCTCTAACAATCGTGTTTCAATATTTCATCAATTTGTGTAGTTATGGTGTTAGTTGAATGAGGAACACATGTCACCTTTTGAACTTCAGCCTCTCTTAAAAGTTCACAACCAATGTCCCCAACTGCAGGTAAGAACAACTTTTTACCAATGGTAAAGGGCTTCTTACCTTTAGCAATGCAGCTAGCCACTAAAATGATGTGGTCAGTGCGGACACATCTGATGAAGGAGTAGCCTTTCATGACTGCTCCTGTTCTTGTGTTCACATTGTTTTTTTTCTTTTGAAAAACTCCAAAGGCTTGTCTTTAAATTCAGGGTGCTTAGTCTCCTTGTGGCAAAGCAACTTGTACGTTTCATATCTTAGGTAGGTAGCAGATTTCCATGTATTATAGCATATGGGCTTGGAGATGTGAATAATCTGTGGCAGTGAACCCATAAGTCAAGCAGGACTCCTGGTATTTTCTTTTAAATGCGTCTTTGTTTTTGTTGGCACTCTTAGAGTCTTCTGCTCTCCCACCTTTGTGTCTTGCCCCATTTCAAAGAAGCCCTTCAGAGATTTTTAAATTCATTTTAGCTAGAGTTAGCTTGGGGGCTAAACAAAACTATGACTGAGATAAGTGCATAGTGTGGGAAAGAGGTGCAGATGGATGTGGTAAATAAAATAATGGGTGGGTCACATATAGACTAAAATTAGTGTCAGATTTGCACTTAAAATCTGCTGCCAGATGCAGCTTAATTGTCACTTGCCACTCACTGACAGAGTTAGGAGTCTGTAAGCAGTGATTTATTATGAGGTCTGTGCAGTCAGACCTTTCTGTGGTGTTAATCTGTGTTTGCAGCTTCTCCCCAGCACTAGCATCATTGCCTTAGCTCCACCTCAGGTCATCAGGTGTTGGGAGTGATGCTATATAACTTTTGGGAAAAATCAAGTGATGAGGCCTAGCTCTCCTGCCTACAGGCCAGCTGTGGCATTTTAATTCATGGCTCCATTTTGGCCTGTGGTCACAGCTAGGACTTCAGTGGTCTGGTGATGATGTGATGCTCCAGAATGAGATTACACCAGCTGAAGACATCCTGGGAGGAGCAAAGTTTTCATCTGCATAGTTCCTCGTTCTAGGATTTCTGCTGCCCTCCGAGTCATCTGTTAAATTTGTTTCTCCTGATGTACTGAACTCTGTCCTGAGTCATTTGTTACATTTGAGTCTCCAATGTACTGAATAAACGGTAGCAGATCAGGGGCTTTATTCTTTGCCGCCCAGAGTGGCACTGATCAGGCCCAAAGTTCAGGTTCCTCTCAGTCTCATGTTTTCTACCCTTTTCGTATAAATAGTCAATTTGCCTTGTGCTATCATAGCTCACAGGAATCTGGGACTTACTGCAGAGGTTTTAGTAACTTCCTCTTTCCCTGTTCCCCGCAATCAGGCATTAGATTCTTTTTTTTTTTTTTATTGAGTTTATTGGTACATTTAGGGATACAGTACAGTTACATTCATTGTTGGGATCATGTACCTTTACATGGCAAGTCTTGATTCTCATTTTTTTCCCCTTACCTCTGCCCTCCCTTCACCCCCTCCTCCCCTCCCCATCTACTAACACTTTATTTTCATCTTTTCATTCTCTCACATTTTTTTCTTTTCCCTTTTTGTTCTTCCCCTACGTATCACACCTTCCCTACACCTTTAGCTCCTTTCCTCCCATTTCTAAATGTCAGTAATCTTATTAGAATCTTATGCATTGTTGCAGAATATTCACACCAGGGAAACTATT
>NW_022900926.1:65002203-65016556 GCF_012274545.1 Fukomys damarensis | reverse complement strand
AAAGCAGCAAGAAAATATATGAAAAAATGTTCCACATCACTGGTCATTCGAGAGATGCAGATGAAAACAACACTAAGATTCCACCTCACCCCACAAAGAATGGCTGCTATCAAGAAATCACACAATAACAAATGTTGGCGG
Organism: Fukomys damarensis; assembly: GCF_012274545.1. NCBI lineage: Eukaryota > Metazoa > Chordata > Mammalia > Rodentia > Bathyergidae > Fukomys > Fukomys damarensis. Next base: position 65,016,415 of record NW_022900926.1, on the reverse strand, counting down.
GGTTGTGGGGAGAAAGGAACCCTCCTCCATTGTTGGTGGGAGTGCAGACTAGTGCAACCACTATGGAAAAATCAATATGGAGATACCTCAAAGAGCTTGGACTGGAGGTTCCATTTGACCCAGCCATCCCTCTGTTGGGTATCTTTCCAAGAGAACTGAAAGAATCATATCACAGAGAAGTAGGCATTAGATTCTTATAAGGAGAGCACACCTCAATCCCTCCCTTACACGGGTCAGGCTCATGGTGTTCTGAGAATCTAATGGTGCTGCTGACCTGACAGGGTGGGAGCTGAGGTGGTGAAGTGAGTGGTGGACAGTGGCTGTACACACAAACGAGCTTCATTTGCTCTCTTGCCCCTGTGTGGCCTGGCTCCTAGCAGGCCTGGACCAGTACCTGTACGTGGTTGAGGACCTCTGCTGCTAAGGGCACTGGCTCCCCTTCCTCTCAGGATGAAGCTGGTCTGTCTTGGGCAGCTGGTAAGGGCACTTTCAAATGGGTAGAGTTGGACTTTGGTTTATAACACCCACCCTGCAAAGGCAGGGGTTCCTCTGTGTCTTCAGATTCTTACTCTTCCTTCTGTAGTCTTTCTCCTGCTGATTTGACAGATCTGTGGGGCACCGAGCCCTGCTTCTTCAGACAATGCCCACCCAGTATTAGGAAGTATCTCCTCAGTTCCTGCACTGGGAACACAGGAGAGGCACATTATGAGGAATGTTTTGTGCTTGGGAACTCATACAGACACCTTGCAGATACTGGGGAGAAACTTGGGAGACAGGCAGGGCCACATGTGAGTGCCATCAGCCAGCAGGAGGCCAGTTCTACCACTGCCTGCTTGTGCCAGCTACTCAACCCTTTGATTCTTAACTGGGTCCCTCATCTCAGGGGGAGCTTGGTCACACCCGTGCTCACTCTTTCTCTGAATACTGAAGCTTGTTTCTGAGAAGCCATGAATGCACACCCACACTTCTTTACCTGATCAGAAGGTCGCAGCATCTTGGGCTGGTGGGGAAACCGTGTCAGGTGGGAAGAGTGACCAGGTCAGCCCCCAAAGTTGTAGGTGATACAGAGAGGTGCCTGGGGAAAGGCAGCCCAGTGGAGAGGTAAGCAGGGAGGACCAGGTTCACTAGGGCTTTCTGTAGGTGGCTCCCAGGGGCTCTAGCCACACATGGGCCAAGGCTTCTGTGTGTGGGAGGGGCTTCAGGAAGGAACAGGGTGGGTGGATGGGAAGTTGATCAAACTTTGGGAAGAGACAAGAACTGTGGAAGTCGTGGCTTAAGTATGTTTACAGAACCCTTGGTAGTCTGTGTATCAGTGTGGGGTAGCCTTTAAGTCAGGGTCTAGGCAGTTTCTATGCCCAGGGGAGGGGACACTGACCCAGAGGCTGGGTAGCTAAGTCTACAGGCAAACAGGTCACCTGAGGGGGGGCGTGATGGAAGCTTGAGGAAGGTCTCAGTGGGCAAGGTCAGGCTCCCCTGCGCCTGGGCTTCACCCCACCTCCTGCCGCCTCATTGGCATCTCAGTGCTTCTCATGTTAGCAGTCCCAGCGACCCACCAGGGCTGCCAGACTGCTGTTGTCCTCTGTCAACGCTCAGGGCAGAGCCAGTTCCCGAAACTCCCGCCCCAAGGCGGTACAGAGGCCCAGGCTTACTCACTCGCCAGCCCAGAGCAGACTAAGAGGAAACAGATGTCTGTGGCTGTGAGTCTGCCTCTCGGCAGCTTCTGAGTGTACAGTGCCTGCTCCCTGAGTGCCTGGCACCCATGGGTTGCCCCAAAGAGGAGTGTCACCACAGGAAGGTGCCTCTCCCTTGCCTGTCTCGTGGGGAGGGAGGGAATTCGAGATCAGCCCCTGCCTTGGAGTGTCCCCTGAGCTGTCCACTTTCCTGTGCTCCCCCAAACTTCACACGCGGGGCTCTCATAGAAGGGGTGGGCAGTTATTCTGATTATTCATTTATGAATCCATTTGTTCATTTTCTTACTAAAAATATTTTGGGGATTGGCACATAATTCAGAACAGTCACCATTCTGTGAAGCTGACCGGGGTGCCAAGTGTGACCTGAGTGTGTCCCTGCCACCCTTGGGCTCACATCTGCTCCTGCCCAAGACTCCTGTGGCTTCTGCTGTGGTCAGTGGTAGATGGCAGGTGTGTCCCAGACCACTTGAAGGTGTTGCCAGGGGTGAGCTCTGTGCACAAGCCCTCTCTGCTTCCTCCAAGCCCCAGACTCCTGCTCCTGCCTGCCCTGCAATATTTGGATGGCAGTGGCTGGGTCTCCAGGCATCTTTAGCCCCCGTGGCTTGGACATCTGCTCCTGTCACCTCCCTCGCCCTATCCTTGCCCCTGATGCACTGATGGCCAAGTTCTTAATCCTGCAGCTAGAAGGAAGCACCTGCCCACCTGTGATGATGAAGTCTTTGCTTGTTCAGCTCTGAGGGAGGCTGTGGTGCCACCTGGGTGTCATCCCTACCTCCTGGACCTCAGGCACAAGGACTTAGTATCTGAATCTACATGAAGATTCCTGTCCACTTTGTGCAACAAACTCCTGTGTGCCCTATGTGCCCTCCCTCCCCACAGCAGGAGCCCTCATTTTCAGGTTCCAGACTCCAGTCTTCAGCTGAGTCCGATCCAGTAGCTGGGGAAGCCCACTCACCAGCTGCCATTGCTGATGGATACCGAGCCTGGGTCCTGACTCTGGGGGCTGCATGATGTGTGGGCTGATCTCTGCTCCCATTGCTTTCCCTCATCTCACGGTCCCCACACTCCTGCATCACCTTTCCTGCCCAGTCGACCCTGGCCTGAGCCCTGGATGGAAGGTGCTACATAGCAGTGAAGATGACCCCCACAAACCTCAATACTCAGTGGAGACTGAACCTCTTCTCTTCCTGCCACGGCAGGTTCTGTTGCACCTGGTATCACCAGGGCCTCCTTGGTACCTTGTGGGCGAGACCCCCGGCATCCTTAAACTTCACCTCCTCTTTCTCCACCAGCCATCTCCCTCTGAGTGCATACTCCTCCCTCTTCTGTCTGCTCTGCTAGTCTAAAGCAGCACTGGAAATGGACCCATAAGCTCCTCCTGTCTCACAGGTCCAGAGCCCTGGGATTTGGGTCTCCAAGTCCTTCATCTGGACTCTGATTCCTTGCTACTTCCTCCTGGAATGGCTTGTCCTGGCTCCTGCTCAGCTCAGGCAGAGGCCAGAGGAGTCCAGGGCATGGCATGAAGCTGTGTCCCACCATGGGTTCTGGCTGGCTGGCTCGGCTGCTTGGCTGGACTGTGCTGCCCCTCAGTGGGAGCCTGATGGGTACTGTCTTTCCTGAGCATCATCAGGTCCTGGCCAGCACTTGCCATAAGGTGGATGGTCAATAAATTCCCAGGACAGAGCCAAGCTAATCACAGGGTGAGGTCTGATTCCCTGAGCACCTTCTCTGATGTGAGACCAAGGCCTGGGAACTCCCCTCAGAATCCTCTCCTGTCCGTGGGCATCCCCTATTTTTTGAGGGTCCTAGTAAATTTGTCTGAGTGTCCCATGCTGCCTTCCTGCCCAGTGCGTGGGCTAGTGGCTCCTACGACTTGCCCTGCTGTGTGCTGCTGATCGCTGCCTGCTCACTACCACTCTCTGTCTCTTGCGACCCTCCTGCTGGGATTCTTAGTCTCCAGATCAGGAGTCACTGGTCTGGTGCAGTCTGGTGCCTGTCAAGAGCCTGTCGACCTCCAATTCTACCTGGATGGTGATTTGAACTACTGGGTCAGGCCTGTCTCCATGGCCTGCCCAGCTCTCTTCTCTATGTCCTGGTGCCCCAAGTCAGAGGTGACCTGTGCTGTAGGGATCCCTGTGTTGGGTAGACAAGGTTACTTGGCTAGTGCTAAGTAACATCTGGAATATTGTGTCCAAGGCAAGGTGTCTGTTTCTTGGCATTGCCACAGTGAGGGTCCACAAACCAGGAGACCAGAAGTCTGAATTTGGGGCTGTGCACCCTCTGCCTATTCCTGGGAGAACCCTTCCTGCATCCTGCACCTCCTAGTGCTTCTAGTGATGCTTGGTGATCCAATCACACAGCCCCAGGCAGTGCCTGCCCCATCACAGGGTCTCTCCCTGGGGTTCTCTTGATTCCCTCTGGATAAAGATGCAGTGGAGGAGAAAGGCTGCCTCCTCCAGGAAGGCCCTGTCTCTGCTCAGTGCCATCTGCAAAGACCATTTCCCAGATGTTCACATTTACTGGCCCCCCAGATGTGACTTTTAAGGGGTTGCAACCCAGCCACAGCCTCTCTGGCTACTCCTTTTCTGCTCTTCCTGCAGATGGACTGGCTTTCCTGGCCTATGTTGTATTCTACTCAGTTCTCCACAGGCTGGAAGGCCTGGCTGGCCCCCATTCCCTGTGTACTCCACTTGCTTTGTGGTTTCATCATGGTGGGTCTGTTCCTTCCTTCTATGACACTGCAGGGAGTGCTGTGAGTCTCAGCCTCCACGCTGCAGTGGGGACACGGTGTCTGCTCTGCCAGCCTCACGGCCTCTGGCCTGGGGGAGTGCACAGGGACTGGGGCTTCTGTGCCTACCACTCAGTGCCCTGTGCTCTAGGAGCTCCCGCTCCTCTGCACCGTGCCTAGGGCATCTCTGCCACCAAGGATGCTCCCTGTACACACCATGTGATGTTGGTGTGTGCATTCTCTCCAGGAAGCCTCCCTGACACTCCCCACTGGACTCCAGGAGCTGTGTGAATTCCTGCCAGCCAAGTGTGCCTGGGGGTCCAGAGGATGGGAGGTTCTAGGAGGGTCCAGGAGAATTCAGCGCAGGATCCTGCCTGGTGTCCCCAGCCTGGATGAGATCAGAAGGGGCTGAGAGTGACCTCCATGAGTCTTCTCATTAACGTTCTTGAGGAGGTGTCCATCATCACACATTGTCAGGACCAAGTGCCAAGACCCTCAGTGTCTGGGAGTGGGTGGAGGGACCAGGTGGTACTGAGCCTCTCCTCTGTCCACCATCTAACCCGGGAAATACCCCCTTCCTCCTCCCCTCTGCCCACTCTGGGTGATGGCTCCTCCTCCTCTGTCCCCATCCTCCTGGTAAGGGACCTGCTTCTTCACCTGTTCCTGTGGACCTGGGTGATGGGTGCTGGGCTGTGTGGGAAACTCAGTGCCATTGCAGGTCTTTGGAGTCCTGGTCTCCTGCACAGGCACTTCCTGTCCCTGAGGCTCCTTTCTTCTTCTGACTGTGGGTCCCTAGTGAATTTAGGCTGCTGATGGACACCTGTAGGGCATTTCATGTTGGATCCCGACTGAGCAGATGGGCAGGTGTAAGTGAAAGCCAATTCTCTAGCAGAGGCAGTACTCTCTGTTTCCAACTGCCTGGAGTAAAAACAGGGAGACTCCTCTTTAGAGTAGAGATTTTGCAAGTGATTAAATTAATCTTTCTGTACAGAAACATCACCAATGCAGAGAGCAGTCATATGTCCCTACTGGTCTCTTTGTGCCTTACCTTTTGTTGCTTGCTACTTTAGAAAGACTGGTTTCATGCTGGGTAATTTGAAACATATTTAAAGTGTAGAGCTTTCATTTTTTTCACTCTTAAGTAGAGTGGAAGTTTCAGCCCAGCCAATCTTACTGGATTTATTTATAGCATTTTACTTCCTGAGAAAAGACAGGAAAAGTGAGTCCCTGCATTCCCCTTTGTGTCTGGTTCCTCCCAGTCCCCGTCTGGAGGCCCTGGGTGGACAGGGAGGAGGGGCGGGGTTCATCACAGAGGGGCTGGACTTGGACTTGGACGGTAGGTACTGGAGCAAATGGCTCGAGCAGAAGGAGGAGTTATGTCATTCCTTCGAAGGAATGAATTAAGCGCGCGTCCTCGAGTGCCTGATTGACAGGGCCACTCCAAGGAAAGAGCATATAAGGCACTGGCAGCTGCGTGGAGCAGGGAGCTGCATCTACTGGACAGTGTGCAGGGACCGTGGGCTGTCCGTGTCCTCTGGATCTGACTTGGAATACTGGAATCAGACATCACTGCTGCTTTGTGATATACAGGTAACCACGCTTTTAAATTACTACGTCATTTCACTGGGCTGTAATTTTCGGAAAAGGCTCTTGATTTAAAAGTGGACAGAAGTAAACAGTGAGACAAAGATTTCTACTTTAAAAGGGTGGTGTAGCCTCACACGCCCACAGAGCTAAGGCTTCTTCATGTGGAGTTTTCATTACTGAGTTGAACTCCCAGGTACTCAGCTCACAGGGAGGGCCAAGCTGTGTCTCCCATGCCGGCTCTGTCCCTTTGGACCTGGCTGCTTTCCTCTGGGTAACATGTGTGTTTTCAGCTTTGGAATAAAAAGTTTCCATGCTAAAGGTTTGTTACTGAGGAGGGAACATGACAAAGAAATTATAAACAGTTCTCTGAAAATGTGAGAACTCTTAGAGATTATTGAGATTGCAATTCTAAACATTATGAACAGCTGAAAAAGTGTCAGCATGCTATTTGTAATTTACAGTAAGGCTGTGGGAAGTACTATGCTGCCAGGGAACAGAGCTGTTTTTAAGTTTGGAGCATAATTTGCGTACGAAATGGAGCTAGCCACTTGCTAGGGACTGGGGACAGTAGTCTGCGTCTGGTCCTCAACCCAGGAGATGGGCTTAATCCCAGAGTCCCACTATTCATCCCACTGTTCTTCGTGGGGCTACACAAATACCTCTTAGTGAAGTCATTTTTCCACTTTGCTCATATAAAAAGAATTTTAAGATTCTTTGTAAACATCAACTATATTCTGTTGTAGAAAGGCTTCAGAAATGCTTAGAAAAATATAACCACAGACACAGAATGAATGCATGAGGGAGAAAGGTTTTTGGGCAGGAGTGACAAGAGCGCCCACTCAGCATGGTGCCACTCCCCAGTCCTGTGCCCCTGGGTGTCACTGGGTCCTGTACCATCTGCTGGGACCAGCCTTCGTGTCCCAGGCCCAAGATGAGAAGGCAGTGTCATGTGACAAGCCGCAGACCACTGATTCTTTGTATTTCTTCAAGAATCAGCCTTATTCAGACTCAGGCAAGTGGAGCTCAAGTTTGTCAAAACAGAGCTCAGGGTACATCTCAGCCAGGACTTCTGAATTTGGGCCCCTGAAGTGAAGTGTGTGTCTCTGTGCAGAGCCAGTCATGGCACCACTGTGCACAGGGCAGGAAAAAGGGGCTCCAGGAGTAGTGTTGGGGATGAGGAAGCCTGCGAATGCACCTGGGTGCTTTCCCTAAAGCTCTCTGGGAGCTGCCTATGTGCAGGTTCCATTCTGTTGCTTAGTCCTGCACAAGCTCTTAAGAAAGAGGCCCTGCCTCAGACTCTGTCACTCCTCCTGGCTTTTGGGAGGCGAGGGTGGGAAGCTCACTCCCCAGCCTGTGCGCACTGTACCAAACAGCACACAGTGAATATTCAGTGCCTGATGTGTTCCTCATAGCTACCCAGCTGGGCAGTTCTGTTTTCCGATCCACAGAGGAGGACACTGAGACAGAGAGGTTAAGTGGGTGGCTGTGGGGAGCACAGCTCTGCCTGAGGCTGCAGAGCTGTAGTTCATGTGTTAGACCTTGCTGCCTCCTGCAAAGTGAGGGGTGGCACTGCAGCTGCCAGCTGTGGGTTGCACTGTCTGAGCAGGACTCCAAATTGCAGGAGGAGACCCAGGGGTCCCGTGGGGGATCAGGGACCACCATTTCCCACTTCCAGCTCACAGAGTATTTCTGGAGTGGGAGACTCCTGATTTCTTTTCACACTGAGAGGTTAGAGAGCTCTAATACTCTGAGAACGGGAGGGATTGGAGCATGAGGACTGCAAAAGGTGCTGAGGACCTTGGCCCCACACTGGTCCCAGGGCTTCTGGAGGCTGCAAGGAGTTAAGAGCAGGCTGGGCTTGGGTCCAGGCCTCCTGACTTCTGGTCCAGTGTCCACTGAACCATGCCAATTTAGAATCCCTGAGAATGGAAAAACAGGCCTGCAGGAAAATAGGAAAGTAGGGTAAGAACTGTTGTGAAGTAAGATCTTCTGTTTTTTCATAAAAATGATGTGCCAAATTATTTATTCCTAACTTTTATATACAGTTAATATTGATTCTGCTTAATTAAATTGTGCATAACTGTTTTTTCCTTTGGATATTTGCACCAAATGCCTTCACAGATTATGGCACCAGCCTGGATATTTTCCTGAATTCAAGCTTCCTAGATGGAAGTCCTGGCCACATCTCTTATTAGCAGTTACTCCCCAAAGCATCACCCTCCCTGTCCTCCGCTTGCTCACCTGCAGAATGGGCACAGTCACAGTCACAATTACCCACAGGTCGCCAGGAGGACTGAACACCAGGAATATCCAGGCTGTTGGAAAGGACATTTCTGCCATCATGTGGAGCTCCTGCGAGGCCCTTTGCTCCTGATCTGTGTAGGCAGAATGTCTGTAGGAGCAGTTGGCACTCGAGCTGTGGGTCTGCGCCTCACTAATATGGCTGCTTTTCTCCTAGGTGAACTGGCAGGAGGCAGGATGCTCTGGGGGCTGGCTCTGCTGGCTCTGTGTGCATGGCCCAGCACTTTCGGTGAGTGTGATGAGTCCTGTCATCGATAGAATGGCCTTGCCACAGGTGGGGGACCAGGGAGCAGCAGGGCTGGGGTATTAACTTTTGAGCCTTCTGACTCCCTACCACATAGGTATATTTATATATTTGACTTGTGAGTTGTACAGCGTGGGATGATTTATTTTTGGAAAATCTTGCTATTAGGGAGAAATACCTTCTCACCTATGGATGGGATTCTTGCCTTTTGAAGCTCAGCTTTCCTGCGTCCTGTTATAGCTCCAAACATAGCTTCTTTTCCTCCTGCTTTTTTTCCTGCCTAAATTATTTTTACCATGAATATTTCTCCATGTATTTGTTTTCTTGTAACATAATTTTTACTGATTGTATGATACTCTGTTTCAGATACACTTCAGTGCTCTCAGACCAGTTCTCTGTGGGCTGTTACTTTATTTTCATTCATTTAAATGAAGATGCAAGGAGTGTTGTTATGAATAAGTCATTACTAGCATTTGCCATTGTATCCTTTGGATAAATTATAAAATTAGAATTGCCATTTTAATAGAGTAGTTAAAATTTTTGATTATTTCCAGCGGTGGCTCTATTGGAAGTGGTAAAATTCACACTTCTATCAGCAAGAGTGTGTATTACGCTTTAATGTTCCAACAAGTATTAGCTGCAAAGTTACACTTTTGTAAAACTTTCTCTTCAGTGTATTATTTTGAATTATTTAAACTGTTATGATTTTGGCAAGATCTGATAACTTTCCTCACTAGTGGTTGGATGGTGACTTAAAACCATTCACTTGTAAACACGAGACCCGTCATTGTCTCAGATCCACCCACAGTGTGTGTGGGATTCGGAGATTGTACTTTTCTGAGACAAAGCGATGCTCTCATAGTTATGGAGGGTAGTAGACGCCGAGGAAGCAGCGCATTCTTCAGTTGCTGTCCTGACCTCCGTGCTCAGCACAGGGCAAGTCTAGGTTTTCAGACCCCTGCCTGCCAGGCTGTGGTGGTGGGGAGGGGCTACCCTGGAGGGCAGCAGTGAGGCGCAGTCGCAGTGTTGCTTCCTGTGCAAAGGCTGCCGGGCAGACGGGCCTGGACTGGAGCGTCCTGCTATTGGCTCCCGCGCCTGCTCCTTACCTGTCAGGCGGGGCTGGTCCTGCTGCTTGCGGACCATCTGACTCCCCCTCATGGGGAGAGTGACTTGCATCATGTATGGCCTTGGGACCCTTGTGGAAAGGGTGAAAAACTTGGGAGACCCGGGAGTTTCCATGTTGTAAAGCAGTGCTTTAGCACCTGGGTCCTGGCAGGTGGTGACCCTCCCGCTGTGGTTCCTTTGGCAGCTGGTGACCAGGACGAGGACACTGTCTTCGACCTTTTCAGCGTCAGCAACATAAACCGGAAGACCATCGGCGCCAAGCAGTTCCGAGGACCGGACCCTGGGGTGCCGGCTTACCGTTTCGTGCGGTTCGACTACATCCCCCCAGTGAATGCCGCCACACTGGATAGGATCATCAGGGCCACGCGGAGGAAGGACGGCTTCTTCCTCACAGCCCAGCTGAAGCAGGACGGCAGGTCCCGAGGCACCCTTCTGGCCCTGGAGGGCCCGGGGCCCTCCCAGAGGCAGTTTGAGATCGTCTCCAATGGCCCGGAGGACACCCTGGACCTCACCTACTGGGTGGAGGGCACCCCGCACACAGTGTCCCTGGAGGATGTGGGCCTGGCCGACTCTCAGTGGAAGAACATCACCGTGCAGGTGGCCAGCGATACCTACAGCCTGTATGTGGGCTGTGACCTCATGGACAGCTTGGCCCTGGAGGAGCCCTTCTATGAGCAGCTGGAGGCAGACAGGAGCAGGCTGTATGTGGCCAAAGGCGCTGCCCGTGAGAGTCACTTCAGGGTGAGTACTCACAATACAGACTTTACCATGGTGTCTGAGTTTCACAGGTGGAGTTCCACCTTGGCAAAAGTGCACAGCACACACATAGCACCCATGCTCACACATGTGTGAGCCACAGGCACACACACTTACACAAGCTGCATAGGCACCTTCAGAGGTCATACACAGGCACACACTTGTACCAGCCATACCAGTACACTCTTACGTGTACTCACACACCACCCACAGACACATATTTGTACACACCACACATGTGCATGCACGTGCATGTACTTGGACAAGTGTGAGTGCATGCCACACATCACACACTTGTGCACACAAAAACCATACAGAACTACACAGCCGTTTGCCATCATGCATAGGTACAAACCATACACGAGCACCTGTACACTCTCATCGGGCACCCAGAGGCACAGACATGCACACACAGAGTGGACACCTCCTGCACTGTGGGGAGAGTGCCTTGGTTGCTTCTCCCCGCACTGGGGGTCAGTGGCTGGGCTGAGGGTCGTCTGAGGACCCAGGTATCAGTCTGTCATGGGTTTCTGGCAGCCCAAGAATTGTTTTATTGGGGCTGAGAGCATTCTTAGGGTCTTTGTTTGGAAACAAAATGATGGGAGAGCTCCTAAGCTAAGAGCTGCTGATTGATGAGAGAACAGCTCTGTGTCGCTTGTTAAGTTTGGAACAGGGTTTGAGGCACTGAGTACCTACAGTTGTGTGTCTGCTCTAGTGTCCCCGACATACAACTGCTCCCCATGGTGATGGTGTGAGAGTTTGAATTTGGATCTCTTCAGGCCTAACACTGTATAGCCTGATTGTCTCACCAGGCTGGGCAGAAGTGTCCATGGTGCCTGATCAGCCACTGGCTACAGGGGACCAGGGCAAGTTGCAGGGCCCTGGTCCCCATCATGCATTCCGTAGGCTAAGAGTGCTAGATGTTTCCAGCCTGTGCTAATTTTACTCACAATGGATGTATCCAGATGAAGCTCTGCTGTAAGTCCAGGGGCATCTGTGCAGCATTGTCCTTGAGACAGCCATGCGTTCCTGCAGATAAATTCAGGTTAACTCTTGGCTATGTGAAGGAAAGGCTGTCAGATTCATGCTTCATCAGTGGGCATCTCTCTGGTGGCATGAGGGCACATCACAGCAGTCTGGTGCCACAGAGTGCTGAGGTCTCAGCCACAGGAAAGGACACCACGGTCCCGGTGCCCTGCAGTAAGTGGCCTGGAATGTCTGTCTGCACGTGGCCAGATGACCTAATTCACTGCGTTCCCTGGGGCCTCTTCTGTTCTTCTCTGTGGAGTGTTTTCCTATGGTTAGCACATTTTTCATGTTAAAATTATTTTTTTGTGTCGTGTCTAAAAGCCAGGTTTCCAAAGTAACAGATACAGAAAAAAACTGATTATAAGATTTCAAAACTGCCAACTCTAAACCAGAGGAGACAATATAGTGTTGGAAAACCTTGTACATTAAAAAATGTCACTTAGCTTTGCATCAGGCACTTCCTGTTTGTGTTTTCACAGGGTTTGCTGCAGAACATCCAGTTGGTGTTTGAGAATTCTGTGGACGATATTCTCAGAAGGAAAGGCTGTCAGCAAGGCCAGGGAGGTATGTGTGCTGGGCACAACGCATCCCTGTCCTGCCTCAGTGGGTTCCTGCTCTGCATGGATGCAAAAGTGGCCATTCAACTAGCAGTATTTGAGTAAGGCATTCTTACTATTTGCCAGGCTGAAAATGACCAGTTATCAACGGATACATTTTGAATATATTTGAATAATTTTACAAGCTGAAAAATAAATTACTGGCATTGTAGTCTGATAAACACAGGCTCCCCCTTCTCCAGTGTTGCTGTGTGAACGTGATAACCCCACACCACACCCACTCTCCCCTGGCACCTTATGTTGCATTTTCAGAGTTTACTTGAGCACTTAACAAGTGAGATTTGTGTGCCAGGTTCTTTACACACAGCCCTCAGAATGACTTTATGAAACAGGCACTTTCATTGCCCTTGTTTTACAAACAAGGAAGCTGAGCCCCAAGCTGGGTGTGTTCATTTCCCAGTTCACCTGGGGGGGCGTTCCTACCCTGCTGGTGGTTTCCTGAGGAGAAATTCACCTGCTATGTGACTCAGTACTGGGATATTTCCCACTAGACCACTTCTTCCCTTCAGTTCTGAGGTTAGGAAAACTATAAATTGCTTTTTAAAGGAGCACATACCAGGAATGAATGTGGAGGCGTCTATGTCCCTAACCTGGAATGGCACCGTCATTGCCTGAATCTCAGTGAAGGGGGTTCTGAGCCCTGCCAGCTGTGGCCCTTCCCTCAGGCCTGGCAGCATCCAAGCATCAATCCAAGACCACACACTTGCTCCTCTGGGTGGGTGAGGCATAAGGCAAGAAGAGTGTGCAGATGTGTGTATGCTAATACTTTCCTGGGCTGCTTTTGTGAAGAGGGTGCCCCTTAGCAGGGCGTGAATTGCAGAAACTCCTGCGCTGGACTTCAGTGTGGCCTGAATTAGGACGAGACCAACAGCAGCATGGTGAGCCAGCCACCATGGCCAAGAGAGGGTCACATTAACCTCAAAGCTACAGCTTTTTGTCAGTAAATACTGTTTCGCTTGTTTCTAACCACAGGCGTTCTAATGGGGGTGGCTTCCTATAATTTCTGGACACATGTAAAACAAACATTTACAAATTAAGCCCCTCTTCAAAAATCAGACTTTAACAGAAATCTAAATCCATTCTTTCCTGATGAAGAGTTAGTATAGACCTAAGGATTTATAATCCTCATGTCCACATGAACAGCTGTTAGAGCACAGGAGCTGGTGGTGCTTCACAGAGAGAGTTCCCTGCTCCTGCACTGTTACGTCAGACTGAAGAAGCCTGCTCTCACGGAGACAGCCAGTGCCTGAGTTGGCGCTGAGCAATAGCGTGGCCTTGTTGGCTGTTAAAAGTGAGAATACCTCAGCTCTGCCAGGGGCCCAGCCACTAAAATTTCATAATGGAAAATACTGGTGTAGGCAGGAGGGATGCACAGTGGATGGGAGATTTTACTCCCAACCAAACTAATTCACATTGGAGGCAAAGTGGCCAATAAGACACATGCTAGTTTTGCTTATGTATTAAAGAATGGAAAACGAATATGCTGCATAAGTTAAATAGGTTTAAAAATGAAAGTCCACGTGCTGAGTAAAATCCACCTAGAGTTAGTGCAAGGTACTGTCTCTATTATGTGCCTGTACAGCTATATACTCTCTATGTAGTTGGGCTACACTCGCCTCAACATGGATACATGAGTGATAGCATAATGATTTCAGGTTAGTTCCCAACCTTAGTTTGAGAATTGGACTGAGTGTTTATGACTAAGTCATAAAGACTCAATAATGGAATGGCCGGCAGGATTGTAATGTATACCTGGAAGGACTCAACAATGGAAAGTCTGAAGGGAGTACATCCCTGGCCGTCGCCCCAGAGAGGAATCTGCAGCCCAGATGTGGGTGGATGAGGCTTCCCTGTCTGGAACCCTTGTCTCAGCCATGGCCGAGACGCTGCCCTGTGTGAATGTGTAAATCACATATTTACCCACGCATGCACATGAACCGCGTCTCCAGCGGGGTTGTGCGACTTCTGGAATAGTGGAAGTGATGCCCACGGTCAGGCCCGCACTATTCTGAATCTCCAGCTTCACCTTCTGGAAGAACAACCGGAGACATGAAGGTCGGCCAGGGAGTTGAGCCCTGAGAGCAGAGTGTGGGTGTGAGGACCGCTGCTTCTGGGAGAGCAGGCTTATTGGGGG
>NW_022900926.1:64993578-65001759 GCF_012274545.1 Fukomys damarensis | reverse complement strand
ACACGGGGGGAGTGGAGAGTAGCTGCCAGGGCGCTGGGGAGCCTGTAGGGCATAGGGGACACCTTCAGGCTACAGGGGAGGCTCCAAAGTAAGTGGGTACCTCCAGGGGACAGAGCGAGCCTTCAGAGAGTATGGGGGACCTCTGGGGTGCAGGGGAGGCCCTGGGCTGCACGTGGTGAGTGGTTGAAGCACAGGTGTGTTTGGGACAGGAGTGGAGAGTAGCTGCCAGGGCGCTGGGGAGCCTGTAGGGCATAGGGGACACCTTCAGGCTACAGGGGAGGCTCCAAAGTAAGTGGGTACCTCCAGGGGACAGAGCGAGCCTTCAGAGAGTATGGGGGACCTCTGGGGTGCAGGGGAGGCCCTGGGCTGCACGTGGTGAGTGGTTGAAGCACAGGTGTGTTTGGGACATGAGGCTGCTGATGGAGGAAGCTAGAAACAGACGATCCCAAGCCCATTTGCCTCAGAGGAGTGACGCAGCGCATGCGCTACAGATACGCGCGCCTCCTAGCTGCTCTGCGTTTCCTGTTGGGAGGCTGCACTTTCGCTCATCTGTGAAGCTTTCATGTGCTAAGCTCAGTTCAGCAGGGCTCCTAATTGGAAGCAGCGACCTCCAGGTCCCCTATATCCTTGGTACAGTGCAGCAGTGGCCACGCAGGGCCACGCAGGGCAGCCTCATGCTGTGCACCGCTTAGAGCTGGGTGAGAGGCTGCAGTGGCCAGGGGCCCAACCTTGCTCTGCTTTCCCTTAGCTGAAGTCAATGCCATCAGCGAGCACACGGAGACCTTGCATCTGAGCCCTCACATCACCACGGAGCTTGTGGGCCACGGCGTGGATCAGAGGCCAGAGGTGTGTGAGCACTCCTGTGAGGAGCTGGCCAACATGATCCGGGAGCTGTCCAGCCTGCACGCCCTGGTGCACCAATTGGACGACAACCTGAAGAGAGTGGTGCGTGCTCCGGTCGGGGTTGGCGGTGGAGGACTTTGGTGGGTGGCTCCTTTTCCCCCAGCTGGGCCTCAGGGGGGCTTAACACTCACTGTTCTGGAAAGAAGTTGACTCCATTTAAAAACTGCTATTAGCCATGCATGGTGCTGCACACCTGTAATCCCACTACTCTGGGATGCTGAGGCAGGAGGATCACAACTTCAAGCCCAGCCTGGGTGACTTAGTAAAACCCTGTCTCAAAATTAAATAAAAAAAAAAAAAACAATTGTTGGGGATGTAGTTCAATGTGAAGCCCTGTACTCAATCCCTAGTACTGCAAAAACAAACAAACAAACAAACAAACAAATAATATTCCAGACTGGGGAAGTTTGTCTTTGCTGCCAGTTGATAGGTACCTATGAAGAGGGAAATGTCTTCTAAGGGCTGTATGTGACAGGTTAGAGAAGAACTGCTGTCCCTGCAGACTGGCCACTGCGAGGTGCATGGGGGGCAGTTGTTGCCTCTCCAGAGCACAACACAGCACAGGGAGGACCACGGGCTGTGGATAGGGACTCAGGCTGAGTAGTGAGCAGTGGGTGGTAAGGCTCAGGGAGGGTTGCAGCTGGAGCAGGGGGTCCAGGATGGGAGGCTGGTGAAGAGGAGTGAAGGAGGGAGGAGTGTGAGGCAGGAGGGGCCCAGGAGGGCATGCTCTCTGTTCAGGGCCAGTGGTGTTGGCAGGTGGATCTGCAGAGGCTGTGTCTGCCACTTGGTCCCAGCACAAGGAGGTCTAGTGTACTGCTTTGCTGGAGTCCAGATGCAAGGGAACCAGCACAACCCATACTCCTCTGAGAGTGAGTGGAGGGGCCCGAGAAACCCTCTTATGGTGGAGGCAGTGGTGCTGGGGTAGCCCAGTTTGGAGCACACTTTCTGGAACCTTCCTCCAGGGATGTGAACAGTAGATATATCCATCCACTCACAGACCTCCTGCTTCCTGGAGAGAAGTTACCAGCTCCTAGGCCTCTGCAGGTCTTTATGACCGTGTCCCTTCTGGCTGCGAGGCTGCCTGACTTGTCACATGGGATCCTTGGGCAGCATCATTCAGCCTCAGGGGTCCAGGGAGAGAGTGACCTGGCCAGGTAGAACCCTGGTGATGCAGCCTGGGCCAGACCTGGTCTGGAGGTGGGACTGAGGATGGGTGCATGGCCTACAGCCCCTCATTATCAGGAGAAGCCATCTCTAGGACAGGTCCTTGACTGGGAGGTGGGGACCAAGGGTGTCTGTGGACCAAGAAATCAGCATATAGGTGTGTTTCTGTGCATTTGTGTAAGGGAGGGTCTGTATCATTCATCAGAGCCCACAGGTCCTGTAGCCCCCCGAAGGAGGAATGGTTACCTGGAGAAAGAGCTAAGTACAGAGGACAGAGGACAGAGGACAGCAAAATATACCTGCTTGGTGCCTTTCCTTGTGTCTGTAAGCTTGAGGCTGCTAGAATCACAGCCCTTGATACCTTTTCTTTGCATTGTCAGAATAGTACCTCTCAGATCTGGTGAAAAAAGGAAGAATGAGTGAGCTCACAAACATCCTGTCAGTTGCTGGATGCAGAGGACAGTGGCCTCTCCTCCCTCCCCAGCATCTTGCCTTCATCCATGAGGCATGCTCAGTGCAGAAGTGGGAGAAGGCAGTGAGGAATCTTGTCAGATCTTAGGAGTGGAGAAGAGGTGGGAATCCCTCATGAAGGTGGAGACAGTCTGCTTGCCTCTGCACTCCCGTGTGATTCAAAACAGGATCCCCGGGGTCCTGTGCATCCTCCATTGGCCTCCACCAGGCTCTCATACCTTCACACTCACCTGCTGGTTCTGCTTCTTGAACCGAGAAGTCCTCAGTTAAGGAGGGATAGGCTCCTTCACCTACACGCACCACAGCGGAGTGTGCTCAGTTCTTGCCTGTACCTAATGTTACCTCTATTTCTAGTCCAGTGATAACCAGTTTCTCTGGGAGCTCATTGGGGGCCCTCCCAAGACGAGGAACATGTCAGCCTGCTGGCAGGATGGCCGATTCTTTGCAGAAAATGAAACCTGGGTGGTAGACAGCTGCACCACCTGCACCTGCAAGGTGAGACTCCAGCATCCCATCTTTGGGGGGCAGCAAGGCCAAGTACAGAGGATGGTTTTGACCAGCACTAAACATGGCATGTCTTACCTGGCTGGGTGTGGCATTGCTCAGGGACAAATGTAGAATGTGTCAGATGCACAAGGTGGCTGAGCACAATGGCCAAGAAGTGGAAGAAGCTGTGAACATGATTTTGTTTTGCACACAAAGAAATCAAAACTCAGATGGTGCCATGACATGGCTAGGAACAGCTGGCACTGGCTTTGCAGACTTTTCTCTGGTTTGTTTGCCTCTGTTCAGTTCCCATGGTGCACTAATACTCAACAGAAACTCCAGAGGTGACAGGAATCACTGTGGCACATGCTGGAGGTGGGATAGCTTCTTCTCCTCCCTCAGCCTCGGCCCAGGGATTCAGACACTAGGTTGCATCATGTGTCCTTTCTCCTCTCCTGCCAGACACGGGAAGGTGTTGCTGTAGTTTTGCTTTTGATGAAAGGAGAACAGAATCACCTGGTGGGATTGGGGTGGGGAGCAGTGTTCATCTCTCATTTATAATCTAAGCTGTGACTTCTGTGGATCTGTGAGTTGAAATCATCCAGTACCCTTCCAACGCTTTCCATTAGCCCCATTGCCGAGGTTCACTACTTTCAGATGCATTTTCTATGATCATCTTTTTTTTCCTTGCAGAAATTCAAAACAGTGTGCCACCAAATCTCTTGCTCACCAGCAACATGTGCCCATCCATCCTTTGTGGAAGGCCAGTGCTGCCCCACCTGCTCTCACGGTAAGTGGCCAGCTGTGTTTGGGGTCCACCTGCTCCAGGAGGAAGTGGATGTGGAAGCCAAGGGACTTCTCAGGGCCCTGGGCTGCCCATGGGCAGCTGGAGTCTCAGGAGTTCAGGGACCAGGACCCATCACTGCTGTCCCTGATCACATATGGAAGTGAACTCCTGGGGATCCCCAGGGACCAGAGGTCCTGGCAGCTTCTGATCCAGATGTGGCCCAGGTAGACACCACTGAGAGGCAGTGACCTCACCTGGGTCTGGGCTGTTTGAGGACAGTGAGTCACTGCCCAGCTGTACCATGGGGAAACAGACAAATGGAAGCAGAGGCCTTTACCCAAGGGTTGGAGTCATAGAGGGCTACTCTAAGGGGCAGAGGCTGAGATTCAGAGATGAATTATGCACTGGGCTATCTGGGTCTTGGCACAAGGTAGCGAGGGATCTAGCTGGCTCCAGAGCTTGCTATGGGCCCAGCTCCCTCCACCCTCTATGGAGGCGACTGTCGCCTTTTGCATAGCCTGAACCCATGGGCTCCCTGGTGCTGGCTCCATTGGAGTTCAAGTTAAGTGGCTGGGCATTTGAAGCGCTTTTGCCTTGGCTCCTATCCGGCATGGGGCCAGAACCCCATCACATACCCAGAGACAATGGTGTTGCTGCCACCTGGAATGCTTTCCTGCCCTCATTTCCCCTCCTGAGACCCTGTGGGGCTGAGAATCCTTTGCAGGAAAATCAATCTCTTCACCCTTAAGAGAACAGTCTTGGCAGGTGTGTGCCCTTTAATTTGGGCACTGCTTCCCTTTCCTAGAGTCTCAGCAGAACTGTATGTGGCCAGACTCAGTGTCTCTGACTTGTTCCTATGTTGCTCCTGTCCTCACACTCCAGTGCACACCACAAGGCCAAGGGCTCAAGGCTTGAATGTGCTGCCCCACATGCCTTGGAACTGCATCCAGTGCTCCTTCCGTGGGGTGCAGTTCTCCCTCATTAGGGATGCAGACTGTGACTCCAGCTGACCAAGGGATGCAGACCAAGGGACCTGTACAGAGGGACCCACAGGGGTACAAACTCTCTTCTGGGCCTGGCAGGGGCACAGCATGGGCAGTGGAGCCCCTGGATGGTGGTCTCAGGACTAAGCAGTACTGAGGTCCTCAGGGGACTGAGCACTGGATATATAGAAAACAGGTTTGGGAGGAAGCAGGCTTTGCCACTGTGATCTTGAGATGTGATCTTTCTGAGGCTCATCTGTAAAGCACAGAGAAATTATCCCCAATGCTGCAGTAAGTCTCATGCTGGAAATAAGCCACACAGTGAGCATGCCAGTTCCCAATTTAGAGTAAACCCACTGGTTGGGCAGCATAGAAATACATGATCTTAGTTCTTTCCATAATTCTGATCACAAACCAGGTTGGATGAGAACCTAATCAAATTCAATGATCAGGTTCAGTGTTCAATCACTTTGTACTTCTGCACAAGGATGACAGTCTCGGGGTCTGGCCAGATAAAGGGGTGGTCTGGGTATCAAGATCTCAGGGGCATAGTAGTAGTTCAGGGCTCCCCCACAGAAGAGGGCCTCTCTCACTGTCATCCGGTACCCTCCAGTCCCACGTTCTTGCTTCCTGGAAGCTTGGGGCAGTGCACATGCTGGGCTTAACACTTAGTTCACTGGAAAGCTCTCCTGCCTGAAGTTGCTGCCTTTGTTCTCCATTAGGGAATGCAATCACTTGTGCAGAATTTCTCTGCAGGAAGCTGCCTTTTTATTTAATTTTTCTTGATTTGAATTATTTGGAAATAAATTATGTGACCTCTAACTTCAAGCAACAGTTGCCATCTAATATTAACATAGGGAAAACAGCAAGTAGCAGGTTAAATCTTCCTTAGAGATGTGATTCAGTGCTATCTTTGTACACCATTTTTACAATCTTTTGAGCATCTTCCCTGGATGCACAGAGTAAGCTCCTCGCTCTGGCTCTGTGGAGAACTCAGTCTTCTCTTGGCAGGAAGCTAAGTCCTGGCCCAGGTCACAAGCCTTTGCACTGCTGGGTCCATTTGCTCGCAGGCCACCCAAACCTCCATGTCCTCTGCTGGGCATTCACCCTGCTTGGGCTCCTGGGCCCTGGGAAAGAACCTGGCCTTGATGTCATTCTGTCTGTGGCCCAGCTTGTGGTGAGGGGCCTGACTCCATGTGCTTTCCTCCATCTTTAGAGGAGGACGGCGAGGAGGGCTGGTCCCCATGGTCAGAGTGGACAGAATGCTCTGTGACTTGTGGCTCCGGAACCCAGCAGAGAGGCCGGTCCTGCGATGTCACCAGCAACACCTGCCTGGGCCCCTCCATCCAGACTCGGGCGTGTAGCCTGGGCAAATGTGACACCCGCAGTGAGTGTCAGCTACCTGTCCACCCCAACTGTAACCCTGACCCTTGGCCTAGTGGGTTGGAGGGACAGAGGCACCTCTGGATTCGGGTGACCTTGGCTCTGAGATGCCCCGTCCCTGGGAAGGTGGGCTCTCCCCTCCCGTTGCCAGCTAGGAAGCATGGCACAGCCCAGACGGCATGCCGAGACCTGACCTCTTCCTGTTAGTCCGGCAGAATGGTGGCTGGAGCCACTGGTCACCCTGGTCCTCCTGCTCGGTGACCTGTGGAGTGGGCAACATCACACGCATCCGTCTCTGCAACTCCCCGGTGCCTCAGATGGGGGGCAAGAACTGCAAAGGCAGTGGCCGGGAAACCAAGCCCTGCAAAGCTGACCCCTGCCCAAGTAAGCATTGCCCTGGGACCCGATGGGTGGGATAGGATGAGGGCACAGAGCTCAGAGCTGGAGGCACTGCAGTCAGGGTTCCTGGCCACCAGGGCCTGTCCCTGCTCAGGTAGTCAGCACAGCTCCAGGTTCTGTGGCCTTAGGCTTCATAGGGTCACAGCCAAAGGCCCCCTCACCTGAGTTCAGCACAGACTGCAGTCCAGTCCCCAGTCACCTGTGCCTGAAGAACAGTAAGCCAGAACTGTGGAGTCAGATTGAGAGAAGCAATAGATGCACAGAGCATGTCATGGGAGGACCTTCCCTGGGTCTATGACAAGTCAGAGCTGTGGCTTGGGGGACTCGTGGGTCACGGCCCAGGGGCTTCTCTAGGAAGCTGGTCCTTGGGGCGCACAAACATAGCATGATGGCTTTCATGCCAGTTTATGCATTTGTACAACTGTGGGGTGGCTGCCATGGGTAGTGAGCTTTGATCTCACACAGTAGCATCTCAGACCCTACCTTGCTAAAGAGCCCTGGGCTTCTAGCTATAGAAAGTCAGCTCAAGAGTTTTCAATCAGAAATACGAAAAACATCATAATTTTGTCATCTGTGTCACTCTCTGATTGTGACCATGAAAGGACCTGGTAGCCCGGTCAGTCCTTCCTACCTGTAATTCACCTGGGGGAGAAGGAAAGCAATTCCTTCTGCCTTGTAGGAAGCAGCCACACTGCTCAGCTTGGCCCTCTGTGCCTCACAAGGCTTATCTTGCTGTGCACCCTCCTCACCCCACCTGAGCCCCTTTCTTGGTGCTCCCTGCAGTTGATGGCCGCTGGAGCCCCTGGTCCCCCTGGTCAGCCTGCACAGTCACCTGTGCGGGAGGAATCCGGGAGCGCACGCGAGTCTGCAACAACCCAGAGCCACAGTACGGGGGAAAGGACTGTGTGGGGGATGTGAAGGAGTACCACATGTGCAACAAGAGGAGCTGTCCTATAGGTAGGTACACAGGGTGTGGGGGGCACATCGAGGAGGGCATAGGGTGTCTGAGGAGCTGCCTGTAGCGAGTTGTTACGTCTGAAGAAACAGCTGACTTTTATTTGGATGCACAGTGTACTAGTTAGATTTCCTGTTGCTCAGACACAATACCTAACACTTGCAGCGTAAAGAAGGAAAGGTCAGTTTGGCTTAGGGTTTCAGGAGATGTAGTCCATGGTCAGCTGTCCAAGGCAGGAATGTCCTAGTGGAAGGGTAGGGCAGAGGAAAGCTGCTTAGTTCATGCTGGTGGAAAGCAGAGCAGGGAACAGTGCCAGAGAGGAAGGGGAGACAGAGGGACTGTGTAGCATTCCCAAGGCCATGCATCCATGCAGGAGCAGACCCTACTAACCTGCTCAGCATTTTCCAGTCTAATGGAGTTGATGTGTCAGGATTAATGGTCACGCACAGTGTAAGTATTTGTGGAAAATACTTGGAAACACAGAGAAAAAAAGATGTTTGCACCACATAAAGGCAGCTGTTTTTGGCCTCTGTGTTCTGTTCCTTCCAAATTTTTATGTGGAAGCAGAAAACATGCAATACAACGTGGACACTGAACAGGCAATGGTCCCATGTGTGTGTGCCCTGTTTTTGGCTTTTTTTTTTTTTTTT
>NW_022900926.1:64953548-64993118 GCF_012274545.1 Fukomys damarensis | reverse complement strand
TTTTTTTTTTTTTTTTTTTTTTTTTTTTGGTTCTGGGAATTAACCAAGGCCTCTGCACTGATCAGTGTCTTCAGCCTTTTTTATTCTTTCTTTTAATGTTGAAGTGCCTCACTACTCACTAGTGCCTCACTAACTTGTCATCTCAGCTACTTTCTCATCTCTGAAACACAACACCCAGGACCGCAGCTGTATGGAGGAGAGGTTTATTTGGCTCACAGTTTATGGAGGTTTCAGTTCAGGGTTGGCTGGCTCCAAGGCATGGCAGAGGGGCATCACAGCGCAGAAACAGCTCATGGCAGGGTGGTGGCGAACAGAGAGAGAAGGAGGAATGGGGAAGAGGTAAACCCTTCTGGGCCATGTCCCCAGTGATCCACCTCTCCTGATCAGATCCCATCTCCTAACAGCAAGCCAGCTGAGAACTCATCAGTGGATTAATCCTCTTATGAGTATGGGGTGTCCAAGATCTGCCTTCCTTCTGACACTGGGCAGGTGACAGGTGCAGGGATGCACTTCCTTTTGCAGCACTTTCAGCGGAGCTGGGCAGGTGCTGCCGCACCCTGGCTCAAGCTCTGCCTGCCTCTCCCACAGATGGGTGCTTGTCCAACCCCTGCTTCCCTGGAGCTGCATGCAACAGCTTCCCGGATGGGTCCTGGTCCTGCGGCTCCTGCCCAGTAGGCTTCCTGGGCAACGGGACTCACTGTGAGGACCTGGATGAGGTGGGTGCTCCATCTCTGAGCGGAAAGGCACACTGTGGGGATCAGGGGGCTGTGGCTCATGTCTCCTCCTCCCCACAGTGTGCTGTGGTTGCGGACATCTGCTTCTCCACCAACAAAGTTTCCCGCTGCGTCAACACCCAGCCTGGCTTTCACTGCCTGCCCTGCCCACCACGCTATAAGGGGACCCAGCCCTTTGCAGTGGGCCTGGAGGCAGCCAGGACAGAAAAGCAGGTGAGCAAAGCTGGCCTTTCCTGCATATTGGCACAGGTTAGGGAAAAAACTGAACTGAGTCCAGAGAAGTGGAGGTGGGATAGGGAAGAGGGGAGTTGCATTGTTGGGGAGATCTTGGTAGACACCTACCTCTCTCAAGTCAGGCCACCAAACCCCATCCATCTGGGCCCCATGATGGCCCCAGGGGAATTCAGACCTGAGATTTTCTGCAGGAATATATGAGCACTGAGGTAACCATTTCCTTCTCTGTGGGTTATTTTGTGTTGCTATAACAATTTAGGTAATTTATAAAGAACAGAAATTCATTTCTACAGTTCTGGAGGCTAGAAGTCCTAGACAGGGGTGGAGTGATCTGGTGAGGGCCCCCATGTTGTGTCTGTCACCAGGCAGGAGGCAGGACACAGGATGCAGAAGGCAGAGAGTGCACGAGAGGTCAAGCCTGAGCTCTTGGCCATGGCCCTTACACCAGCAGCAGGACTCCTTCATCAGGGTGGGACTCTCGAGACCTAGCATTGCTCCTTGGGCCCTACCTCCCGTCACAGTCTTCTTGGAGATTTTGTTTCCACACATGCTTGGTGGAGAGGTATTTGAACCACAGCAAGCAACATCACATGCTTCTCTATAGGGGAGCAGGGAAATGGTTCCCAGAGCTCAGGGACAGGCAAACTGCCTCAGGACCACAACATATCCCAGTTTCCAGACTCATAACTGGCTGCAATCTCCCTACACTCCTGGGGTTGCCCCAGGGCCTGTGTCAGTCCATCCTGTGTTGTCTGTTCCATAACCCTGTGGCCCTGGGACTCCAGGTGTGTGAGCCTGAGAACCCTTGTAAGGACAATACTCACCACTGCCACCGGCATGCGGAGTGCATCTACCTGGGCCACTTCAGCGACCCCATGTACAAGTGCGAGTGCCAGACAGGCTACGCGGGAGATGGGCTCATCTGCGGGGAGGACTCCGACCTGGATGGCTGGCCCAACAGCAACCTGGTCTGCGCCACCAACGCCACCTACCACTGCGTCAAGGTGAGGCCTGCGACCCTATAGGCTGGTCATGTTCTGCATTCATGTGAGTTCAGCACCGAGCGAGGCACAAGGCAGCAGTCTACCACACCTTTCCACAGCTGAGACTGTACACTCAGCTTGGGAGCAAGCTTCCCACTTCCTGTCTGCTTTTAGTGAGGAGGAAGTGGTTTCAAGTTCTGAGCCTCAGTTTCCAAACTGGCCGTACCCACCACAAGGGCTCCTTTGCTGAAGACTTGCTGGCTGGTGCAGGATAGAGCCTGAAGTCTGGGCTCTGATTGTGGAGCTTCTGCATGGCTCCTCTCTTTGCAGGCAGCAACACACTTGTCCCCCTCCTGTCTCTGCAGTCTTTGGGCTGCATAGAGCTTTTGCCCCAGCTTGCTGGCACAGGTGACAGGATCCCTAAGGCAGGACCTGGAGAGAAAGGACAGACCTGGCCCAGTGGCATGGCCCTATTTCTCTGCTTCCTGTTGAGGACAGAGGTCCTGCATTCATGTCTGTGAAGCCACATCTCTTGTTTTGTTTTACCTTTGTGTGGAAAGCAGGGACCTTTCTGAATGTTCTCTTGATTATTATGCCTTTTATAACTACAGGACAACTGCCCCCAACTCCCCAATTCTGGCCAGGAGGATTTTGATAAGGATGGAATGGGTGATGCCTGTGACGAGGATGATGACAATGATGGAGTGAGCGATGAGAAGGTAGGGCAGGGCGCCCTGTGACAGCTGCCTGTGAGCTCAGGAGCAGAGGCAGCAGGGAAACAGGGTTCTTTCCCTCTTCTGCTGTCTTCACTCTTCCCTTTCCCCTTCCCCCTTCCCTTCCCTCTTCTTGTAGTACTGGAGATCGAACCCAGGGTCCTTCCCACCAAGCTGCATCCCCAGTCCTTTTGTATTTTTTATATTTTATGACAGGGTCTTGCTAAGTCACTAAGTTGTTCGGGCTGAGTTGAAACTGTTGATCGCCCTGCCACAGCCTCCCAAAGGGCTGGGATCACAGACATGGACCACTTTGCTCGGCTGAGATTGGGAGGCACCAAGTAGCCCTCGCAATGCCATCACCTCAATGTGGTTTTGTGCACAAGTGATTTCCTAGTTGGGAACACAGACGGTACCTAGGTCATTTTCAACTGCAGAGCAGCTGGAGCATGACCCACTATGGTGCTTTACAAGAAAATGTGCTCAATCCGGTTTACTTTTAACTGTGCATCCACGTCCCTTCCTTACGCTGAGGTGTCAGGAGCTGGTGCTTCCCCTGGCCTTGAGGTTGCTGCACACAGACAGTGTCACAGGTCAGCACACAGTATGACACCGGCATAGGTGGATCACCTCGATTCTGTCCTGGGCATCCACACACCTGACTTTCCTCTGTCCGTCCTCTAGTTCAGCCATTCATCTGCCTTCACTGGGAAGCAGCAGGAATATTATCTTTGTCACAGGAAACCTCAGAGTTGCAAGCAGAGAGCAGGTGCATAAATATTTATAAAAAGAGGGAGGGCTCACAGGTGTCGGTAAGGGCTGTGACTTTTGTTTCTTTCTCTCTATGCTGACAAGGCTGATCTACTTTGA
Organism: Fukomys damarensis; assembly: GCF_012274545.1. Lineage (NCBI taxonomy): Eukaryota > Metazoa > Chordata > Mammalia > Rodentia > Bathyergidae > Fukomys > Fukomys damarensis. The sequence continues at coordinate 64,989,584 of NW_022900926.1, read as the reverse complement.
ATGCCTAACTTGTAAATTCTAACCCTGTTTTTTGGTGACCCGACAGACATTGCCATGCCCTTTATTGAGTCACTTCTTGCATTTTTAGGACAATTGCCAGCTGCTGTTCAACCCCCGTCAGTCTGACTATGACAAGGATGAGGTTGGGGACCGCTGTGACAACTGCCCCTATGTGCACAACCCTGCTCAGATCGATACGGACAACAATGGCGAGGGCGATGCCTGCTCTGTGGACATTGACGGCGATGGTCAGTGCCCTGCCAGGGCTGCATCTCACTGTGGTGGAAGTATAGGGGGCTGTGTCTCCTGCGTGTGCACAGACTGGGTTCTTATTATTTGGGGATTGGCATCTGAGGTCCTGGACACAGCCTCATGCGGGTGTACTCTACAGGGTTGCTTTTAATTCTGAAGTTTGGGGAAAGCGCTTCTTCATTACCTGCTGACAGGAGGTGAAATGGTTCCTTAAGTAGCAGGTCTCCTCCCCAGGTGCAGCCATTCATGGGCCCCTCTTGGGTGCACCTCTGTCCTGAGCCCCGAGAACCCTGACCCCTTGCCTGGTCAAACTGGCTCTAAGAAAGGTCTCAGAGGACTTTCTGGGACTGGGGGCATTTACATCTGAGTTCCCTTTTCACATCGTGTTGCCCAGCCCTTCCCTCTGCTGGCATGTGGAGGTGTGCCACGTGACCTCTGCCACCGCAGCAGGTTGACACTTTCCTGAGACCTGCTGGCCTCCAGGCTGGAGCCCAAGGCCTGAAGCTATCCTACCCCAGGTCATTCTTTCCTCAAGTGTTCAGGGACCAGGAAAGCCCTGCACAGGCAGCAGCTGCTCCAGCCCTCACCTGTCTCCTCTTCCATCGTCTTCTGAAATCCAATCATCTTCACATTCTGCTATAGCTTTTTATTATTATTAAGCAAAAAATTTGCTTGTATGTTGCTTAACATGACAGGAAAAGCAGCACCCTTTTCCTAAACCCAGTCTATCGCCTCTTTCTTTGAATGCCAACAGATGTCTTCAATGAGCGAGACAACTGTCCCTATGTCTATAATACTGATCAGAGAGACACAGATGGCGACGGTGTGGGTGACCACTGTGACAACTGCCCTCTGATGCACAATCCTGACCAGGTGACCAGACACTTGTGAGCAGGGTGGGTCCCAGGTTCTGGGCAGTTATGTAGAGACACACCTTTGTGACTCCTGTCAGTTTGGCCAACACATCCTGGCTTTTCAGTAATCTCAGTTGGAAACATGTATGTATCTCACATCTCAGCAGAATTCTGGCATCTCAGGTGCCTCTCATCTTTTCTGCGAGAAAACCAAACTCCCTTCAGTGAGGGGCTTCCTGCTGGGAGGCAGCACAGGCTGGAAAGATTTGGCCCAGTGCTGGTACAGGCAGCAGAGTGAGCTTGGCCCAGTGGCCTCATTGCTGAGGACGTGGGAGGTGGCTGGCTGGTCCAGCTGGGCACATCCTCAGGGAGGGGCTTACCTGCCTTCCCCTTTGTCTCTGTCTCGCAGATGGACCTGGACAATGACCTCGTGGGAGACCAGTGTGACAACAACGAAGACATAGATGATGATGGCCACCAGAACAACCAGGACAACTGCCCCTACATTTCCAATTCCAACCAGGCTGACCATGACAACGATGGCAAGGGTGATGCCTGTGACCCCGATGATGATAATGATGGGGTCCCGGATGACAGGGACAACTGCCGGCTGGTGTTCAACCCTGAGCAGGAGGACTCAGATGGTGAGTGCTCTCCCAGGGCTCCAGCCCTGCCAGGGCCATAGGCACAGCAGTCCCCAGACTGCCCAGCCCCTCATTGTCACGTGGTGTCTGCCTGTGCATTTTACAATGAAGAGAAAACCTGGATCTGTATGATTTTCAGGACTTTGACAATCTCTTAGAAAAAGAAAAAAATGAGTGTAGGAGGCCAGAGAGGGAACAGGAAAGAATTAGAGACAGAGAATACAGAATGTGGGGAGTGTGAATAAGGAGAAGGACCCATGTGAATAGGTGGTGCCCATCTGTGTAGGGTTTGGAGGACAGATTGTACTCCTTCTTGAATATCTATATCTCTGAGCAATAAAGAGCACTTCTGTGGCAGTGGGGTGCTGGGAATGGATGACTAACATAGCAGATTTGCTGTCCGAGCCCTTTCGTGGATGGAAATCAGGGGCTCTGGGTACTGGGCCAGTGAGGATCAGATAGTCAGGGAAGTCTCATTGAGGTCTGATAGGAAAACCCCAGCTCAGCTGGGCAGGACAGCAGGGGAGCCCAGCTTCTGCAGAGGCTCTGTGTCGAGGTAGCTTGCAAAGAGAAGGAGCTGAGAGTTTCCCAGAAGTCCTTGCATGTGGTCATGCCCCTCCATGCAGTAAGGGAAACGTGTGATACTGAGCACAAGGAAATCACTGTGAAAAAAAGGATGGGTATCAGAATGTCAAACTTGAAGTTAGATTTGCTATCTTTTCCTTTCTGTGAAACAAGTGGACGTGCAGGGCAGGTTGACACACTGGGCCATATGGTACCCAGGAAAGTGGTCCCAGAGATCCCACACACCACAGTCCATCACCCTCTGCAAACTGGTGGCATGCAGCTATGCAGCCACAGCCCCACTGGGGATCCAACCAGAAGGTTCCTAACAGAGGGAGTCCAAATTCCTTTAGCAAAATTCAGTGCAGGCTAAGAGTTCTGAATGCCAAATAGACTACAGCAGGATGGGGGTTTTAAAGGTGGCAGAAGCATCTACAAGTTCATCTGGACATTGTGTGACAGGTCTCCTCCCAGGTCTGAGCTCAGGAAGAGGGAGCATTGTGGTTCCTGAGGCTTCACTGTGAAGTCCTTGATGGGTGTTTGCTCTGAGCAGATGTGGGATGGCATGGCAGACGTGTGCAGACTCCTCAGAGCACATGAGATAGGATCCGCGGAGACTAGATTATCCGTCTGTGCATCACTGCTAGGGCTCAGCCACAGGCTTCAGAGACCACATGCTCTCACACTACGGAGACAAATGGCAAGCCACCCACTCATTCTCCTGTCTTTCGCTTATTCCTTGCAAATAGGTGATGGGCGAGGTGATATTTGTAAAGATGACTTTGATAATGACAACGTCCCGGATATCGATGATGTGTGCCCTGAGAACAATGCCATCAGTGAGACTGACTTCAGGAACTTTCAGATGGTCCCTCTGGACCCCAAGGGGACCACTCAGATTGATCCCAACTGGGTCATCCGGCACCAAGGCAAGGAGCTGGTTCAGACGGCAAACTCAGATCCTGGCATCGCTGTAGGTGAGCCTATGAGACCCCAGGAGATGCCCCTCAGTGTCCGCAGAGGTCTGTGGGACCATGCCAAGGGGACTCAGGGGCCTTTGTGGGGCCTCATCCTTCCTTGCTTGTGAAACTGTCAGCCTACATATCTCACAGTAGAATCAGAGGAGCCTGTGTCTGCCTCTCTAGTGTCACATTCAGCTGGCCATTTCTCTGCACCGACTTGGGTTACTCAGGGTTATGTCAGACAGTGTAATGCTCTAAGTCGGGTGTAAAATCATCCCTAAGTTCCATTGCTCTCTCCATAAAGAGCCCGGGTGAGGTAGGAGAGAAAAACCACTTTCCCATGATCCAGGGTCCAGTCTGGGCTCCCCCAGGGGTCCCACTCATGTTGCTGCCACACGTCCCTCATACTCAGGTTTTGACGAGTTTGGATCTGTGGACTTCAGCGGCACGTTTTACGTGAACACGGACCGGGATGACGACTACGCAGGCTTCGTCTTTGGCTATCAGTCCAGCAGCCGATTCTATGTGGTGATGTGGAAGCAGGTGACCCAGACCTACTGGGAGGACCAGCCCAGCCGGGCCTACGGCTACTCAGGCGTGTCGCTCAAGGTGGTCAACTCCACAACGGGCACCGGCGAGCACCTGCGAAATGCACTGTGGCACACAGGGAACACGGAGGGGCAGGTGAGGCTGGTAGCTGCTCTGCCGTCCAGCTTGTCCAGCTGGGCTGCCTCTGTCCTCAGCAGAAATCATTGAGGTTATTGCTGTGGACCACTTATGCATTAAAGGCAGCATGCCTTGTGATCTCATAAACTCAGTTTGAATCTCCTTGCAGATTAGCCATACCTCTGCTCGGTTCCAAAGACAGGGACAGCTGGGTTTCAGAAAGTTAAAGCTTTGCCTGTGGTCATGGATTGTGAGAACTGACTCTCTTGACCCTGGACCCTGTGCCTGGGCCAGGGCTGCTGTCAGAGAGCTGAGCCATGGCCCCACTGACCACGGACCTCGAGGGCCATGTGACAGGTTCATGGGGGCAAGTCACACAGTGCTGTGACAAGCATATGTGCTGTGTCCATATGAACATGTGTCCGAGGGCCAGGCAGCTGAATGCAGGGAGACCTTGCAGAATCATGGTTAGTTTACGCCCCGTGTATGAGGCCATGGTGGACACTCGGGATAAAATGACTTCAGGCTGGTGCCTTTTCCCCAGGTGAGGACATTATGGCACGACCCCAAAAACATTGGCTGGAAGGACTACACTGCCTATCGGTGGCACCTGATCCACAGACCCAAGACAGGATACATGAGGTAAGGGCAGCATGACGCCAGTCACACCTGTACTCAGTGATGTCTTCCCATGGCAGAGCGAGTTTGAGCTCTAATGGACAAATTCCAACTCTGATGTTCTCTGATTCTTCATCTTCTAATGGGCTCCCTTTTCTATCTTGCAACTCTACTATGAATGGCTTACTTAAAAAATAAAAACTGCTGAAAAGGAGAAAACACAGTTTGCCTAGTGGAGGTAACATGGAGGGTGACGGGCACCTGTCCTTCTCAGGGTCAGGGCAGAAGCCTGGGTGGATGCGCTGCATCCTTGTAAAACTCACCTGTGCTTCATCTGGAGAACATATCCTGCCTATGATGCATGAATGGCTGGCTTTGCAGTCACATGAGTGACTAAAACTGTTACAAATACCAGGCCAACAGAGTTTTGTGACTTTGGGCTAACAATATTTGTAATTGATTTTGATGAAAACAAAAATGAACAATTTAAAGACTTCTCCTCTCCTCCCTCCCCTCCCCTTTCTTCCCCTTCTTTCCTTTCCCTTCCCACCTCTCTTTCCTCCCCCTTCTCCCTTCTCTCTCCTCCCCTCTCCTCCCCTTCCCTCCTTCAGAAACTTTGGATTCAGTCTCATCTGTTGAATCTCCACCCTCCAATTTTTCTCTCTCTTACTGGGGATTGAACCCAGGGGCTTGCATGTGCTAAGCAAACACTGTACCCAGCTTCTCTTGGATTCTTTAGAGATACCAGGAGTGCAAGGTTCTTCCAGGTAGACAGTGTGTGAGTTTTGGGTGTGATGTCCCTTGGCCATGAGTCCTGTCTCCCCTGTAGAGTTTCCACTTCACATTGAGCAGGGCAGGAGGGTGGACCTCTGTCCTCACAGAGCCTTTCTTGTGGGAAGGACTTGCATCCAGGAAAAGGAAGGGAGCCATCCCCAGAGGCCACAAAGGAGTGCCCCTCACTGTTCATACTGTTCCTTGGACCCTAAAGGCAGAGACTACTGTAGGCAGTATTTGTGGCTGTCTGTACACCCCAAGTGTGGAGTGGCAGGGATTGAAGGAAAGAAAGGTCCTCCTCGGATTGGTGTTGGGCAGGGCTTGTGAGGGGAGAGCAAGCCCAGCTAGGCCTGATGGAGCCTGAGCGGGGGTGAGGTTCAGACTCTTCTGTGGTGGGCTGGAAGTGTGGCTTTGTTTCAGAGTGCTTGCTTAACATGCCCAAAGCCCTGCATCCCATCCCCAACACCAGGAAGAAAATCCTAGAGCCCTCTTGGCCAACATGGCATCCCATACAACCTGAATAACTGCAGCCCTGATTGATGTGCTTTACAGAATTCAAGTTTTCTTTCTCCCCTACCCCATGTTTTCAGAGTCTTAGTGCATGAAGGAAAGCAGGTCATGGCTGACTCAGGACCGATCTATGACCAAACCTATGCTGGTGGGCGTCTGGGTCTGTTTGTCTTCTCTCAAGAAATGGTCTACTTCTCAGATCTCAAGTATGAGTGCCGAGGTGAGTGCAGAGGGGGCTTGAAGGTTGGGCCTCCCTCCTGGGGTCCAGACAGGGAACCCAGATATCACCCCCATGTCACAGCACCTTCCTCTTCCTAGCAGAGACTATGTTTGGGAGTTGCATGTTCTATTTTGTTTGATTCTTTGTTGTTTTAAATTGAAACACTATGCTTTTTATTTTTTTTAAAGTTTTGTGGCTACAAGGCATTTTGCTAATAGTCTAAAAACATGATAGCAGACCATTATTTCTAAATCACACTGCAACTCGAGCCACAAATTTGATGAATTCCAGAGAGGTGAGATATAATGATTCTTTTGGATATAAACTATATCCTCAAGTAATTTTTACATTGATGTTGGTTGTGACAGATTTAAGGAAAGACAGGAGCAGAAAACAAATTGAAGCACTCTATCAAGTTTCTCCAGAGCTGAGAAATCTTAATTTAAAGTGAGCTTGAAATGGAGGAGAGATAAGAAGAAAAACAGGCTCAGAAGGAGATGGAATGGAGCAGAAATAATGAATAGCTTGCGCATGGCAGTCTTCTATCAGAGTTCGAGGGCCTCTAATTTCTACTTGTCATGTCCTTCTACTTTGGAGGTTGCTCTGCCTGGTAGTTTTTTTTTTCCCATATTTTTATTAGTACATGTTTGCAGTACATGAAGTTTACATTCATCTTGGGGAGTAGGTCCAGGTACATAGCACAGCTTGTTTCTTTTTGTTAATCCTCTTCCCCTTTCTCCCTATAATACTGCCCTTCCTCTAAATCCCCTCTCCCCATTTTCATTCTTATTGTTATTGTTAATCTTACTTCATTTTTATAATGCATAATTATATTTGTTGAAGTTATTAGGACCCTATACATGGCACAGCTTAATTCTATTTACTTCCTCTCCCCTCTACCTCTGTCTCCTGGATCCCTTCCTACTTGTAAGAGAACTGTCCTTTTGATTCCTTTAATCTGTCCTTTATTATGCTCTTTGTACTTTGCCGTACTCAAATGAGGGAAACATACACATTTAAGCTTGTGTGTTTTATTTATTTCACTCAACATTATATTTTCCAGATGCATCCATTTTCCTACAGATGTCTTGAATTTATCTTTCTTTATAGCTGAGTAGTATTCCATTCTGTACAGATACCACATTTTTTTTTTATCCATTCATCTGTTGAGATATATATGGGCTGCTTCCAGCATTTAGTTATTATAAATTGTGCTGTATAAACACAGGCATGCATATATTGCTGTAATGTGATCTTTTAAGCTCTTTGGGTGATAGCTGGGTCATATGGAATCTCTTTGAGAAATAGCAATACTGATTTCCATAGTGGTTGTACTAGTTTACAGTACCATTAACAGTTTAGGAGGGTTTCTTTTTCATCACATCCCTTCTGACTTCTGACACTTGTTATTTTTTGACTTCTTCATGATAGCCACTGTTTCTGGGGTAAGATGGAATCTTATCACTGTTTCGGTTTTCATTTCCCTAATGACCAGAAATGTTGAACATATTTTCTTATGTTTATTGGCCATGTGCACTTCTTTTCTGATAAGTGTCTGTTCATTTCACTTACCCATTTCTTGATTGGGTCTATTTATTTTCTTCTTGCTCGTTTATTTCAGGTGGCCTAATTTTTCTTTTGCTTTTTTGCACTAACTGTTTCCTTGGCTGTGTACAAGTTTATTAATTTAATGTAATACCATTTGCTGATTCTTATGCTATTCCTTGGGCAATTAAAGTTCTGGCTTAAAAATCATTTTCTATACCTATTACTTCAAGTGTTTTACCTATTTTCCTTCCATTAGGCTCAGTGTTTCTATTTTAATGTTTAGATCTTTGATCTATTTTGATTTAGTTTAGTGCATTATGAGAGATATGGGTCCTGCTTCAATCTTTTGCAAACAGATGCCAGTTTTTCCAGTGTCATTTGTTGAATAGGCTGTTTTTCAACCAACACATGTTTTGGGCCCCTTTTTCAAATATCAGATGGTTGGATGTGTCTGGGAAGGTTTCTGTGTCCTGACAAACACGTCTATGTCAGTGCTGTGCCAGATGAGTACTTTCTAATTATTTACAGATTACTAAATTCTACAGGTTCCTGTATTTGCTATGCCTTCATAGGCTGATGGGGATAGAAGAGTTTATTTTTAGTTAGACTTCTAGGTGTATATTTTAATCAAAGTATTATAACCCTCAAAGAGAGTTTTACTCTCATCCAGTCTAGTGCTGTGTTTTCTACAGATATAGGAAGTAAGGCTCAGATATGACTGTACAAAAATCACACATTGAAAGTCACAAATCAAGTTTCATCTTTCCCTTTGTTAGGATATCTTTTAATAATATCATATTTCAGTCTACCCACAGTCCAAATTATTGATCATTCAAAAAGCCATCCACCCACCCATCTTCCCATCTTTTCATCATTTCATTTATCCTTGCATCCATTCTTCCAACTATCCATCCATCAGCCCTTTCATATTTTCATTCATCCATCCTTCTATTTGTTCATCCCTCCTTCCATAGCTTCTGTTTTCCTCCTGTCTGCCCTTCCTTCCTTTCCTTCATTCCTCCATTTCTTCTATCATTCCATCTATCACCCATCAGTCCTACCATATTTTTATATTTCCATTCATCATTCCATTCCATCTCTCAATCCATCCTTCCATTTGTTCATCCATCCTTCAACCTATCCTTCTACCTTTCCATTCATCCTTCTTTCCATCCATCCAGCCATCTCTCCCTTCATTCATCATTCCATTTATTCTTTCATCCATCCTTCCATGTAAGTTTCCACTCTTCCCTTCATGTCTCCATCCATCCATCCATCATCTATCCATCTTCCCATCAATCCTTTTAGCTAACTTTACATCCATCTATCCTGTCCTTCCTCCCTCCTTGCTTTCTTCCTTTCCATCCTTCTACCCATTCTTCCTCCTTTCTTTCCATTCTTCTATACTCTCTTCCATCCATCCAACCAGCCTTTTGATGTCACTTTTTAGTTAAAACAATGATATTCCGGTTATGGGTGAGACAGTAAAACAAATCCCATAATTCAGTCATTTTAATTCTGTTTATTGCTTTTCTTTTAGATGCCTAAATAAGATGTGCCAGATTTCCAGCAATGTGCTACAAATGCTGTTACTTAGACATCGCAGTGCACCTGGTACTTGTAGCTTTTCTCTGTTCTATGGAACTTAATGCTCCTTGTCCTTGACTATGAGTGGATTTTCAGTTCCTTCATCAGCCCCAAGTCCAAGTGCCTTCAGATGACAACCATGAAAGGAACCCAAAGATGCACATCCAGCCTTCTACCAGAAAACAGTTTGATGATGAAAGATATTTTATGTGGAGTGAAAATTGGGCATGAAATTGCATTCCTTTTACTTGTTTGTTTAAAAAGGTTGACGTTTACATATGAAATGTAATTACTTATTGTATTTATGTGTATATGAAGTTGAAGGGAATATTGTGCCTAAGCCATTATTATAAATTAAGCATGAAAAATATTGCTCATCTACTTTCAGTGCTTAATGTTTTCACTGTTCTTGGATTAGTGCTTTTTTACAAAAACACCCAAGTCCCGTCAGGTCAACCATAATGAAGAATTGAGTAGAGTTTGAAATAATGCCACAGCAAGGACGAGGTTAGGAAATAATTGTCACGTGAGTCTGGCCCAAAATGGAATAATGGGAGATGTAAACTGACTAATTAGAATAGATAAAATAGTGAGAAAATTAATAGAACACCCTTCCCCTTTCTCCTCCTGTCCTGCAATGGAAGTCTCATGTTTGGTAGAGACCGAGTTCTCTCAGAGGAAATGTCCTGCACAGTGAACCTCTTGCGGCCCCGCTGTGGGCTTGGTGCAGCCTGGGAGTTTAAGGCAAGTGAGTGCCAAGGCTTTGTGTCAGCCTGCTGTTCCTGCAGAGAGGGCTGTGAGGATTCCTGGCCAGCAGGGCCATCCTGCAGTTCAGCATCCTCATCACAGTGATGTTTGCTTTGGGCTTCTTTCCAGATCTCAGCTCCTGGAGAACAACCAGCCTGATAAACGAGGCTTTGACAACTATGGAGCAGTTGCATATCCTTATTCAGCAACACATTTCGCTAAGGTTCCAGTTATAAGTGTTTTATTAGTATTTATTAAAAGAATAGAAAATGCAGCTTCACTCACCAGTAACTTATTTTAAACGTGCCACGTAACACATAAGTAGTATAATTTTCAGAAATAAACATATAGCAAGGATATAATAATATGAAGATGTAGTTACAGCAAAATATCTGCCTGTTGAAGCACAAGGCTTTATAATATTATATTGTCATGATAAAGCCTGCTGTAAGATGTAATAGGGCAAATAAATAATACTGAAGAATTCATAATGGAACCTTAATATATTCAGTTGCCAGTGATTTTAGTTCAATTTTTTTATTGTTATCTATCTGCTGTATATAGTTTTTAAAATTTGAGTGCTGACGAATAATCCATATTTGGTCTCACAGGCACACCCAATAAGCAATCACACAGTAAGGGGCACAAGTTTAGTTTAGTTCTGGCTTGAAGCTGCATGGTGTGCAGGAGATTTCAGTTCCTTACACTCCACATGGAGGGTTAATGGGTTAGTGGAAGTTGTCTATCTGACGTGGGACGAATCTCTCTTCTCTCTATTAATTGCGATAGCATTTCTATGTCAAATAACCTGTCTTAATTTACATAGTATTTCATTTTGATGCAGTTATTTTTTTGTTGCTTCTTTTGAGGTTGGTCCTCTTTTGTTTTGCTGCACTTTTCATTTTTGTGGAACTGTATTCCCAGAACCAAAAAGGGATTGGGAAGCTTCATTAAATGTGGCGATCGTGAAGAGTGTGTAGGCTTCTGTTTTGGGGCGTTTGGTCCAGCAGTACAATGGGGATGATGATGTGAATACTTAGAATGTACCATAATTTTTTGTAAATTATTTATGTTTTTTAACAAGGTTCTCATTTAGCTGAATGAAACTTTGTTTTGCCAAAGATTGTTAATATTTATTTATTTGTTCACATGGTCAAAATTTCACCACTGAGACCCTGAATTTAGCTAGAGCCTCATTTTTATACTTTGAAGATTAATACAGGAAATAAATTATAAAAAAGGTTTTCTATAAATGAATCTCTCTCCCTTTTTTGAAAGGAAATAGCAGGGTTTCTGCTGGGGGGAAGGGAGAAAACTCTGAATAGAGAGAACTGAAGTTTTGCCTCCCGAAAGATCCCAAGAAGGCCCTTGGTTACTGGTTCCCACCACCCCCAGGCCAAGAACAGGTCCGAGGCCTTGAGAGAGCAGCTCTGTCATCCGGGTCTCTGCTGCCAAGGGCCTTGCTGTGTGCTTGACACCATCCGTAAGCAGTCCCTGCTCCTGGTGCTCACTGTTGGACAGGGGAGCAGGATCTTGCTGTGAATCTGGCAGGCATCCCCGGTGCAGTCCTTCAGGCAGGCGGAGAGAGCACCAGATAGGGCACGGGTGAGACTTTTCTATTGCACAGAACCAAACAGCCCCGCCCCTGGGATGGACAGCAGAGGTCCCAGCTGACCTGGGATCTCTGAGGGTTATGGCGAGGAGTCCAGCACAAGGGACAAAAGAGAAAGTGCAAGGCAAAGGGAGAGGAGAATGAGAAGGGGAGAAAAAGAGAGACAGAGGAGATGTGTCTGGTTACAGTCAGCTAGGGTGGTCAGGATGGGCAGCATTGGATGTAGAAGCCTTCTAGGGTGACAGGTGTGACTTGAAGGTCCTGGCAAGGCTCCAAGTGGTGGAAGCAGGAGGGGAGCAGAGATCCCTCCCTTCAAAAATGAGAGACACTCTGAGAAGATTAGAAATGAAATACCAAGGGACCAAGGGCCATGATTCTGGCCGGACTGTGGGGAGCTGCTTCAGGAAGCTTGATTTGTATTTCATTCAAGAAACAAAAATACTTTCAATATGCTAATAGTGCTCAGCAGCTGGGCATTAACAGAGATTCATTTCTCATACACATAGAGTTTTTCCAACATTTGATCCTTTGTGGCACACAGTCGCATTCTGGCATATGGCTATCTCTTTCTGATGGCCCTGGCACATCAGCTGCATGTCCAGGGCAAATGTCCAGTGTCTCAGTGACCTGCTGTGGCATGAGGCACTGTGGAACCTGTGAGTTATGGGAGAGAAAGGCTGCTTGTGGCTCCTCTTCCTGCTGCCCACAGTCGCCATGCACCTTGGATCTGTGGCTGGTGACTGCAGTGGAAGGGAGGCGAGAGATGTGGGAACAATGGGCTGGGCCATGCGTGACAGTCAGGAGCCAGCTCATGTCTGGCACAGACCTTAGCCATGAGGAAGGAGTAGGTCTGTGCAGTTATAGATGCCTTCGTTCCCCATCACCAGCTGGGATAGAGGTTCCAGAGCAGAGTCATAACCTTCAATATCCCTCCTGGCTCCTGATTTTCCCAGCCATGGGCAAAGGAGATTTTCTGTGGTTTCTGCAGGTTCTGGAAGCTCAGACAGGTTTTGCTAGGTTAGTCTGAGTTTCAGAGGAGTTTTTGGCTCTCGGGGAAGAGTGATCCTGGGTTTGCAGGGAGCTAGAGTTAGAGATTTGGGCCATTTCTCATCAGTGAGCCATGAAGAGTAAACAGATGGGATGGGGGTGCTCAGGGGAGGCACCAGAGCTTATGTACATCCTGCCAGGCAGGCACCCTGGGGCACACCTGGGAATGGCCTTGAGGACACTCTGCTTCTCCAGGTAACCATGCTGCTCCAGGGAAGTGATCTTGGCAGGACACAGGGTTCATATGAGAGCATCTGGGCCCCAACATCCAGTTGTCTCTGCCCTGGATCACTTAGTGGCAAAGTCTGCCCTTGGCCCCTTCTTGTCCTCATCCACATGAGAGCACAGAGGTCTTCTTGGTCGCCACACAGGTACGGGTAGCCTTGGCAGTGCTGTTATTCACAATCTTGCCTCAGGAACTCACCTTCTGCCCATTGTGAGTCTTAATGCCTTTTGACCCTGTTCAGACTATCGTTTTATCCTTTCATGGGTTTTTCACTCTCAAACACATCAAATGAATTATGAAAATGGTTGTTCTGATGTTTGGGCTTCCCACAGACTTCGGCCCCAAAGTTCCAGTCAGGAGTCCTAGAGATTGGAGTTAAGCTAAACGGAAGTGCACAGTCTCAAGATGTCACCCTGGTGCACTTGTTCTCAGGCCATGAAGTGTTCCCTGCCACTTGTGCACAGCCCTGGTTTGAACACATCCTCAGGCACTCTGCAGGTGTGAGAGATGGTACCTGTGTGTGTGTTAGGGCTTAGATCCAGAATGTCCCCCCAAAACTCAGGCGTTCAGAGCTGGGGCCTTTGGAAGGTGATCATATCGGGGAGCCCTGTGCTCAAAAATGGATTCATTGATCCATGGCTTCAGAGTTGAATGTGCTTTTAGTGGGCGCACACAGACAGAAGAGGCAGGGCAGGACCTGGAAGGGTGTATTGTATCCTCCTCCTCAGCTCCACCCTTCTCTCTCTGCCTCCTGGCTGCCATGATGGGGGTATTGTGAGCAGCAAGGGGGAAGTGACTAAGATATTGCATTTGCTCAGTTTTCTGGCTAGCAACTCTATGGCTTCCATTGTTTCTCACAGGCTCCATGACCTGAAAATGTCAGACACAGTTGTGTTGGACAGGTTGCTTCTTGAGATACTACAGCACACAACCTGTGTGCACATGTGTGTTCTATGTGTATGTGTGTGCATGCATGTGAGTATATGCACACACATGAATGTGTGTAGATCTGTGCTTAAAAATGTGCATGTGTGTGTGTGTGTGTGCATGTGTATGAACCTGCAAACTTGCATGTGTATATTTAGGAGTAAAGATTGCATGCTCTCACCCTGGGGAGGCACCACATGCAATATACCCAAACTGGCATGCCAAAGGGTCATCTGGATCTTTTCATGAGTAATTTCATCTTTTTGCCAGTTTGGCATTTGGATGCTTCTCTTTTCTGCCAGAATAATCATTCCTTTCTTGGTAGGAAATGAGGAGTGTTAGTGTCCAATCTGGCCTTTGAGATAGAGCATGGCTGGCCAGGGCCTGCAGAATGCTTAGTAGGACTGGTAATAGCATAGCTCTGTGCCTCCTGCCTGTCTCCTGCTTCAATCTTGGAGAGGGATGGGAGCTTCTGATCATATGCAAGGGTAAGGTCAAGTCCACCAGGAGAATGTAATTCTTCATCTGGAACTCTGGTGTGTCTAAGCATGGGTGCCCTCACTTCACCCCACATACAGCCCTGTGCTATAGTCATCTGGAAAGGGGTGGGTGCAGAAGCAGGTGATGGAGGTCATGTGAGCCCTTGGCACTTGACCTCATCGCTGTGAGGAGAGCTGCTCATTGCAGCCCTGCTCAGGCATTTCCATGTTAAAGTGGTACTATGTGTCTGGAGCTGAGACGTTACTGGCTGTCCACCCCTGGGAAGTTTCTCACCCATTCTGAGCTCCATTTTCCTTATCTACCATGTACATAGTAGAAATAACATCTCTCAAGAGGGTTATTGTGAGCAGTGTCTGAAATTAGTAATAAAATAAATGAAACAATTTGAGATATTGTGGAGTAGACAGAAGACAAAAATAAAACAGTGGGGCTGGGGATTTAGCTCAGTGGTGCTGCTGCCTGTCTTGCAAGTAGAAAGTCCTGAGTTCAATCCCTGGTACCAAAAATAAACAAACAAACAAACAAACAAATAAATAAAAATAAAAATAAAATGGTGGCTTGAAGAGGAGGAAGGCAAATAGAAGACATGGGAGACATTACATAGCAACATACAGAGAAGAGGGGAAGTTTGGAAGACAGAGATGGAAAAACAAAGACAGAAAAAGTGGAAGGCTGGATTGGAAACAAGAACTGGTTGTGCCCGTGAGACTCCGGAAAAATACTTCTCCACTGGAACAGAGAAGGTTGAGGGAAACTCAGGTACAAGGTGATGAGGAGATGCCCACACTTCTCACTCTGACTCATAAACTGTTGAAGATGCAGCAACAAAATACCTGAGAATAGAAACTTGAGGAGGAGAGGTTTTTTTGGCTCATGGTGTGAGAGGTTCCAGTCCATCTGCTTATAAGGCAGAAAGGAGGTAGCCGAGGTGGGGGACAAGCCTACAAGAGGCTTTGCACAATATATGTGCTCTGAAGCCATGCCCCTGTGGCCCTTCTCCTATCAGGCCCCATTGAGAGTTGTGATCTCACCAATGAATTAATGCACCAATCCACCAATGAAGTTAGAGACCTCATGATCCTGTCACTTTCAAAAGCCTATCAATAGCAAGGTTTTAACACAATGACGTTACTGGGGACATTTTGGGTCCCAAGTATAGTAGAGGCTGTCAACAGGGACAGGGTTTGGGATTTTGTCTGGGCACCAGAGAAGATGCTGAGAGGCTGAGTATGCTTCCCTTGAGAGGCAGGTGGGGAAAACCGATAGAAGGTACACGGGCTGTCTCCCTGTGATCCAGTCAGGCAGACAGACAGACAGACTGGACCTCTGCAAGTGCTATCTCCGCCAAGTTGATGTACAGAGATAAAAGGCCCTTGCCAAGCCTCAGAGGCAGGTCCTTCAGGTCTAGAGTCCACTGGACTGGAGAAGGACAATACTGCCGCAGTTATCACACTCACGGGTTTGGGAGATGACCTATGGTCTTAAAGGGAAAATCCAGCTTCCATTAGTAATGTTGTACCTCAATATCTACAAACCTGGGGTTGAGTGTAGAGAGAAGGTGAACATATTCATGGATAGGGCATGAAAAGGTAACTTTTTCTGGTATTCCAACCCAAGAGGATCTCCAAACACATACACTTTGCCTGAAATTGTGTCCTTTGCAGAAAAGTATCCAGTCCACAAACAGACCCTGGCAGGTGTTCTTTTGCTGACAAGCTTTCAACATGCAAGTTTACTTCAAACCAGCCACAAAAAGGCACATGATTCTGCCCTGAAGCAAAAGATGGTCAACATGGATCACAAGGCATATCTCTTGTGATCAGACCAACATGTTAGGTTTGTGTTTGGGTGTGTTTGCAAGAGCACATGGGCCTGTGAGTTCACTTTTTAGTGTTATCCCAGTGACTAGCCATCCTCCAGCTCCTTCTCCTGGCCAGGTCTGGGCTCAGCATGAAATGTAGAGTAGCTGTGGGTTCCCTGAGCACAAGCAGAGTTTGCACTGCATAGGATCCAGTTGGGATGGGTCATGGGTGAGGTCAGTCATTGCAGAGGGCAGCCTCCTGGGGGCACAAATGTCTGAATGAGATGCTGGTGAGTTTAGGAAACACCCAGAGCTTAATCAGAATGTTCTGAGTATGACTCTTCACAAAAATGCATTACGTAAAACTCACATGAACTCTGTTGTGGGTTAACTTGATGGAGACAAGGGTGTGTTAATGCAAAAGCACAGAAATCCATGGGAAAGTAGGGAGAACACCGGGCTAAGTGCAGAGAGGGCATCCTGAGAGCATGGGACTCACATAGGGCCATTCCCTGAAACTGGATGATCATGGTCTCATGTTCATCAAAGTCTGATGGTTATAGCTGCAATAATAGCAGAGTCAGTCTCCTTGTGTCCGTTCGCTAACACTGAGAGGACTGTGTGATTGGGCTCTACCCTAGTTTGGTTGCCAGGAAGCACAGCAGGAACATGGCTTGGTTCACACTCTTCACTTTGAAGGTGGCCCCGAGAAACTCAATGGAGAGAGCTGGGCAAGAGAGAAGGGGGACCTAGGTATGCAGCTGTAACCATCAGACTGAGAATGAGCAAAAAGAAGACAGCTGTGAAGCAGAAATGCCCTCTCCACTGGATTTGAAAGCCTTCTAAGAGCAGAAAACAGCCACCTCATTGCAGCTTGGATCTGGGGCACAGGCAGCCCCCGGCATGGCCCAGGACTCCAGACTCCTGCCACATGACAGAGCTCTGCTACATGTCCTAGGCAGCACATGTGAATCCACAAAAGTACCTCCTACTCTAGGCAAGAGCTCTAAGTGACCACTCTGAAATGGGGCATCAGTGTGAAGACTTTGTGTGAAGAACTGGTCCTGGCAAAGTTCTCTGGTCTCTACATTTTCTTTCTATTGATAGAGAAATAATTCAAAATAAAATAGGCTCTTGCCTTTCTCTTGCTTTGCCTCCATGTTTTACTCTCCACAAAATGTGTTGTTTCCAAACATGTAGCAGTTTGTGCTGCTGGGTGCTCCTGCCCAATGTATCAAAATGTTTTGTGACTGTTTGAACTGTGTGACATTTCAGGAATGTTGTATTAATCTCTGCCCCTTGTAGGAATCTTTTGTCAAGCTCTGTCCCCTTGCAAGAATAGTCTGTTAACTCCAACCTTCTGCTTCTGTAAGCATGCTCACCTGACTCTTATTTCAGGACTGTTCTGTAACTCTGCCCCTCTGCCTCAGTGAGCATGCTCTCCCACCCTGTAGATCCCTATACAAGGAGGCTGTTGTTTCCGGTGAAGCACTCAGACTTTGGAGTGTGAACTCCTCTGAGCCTGCCAGCCTCCAGTCTTCTCCAGTCTGCAACTCAGAGCAGCTACACTGAGCTGTTATGCTCAGCTGTGCCTCAGAGCTGTGGCACTTGGCTGGAGCACCAAGATGTGTGCTTTGCCACAGCACCATCATGTTCATCCAAAAGCACTGGAATCCACCTTGCCTGGTAGAAGAATCTTCTGAAAGCCTCTCTGCTTTGTTTCCAAAGCCACATTTTATATTATGCATTAGTATTTCTTGGGTGGCAGAAAATGAGCACTGAAAAGGACCTCAGTTCTTGCCAGAGGCCATAAAGTAATTGCTGAGGAAGGTCAACCACCAAAGTAAGGGGCCAGGACCTGGTTTCAGGCAGTAAGATGTGTCATGCCACAAATGCATGTGCATTCTACACCAAAAGTTATATATAGTTTTACCTTTCTTTCCATATGGCAAATTCCAAACTAACCACCCTGGTACATGAGTGTGACTAATTCTAAAAAAATGAGCTCAAGACCTTTTGTATAATTGAGTGAAACTTGGTGTGGTATTTGGCATTGTGGCGCCCTTGACTCCTGCCACACATCCAACTGTGTGCAGTTCTGTGAGTCTCTTCTTCCCTTCTCCCCTCCCAGGAGTGCCCTTCTCCCAGCTCCTTGGTTTCTTCTTGTTGATGATATGAGCCAAATCCCTTTGGCTGGAATCAGCCTGCTGTGGTTCAAATGTGTCCCCAAGTCCTCATGTTGGAAAAGTAATCCGCAAAACTACATGTTATTGGTATCTGAAGAAGGACCTCTGGCAGATGACTAGATTTAGATGAGGTTGTGAAGATGAGATGGAGCCATAGTGGCATTTGTGGCTTTACACATAGGCAGGCCAGTTCTGTCTTGTCCTGCGACTGTGGGGTGGCCTCTGCCATGTTATAATGCAGTGAAGATGCCTCGCCAGATGCCAACCCCATACTTATGGACTTTCCTCTCCAGAACTGTAAGAAATGAATCTCTAGCTCTTATAAACAACTCAGTTTCAGGAGCAAAATTATAGCAGCAGAAAGCAGACTAAGACAGAAGCTCAAAAATGTGAGAGCAGAGGAGAAGCTGTCCTGTATGGAGATGAGATATCCATGGCACCAGAAAGGAGTATACCCAGAGGATGCCAAGAGCAGAGTGGACACCTGAGGTTCCCAGCAGTGCATGGGTAGGGAGATGGTCATTGTAGCCACATAGCCAGTAAAGGGGGAAGAAAGGCAGGCTGGGTCCTTGAGAAGCAGCAGGGTGAAGGCAAGGATATGTGACAGTGAGTAGACAGGGAAGCTGGACACAAGAGAGCTGTGGCTCAGAAGGCATGGCCCAGGTACATCAGGGGCAGGCTGGGCAAAGTGCAGGCACTCCTTCCCACCTGGGTGAGGAAGGAGCTGGGTCCAGGGAGAGAGAACCAGCAGGGACCAAGCAGACACGGTAGAAGGTCCTTCCCAGGTCAGGTATTGCTGAACAAGGTGAAGGTGGCCTTGTGTGTGTCTCCAGCCAGAGACCATGGAGCAGGGCTGGTGGGCTAGTTGAATCTCACTTGAGGGTTAAACACAGGCAGCGGTGATCTGTCAGTCAGCTTTTCTATCTATGGGGCATGATACTCAACACTCACAACTTAACAGAGGAGATTTTGATGACTCCAGCCATGGATGGAACCTCAACACAGGAACATCATCAGACAGAGGTTGTGGAGCAAGCTGCTCAGCTCCCAGTGGTAGGGACTAGATGTAGTACCCAAGATCAAGCCTTCATGAGCCACTCAGACACAGCCAGCAGTGTGTTCCATCAAGCCCACAGGCAGGTGCAAAGCCAAACAAGTTGACACAAGCTTCACCATACCAGCTGGATCTTCAGAAGCATATGAATTTCAATGGGAGAGATGGTGAGCATGCTGTGTTAGGTTGAAATCGTCAAAACTTCTCTGTCATTCTGGTCATCCCCCTCTAAACTTATGTCTGTGTATTGTGGTTAGCAGTAAAATGATGAAAAGGGAAACTGCTAGGAAGACACATTCCAGAGGGAATCAAAATTGTATTTGGAAAATGATTCAGTTATAAAAACTATCCTGCTGCCTTGTTTTTCAGTTAATTCCAATCAAAGCTAGCTGGTCTAGGTAAGTGGAACTGCCTAAAGCCTCTGCAGATGAAGACCTCAGGGGGGAATAAGAGAGTGTAGTCATCAGAAAGCAAATAAGTGAGAAGTAGAGCCCTCATTCTGATCCTCAGGTTCTGAGGCTGCTACTTTATAACCATTTTTTAAAACAATTATTGGTACATGAACACAAATTAACTCCGGTCAGCGGCAGCCACTGTTTTCCAACAAGAAGCACAGTTTTAGACACAAACTGCCATTTCCCTTGGTGTGTCTCTGACTAAGTCACTGGACTTCAGAGGTTCAGTCTTCCCATGGCTGCATGCAGCAGTCCTTCGGTGGCACAGATGCTCTGAGAAACTCTTAAGATCCACCGTGGGCCCACAACTGCCTTCTGCCTTTGTGCTTCATCTTGAAAATTTCTTCATGGTATGATATAAACTGATCATGTTCAGAGACAGAGACATGCTGGGTTTCAGGACTTCTGTCTCCCTTTTCTATGGCCAAACTTTGAACATTTTGACTTTGTCGTTTCTGTGTTTTTTGACCCATTTCAGCTGAGGTGACTGTCAGGTGGCTTGAGTTTGGGTCTCCTTTGTAGTTTAGCAAATGGAGAGTTTTGCACATTTCAATAACATTGACTTATATGATGTTAATCTTTTCACAGTGTTTTGTGTATTTTCTATTTTTTAAACTGAAGTATTCTTTATTTTATTTTTTCCTTTTTTCTTTATTGGTACGTTTTAGATATACAGTACAGTTACATTCATCATTGGGATCTTGTACATTTACATGACATATCTTGGATCATATTTTCCCCCATTCCCCTGCCTTCTCTTTACCCCCTCTACCCTTCCCTATTTACAGACTTTGTTTCCATTTTTTTCATTTTCTCTTATTTTTTCTTTTCCCTTCTTAACTTTCCCCTACCCATCCCACTTCCCATATACTTTTAGACCTTTTTCCTATTACACAATATCAATAGTACACTTTGATTCTTATTTATACTTTTAGTTTATCACACCAGAGAAACTTTTCAGTATTTACACATGGGTGCCCTATTTATTTCACTTGAGAGTATGTCCTCAATGTGCACCCACTTAGCTATAAATGCCTCTAGTTTCTAGTTCTTTATGGGTGAGTAGTGCTCTAATATATATATATATGTATATATGTATATATATACATACATATATATATACATTATATCATATTATGTATTATATTATATCATATCTTCTTTATCTGGTCTCCAGTTGATGGACAATTAGGCTGTTTCCTAGTTTTAGCTATTACAAACTGTGCCACTACAAACATGGGCGAGCATAAATCACTGTGGTATGATTCTTTTGATTCTTTTGGGAAGATACCCAGCAGGGGAATAGCTGGGTCAAATGGGACTTCTAATCCTAGTTGTTTGAGGCATCTCCATATTGATTTCTACAGTGGCTGCACCAGTCTGCACTTCCACCAACAATGGAGAAGAGTTCCTTTTTCCCCACAACCCTGCCAATATTTGTTATTGTGTGATTTCTTGATAGCAGCCATTCTTTCTGGGGTGAGGTGGAATCTCACTGTTGTTTTCATCTGCATCTCTTGAATGACCAGTGATGTGGAACATTTTTTCATATGTTTATTTGCTGCTTTTACTTCTTTGTTTAAGAAATGACTGTTCACTTCAGATGCCCATTTTTAAATTGGGTTTATAAATTTGAGGACTCTGATTTTTTTATTTCTTTATATATTCTGGATAGTAGACTTTTTTCTGAGGAATAGCTGGTGAGAATTTTTTCCCACAGTGTAGGTTGTCTCTCATCTGTTGGTGGTTTCTCTTGCAGTGCAGAAGCTTCTCAAAAAAATTAGATCCCAGTTGTTGATTTTTTTGTGCTAGCTCCCTTGCTACTGAAGATTTGTTCATAAAGTTCCTATGCCAAAGTCTTTGAGTTACACCTAACTTATCTTCCAGCAAGTTTAGTGTTTCTGTTTTAATATTTAGATCTTTAATCCACTTGGATTTTAGTTTAGTGTATGGTGAAAGATAAGGGTCTAGTTTTAATCTGTGGCAGGTTGACATCCAGTTTTTCCTACACCATTTATTAAAGAGGCTATCTTTCCTCCACTGAGAATTGTTGACTCCTTTGTCAAAGATGAGGTAGCTGAGTATGTCTGGAGTTGTCTCTGCATCTTCTAATCTGTTTCACTGATCCTCAGGTATGTTTCTTTGCCAGTACCAAGCTGTTTTTAATCGCAGTGTAGTGTAGTTTCAAGTTGGGGATTGTAATACCCTCTGCCATGTCTCTGTTGTCTAGAATTGCTTTTGCTATTCTAGGTCTTTTCTGGTTCCAAATGAATTTTGGATTGTTTTCATCAGTGAAATATTCTGTTGGGATTTCAATTGGGATTGCATTGAATCTGTACAGCAGTTTCAGAAGTATGGCCATTTTTTACTAAATTGGTTTTTCCTACCCAGGAACAAAGGATGTCTTTCCATTTTCTTATGTCCTCTTCAATCTTTTTTCAGAGTGTTGTAGTTCTCAGTGTAGAGGTCTTTTGCTTCTTTTGTTAGATTGATTTCTAGATATTTCTTTTTTTTATGCTATTGTGAAAGAGATTGTTTCTCTAATTTTCTTTCAGTGATTCTGTTATTTGTGTACAAGAAGACTATTGAGTTTTGAGTATTGCCCTTGTATCCAGGTACTCTCCTGAATCTGTCAATTAAGTCTAGAAGTCTTTGGGTGAGTTTTTTGGGTCTTCTATATAGAGTATCATATCATCAGCAAATAATGACAGTTTCACTTCTTCCTAGCCTATCTTTATTGCTTTTATTTTTTTCTCTTGTCTAATCGCTGTGGCTAATGTTTCCAAAACTATATGGAACAGGAGTGGTGATAGTGGGTATCCTTGTCTTGTTCCTGATTTTAGTGGGAAGCTTTTCAGTTTTTGACCATTTAGTATGATATTGGCTGTTGGTTTTTCATAGAAAGCCTTTATCAAGTTGAGATAAAGACCATCTATTTTAATTTTATGCAGGGTTTTTAAAAATCATGAATGGGTGTTGAATTTTGTTGAATGCTTTTTCTGCATCTATTGAGATGATCATAAGGTTTTTGTCTTTGACTCTGTTAATATAGTGTATTACATTTATTGATTTATATATGTTGAACCATCCTTGCATTCCTGGGATAAATCGATCTTCTTGATGAACCTCTGTATTCTGTTAGCCAGTAAGTTATTGAAGATTTTCACATCTACGTTCATTAGTGATATTGGCCTATAGTTCTTTTTTGGCTGTATCTTTCCCTGGTTTTGGAATCAAAGTAACACTTGCTTCCAGGAATGAATTTGAAAGTATTGCTTCCCTTTTAATTTCACTGAAAAGTTTCAAAAGTAGTGGCAGTAGTTCTTCTCTAAATGTTTCATAGAATTCAGCAGTGAATCCATCAAGACCTGGGCTTTTATTGTTGATAAATTTTTAATTATGTTTTTAATTTCAAAGATTGTAATTGAGGTATTTAGAATTTTTATATCTTCTTTGTTCAATTTTGGTAATTCATATGTATCTAGAAATCTGTCTTTATATATTTTCCATTTTATTAGAGTATAGGTTCTCAAAGTAGGTATTGATGATTCTCTGGATTTCTCCTTGATCTGTTGTGACTTCACCTTTTTTGTTCCTAATTGAATGGATATGAGCCTTTTATTTCCTTTTTTGGATAAGATTGGCTAAGGGTTTATTTATTTTATTCATTCTTTTAAAAAGCCAACTCTTTGATTGGTTGATGTTTTGTATCATTTTCTTAGTCTCCATTGCATTGATTTATGCTCTGACCTTTATAATTTTCTCCCTTGTGCAAGCTTGGGATTTGTCTTGCTCTTATTTTTCTAGAAGCTTAAGATTCAGCTTATTTAATCTTAAATAATCTTATCTAAGGTTATTTGAGCTTGCTGTGTTTTTCTAGTGTGAGGATTCACTGCTATAAATTTCCCTGGTAGAAATGCTTTGATTGTGTCCCATAGATTCCTGTACGCTGTAGTGGCATTATCATTAAATTGTTCTTCTTTAATTTCCTCTGTGACCCCTTGTTCAGGAGAGTGTTATTTGATTTCCATGTGTTTGTGAAGTCATTGTGGTTTCTGCTGCTATTGATCTCTAGTTTAGTTGCTCTATGGTCTGATAATATACATGGGATAATGTCAACTCCTTTGCATTTACTTAAACATGTTCTATGAGCTAGTATGTGGTCTATTTTTGAGAATGACATATGTGCAACAGAAAAGAATGTATATTCTGATTCTGTGGGGTTGAACACTTTGTGGATGTCTGTTAAGTCCATTTGTTCAAAAGCTTGGTTAAGTACTAGTATTTCATGTGGAATTTTAGTCTAAATGATCTATGTATTTGTGACAGTGGGGTATTGAGGTCTCCCACTACAATTGTATTAGTGCTTACTTTGTGTTTCATGTCCCTTAATATTTATTTTGTATAGTTGGGGGTCATTAGTGTTTGGTACATATATATTTATGATTGTCATTGCTTCCTCTTGGATTGCTCCCTTTACAAGGATGTGGTGACCTTCTTTGTCTTGCTTAATTAGTTTTGGTTTGAAATTTACTTTGTCTGCAAATAAGATGGCTATCCCTGCTTTATTCTGGGTTCCTGTCACATAGAGAACTATTTTCCATCCTTTTGCTTCAAGTCTATGAGTTTCTTTTTGAACTAGGTTTGTTTCTTGTATACAACATGTTGGATTTTGCTTCTTAATCCATTCTGCCGGTCTTTTTTTTTTTTGATTGGTGAATTGAGGCTATTAACATTGGTGGTTATAACTGATATGTATTGACTTATCATCATCATGTTATTTTCCTGTTGTTAGCGCTTTTTAATTTTTCCCCCCTCTCTCTTTACTTTCTTCCCTTGCCTAATTGATTTGCTCTGTAGGGCCTCATGGAGTTGTGAGCTTGTCTTTTTCTAGAATACTATTTAGAATTGTTTGTAGTCCTGGTTTGGTATTTATGAAGTTTCTCAGGTGTTCTTTGTCACAAAAATATCTTATTTCACCATCAATTTTGAAAGAGAGTTTTGCAGGATACAGCTTAAGTTGGAGGATGTTTTCTTTTAGAATTTGAAATACTTCACTCCAGGCTCTCCTTGACTTGAGGGTTTGTGTTGAAAAGTCTGCTATGATTCTGATAGGCTCTCCTTTGCATGTGTTTTGTTTCTTTTTTCTGATTGTTTGTAGTATTTTGTTCTTCTGTTGAGTTTCTGTTATCTTGATTATTACATGTCTAGGTGTAGTTTTTTTTGTGATCATGGCTATTTGGAGTCCTATAAGCCTCAGTTATATTTAAAATTCTTTTGCTCCTTTTGGGAAGTTTTCTGTCATTAATTTTGTGAACAGTTTTTTAATGTCACTTGTACTTTCTCCTGCTTTTTCATGGACTCCTGTAAGTCTTATATTATTCTTCTTTGCATCATCTAGGAGCTATTGGATTGATTACTCATGTTCCCTTAATTTTTTTAAAGAGATCCCCCTTTTCATGGTCACTGACCACCATCCTGTCTTCTCTATCTGATATCCTGTCTTCAGATTGGCTCAGTCTGTTATGAGACTTTTTAATCTCCTTGATATCTGTTTGAATCTGTTTCATGGATTTCATTTCTTTCATATGTGGAGCTTTCATGGTTTTCATTTCTTTCCTGTTCTGGGCATTCATGGCTTCTATCATGGTCCTGAGCTCATTTATTTTTTAATTTGTTTCTGTAATAGAGTCACTAATCATGTCTTTCATTCTGCTTACCATCTATGTAGTTATCTCAGAAATTATACCTGTTTAGAATTCTTCTAGAGCCTCATTCACCTGTTTTGTTACTTCCTTGCTACCAGTTCAGGATGTCCAGGTGGTTGATTATCAGACTTTTCCACCTTATTTCCTTCAGAATTTGCCTTTGATGAACAGGCAGCCTTTGTTTGTGCTTGTGCCTTGCTTGGATGTCTTCTCATTTCTATTTTTGTTGTTGGTACTGCCCTTGGTTTAATTCCTAGGTTAATACTTCAATCTTCCTGTTGTTGCTAGTCTTTAGGTTTCGAGTCTCTAATGAATCAGAGGCAATCTCATTTTCATTATACCAGGAAGGACAACTGATTAAACAATCACAACACCTTAGCCCAAGTAATACAATCAGCAACACAGTAGCATCAAGCACAATTTAGAAAAATGACAATTGTGGTAGTTATTAATCTATCCCCTTTAACTTTGTGAATTAAATCAAAATCAAGACTGTAGCTCAGAGCAATGGTCTTTATGAGCCCCCCTGTGAATCCAGGTACCAGCCAAGCCAGGAGGCCAAATGTGCATGCAGTGGTAGGGGGTGCTGCAGGTGCCCACATGTCTGCTCCTTTCACCATTCCTCTGCCTAGGCCCAGAGTGGTGGGGCTGTGGACTCAGACAAAGTAGGAAGGAAGCTCCAAACCAAGAAAGAGCTATTGCATTTCTTGCCAAAACATGACTTAAAACATTTCTTTGAAAAAACTTGAGCAAATCATTTGTGGTTCTCTTAATGGCTAGTAAGAATATATCTAGCTTTTGCTTGACTGTGAAATGGAAAGTTTCAATATTTACCTTCAAAAGTAATGTAAATTTTTTTCAGATACCAAGATTCTGAGTTTCCCAGAAAAGCTCCCAATGGTGACCCAAGAAAGGAAGAATCCAGGCTCCTGGGCTGGGTTGGCTTTGGCCACATGTGGACCTCCCCACAAACCTCCAGACACTGCTTCGTCACTTGCCTCCAGACACCCTGCGCTGGGGGAGCGGGGCTGCACCCAGGAAGGGCTGGAGAGGTGTTTCTGACTGAACCTTTGGGCAGGACAAGTGGTGCCTGAACTCTCCAAAAATAGGTACTCTGGACACCTAGGATTATAAAGCTAGTGGGATTTGTTGCTCAGTTGTCCTGTAGAAACCCTGCTTTGTGTGGGTGAGGGGAGGACAAGCTTCATGTGATCTCAGCAAAGTTTTTTTTTTTTTTGGTACCAGGGATTGAACTCGGGTCCTTGCGCTTGCAAGGCAGGCCACCGAACCACTGAGCTAAATCCCTGGCTGCAAACCTTTAACCTCAATGACAGTCTGAGTTGTATTAATTCAATCACCTGGAGACATCTTGAGAGCCTCCAGGAAATTGGGCCATTGTCCCACCCTGCTAGATCTTATGCTCACACATCCTGAAGACAGAGGACATGTAAGGAAGGCAGACACAACTTTAGATTCTTGTTTCTGTACTTGCTCCAGAGAATCTTTGACATAAAAGCAGCCTAACGTTTGACAACTACAAGAAAAAGTCATAAGGTGGTGAGGGAAAGGATTTGCTCAGTTCTGTGTGCTGTTTTAGTTATGTTCTTGCCTCTGCATTTGTTCATGGAAACCAAGACATCATCTGATGTGCTATGTATTGAATACATGTTTTGATCCTCTTCAATAATGTTCTGAATACAAATGCACAGATAATAAAAGAAATAAACTGATTCTGCCTAAAAAGTGCCACTTTGCTGTTTACAAAGCATTTCACATCAAGCCATGCAGTTCTCAGAACATTCCTGTACCCTGCCTTCCTCCTCAGCCTGAACCTGTAGGACTTCCAACATGGGACTCCTGAGGGTTACTCTTAAACACAGTTCTGGCCTTTCAGAGCCACACACTGCTGTGACCCCATTCTACCACCTGGGAGGTAGTGTCCCTGAGCCCAGTGCTTCCCCAGACATAGTGAACAGCTAGGTTTCCCCATGGTCATATGTGCTGGTAGCCTTCTGTTGAGAGTGAAGTCCACACTCAGTTTAGTTTCCATCATCCAGCTCTACACCGTTCTCGAGGGACTTTGTTCCTGGTGCTGGCCACCGTGTGCCAAGTGTCTCCTGCCAGGGCTCCCTTGTCATAGCTCTAATGCATTGACTGCCTGGGGTGCTGTGACAAGACCCTGCTGCAGTCTGTACCTTTGCATCTGGAAATGCCAGCTCTGGTGACCTGAAGGCAGTACTTGAAATCTACCTGTCCTGGCTAAAAAGACTGCAACTCAGAGGACTGGGTGCATCTCCCCAGAGTTTCCCAGCCCCAGCATGATGTCAAACAAAAATACTCTTGATGGAAAACTAGACAGCAACACATCAGGATGTAAAATAAGTATAGACAAAATCCATCATTCTTTTACCCTCATTTCTTCTTATTCCCAGCTTTTTTGCTATAAATTCCTTTGTCTTAATACATATATTCTCTTTATTATATTAAATGAAACCATCTTCATCACTGTTTTCCTGGAAACAAGCTAAATCTTAGGCAGTAAAATTTTTCTTTCTATTTTGAATCCTAAATATGCTTTATTTTCTTTCGGATAACTACAGATTTAATACCCTATATAGACATTTTTTACAATTCATCTGAGGTGAACATTTTATTTAAAGTACACTATGCTTTGGAATAACAGTGTCTTTGTTAGCATTTGTAGGCTGATATTTTCTGGATTTACAGCAGCAGTTGCTGGTATAAATTTCTTCTGCACCCACTCTGAACATGAATGTACACATGGATGAACACATTAGAGTGTTGGTGCACACAGGACCCAGGACCTCATTGACATGTAACTTTGCAAACATGTAGGCTTCTGATGGGTGAGTATCTGGGAAGAGATGCAATATCTTTTTATTTGAAAGATGAATCACATGAGTGAATGAGAAGGGAAAAATGAGTATTATAATTCTGAGGGCTGTAGAATTACTAAGCACAATGTGGAAGAAATTTATATATTCAAGCAGTTGAAAATAAGAACCATTACATTCACTTTTGGTCCCTGAAGGCTTTTCCAAACTTAAGCAGGATCTAGAACATATTCCCAAAGAAAGTTTCTTCTGGGGGCTGAACTGTTCACATTTTCATATTGGTTTACTTTTGTTAAAAGAAATGTGACTGCTAATATTCAGATTTTGTTTTGTTTTGTTTTTATGAATATATGTTGGCAGATAATGATTATATTTATCCTGGCACATGACACATCTTGATTCACTTGATTTTCCTTTCTTCTCATCTTCCTACCGCCTCTATGCATCCGTTGGTCTCCTTCCCATTTGTGCCATTCCTCATTCATCTGCAACTTCCCATGTAGGAAATTGTACAAATGTAACTCAGAGATCTTAGGAAGTAGAAAAGATTTAGTGCTGGACCTTAAACAGCACAATATTCATGCAAAAGTAATATGCATATCATAATTATTTATAATTATTTTCTTATTTTTATAAAGATAAAGCACTAATAGTTTCAGATATCACTGATGGGAATATTATATTTATGTTATTCATACATATCAGTTACTATTTTATATTCATAATGGAATAGAAGTCCTGAGAGGGTCTGAAATGTTTCAGCTTAGTTTTCTATAAGCAAACTTCATCATAAAATATATAATATCAGGGCAATTTGCTTCACAAATGGACTCAAATATTCTCACACTGCAGTGACAGTCTCTGTGAGGTCTTAGGTAGAAAGCCACCAAAGAGAAGGAACATGTCACCCACAGTTGTGTTGAAGAGATGTCACTCCATGTGCCTAGGGACAAAGGTGTGGTTGTCAATTGGCACCAGCCACTGGTGCCAGGACACACAGGCAGTAGAGGCCCTGAAAGGGGAGGCAGGAATGCTCAGTATTCTGGGCCCATCAGAAATAGGCAGCATGGTGTGACCCACTTAATGGCTTTTCTACACCTGAGCCATCTTTCTTAGAAGAAGCTCTGAGAAGCCATTACTAATGCAAAGGTGGGTCATGGCACCAGTACAGTAATGCGCTATGGAGCCAACACAGTGTTGTCTCATGGTGCACATGTAGTTGTGTGCCACATGTTGCAATGTGACATGGGGCTGCTGGGCCCAATGGGATGATGGGCTGAGGGCACAAATGTGATGGTGCACCATGGGGCCTATGTAATGATGCACCATGGATACAGTGTAACTCTGCCTTGGGGCCAAGGATGCCGTGCATTAATGCCCTGGTGTGCCACAGGTGCCCATGTAATGCTGTGCCTGAGACCAGTTTAACACCTTGCCATCATCTCAGTATTTTCTCTGAAGTGAGTGGAAAAGCAGAAAGGATAAAACTCTCATGGTAGGAGACTCGGATTAATTGCTATATGACAGATATTATTGATATAGAAATACAGACTCTTCGTGTAATAAAGGACTTTTTAAAAACAGGAAGCCTATAATTTCCCTGGGAGATAAGCAGTTGGAGGAGCAGTCATGGGACCCTGTGAATCCTTACTTTTGTTGGCTATGTGGCTTGGCATGCAGGGTGCAGGCTTGTCGGGGAGTCTTGTCAGAGGTTTCCTTTGGAGACCAGAGGACAGCATAGCATCTACTACATCTCTGAGTCTTTGCAGCTATGCTCATCAGGTGTTTTCTCATATGGGCTCCTGAATGCAGCAAAGCCATGCAGACATCACTCAATGACAGCCAAGGGAACCTGGGTACCAAAAGCGGGTACTGCAACAGCCACCTGTGCTTGGTGGTGTGCAAACCACAGCACTGCCACTCAGCCTACCACCTCAAATGCCTGCCAGATAAAGTGAAAGCAGCACATATTAGCAATTGGCTTAACATTGATAAAAGATATCTGAGTGTAACCGCATTCCTCCAGAGGGCCTGAAGAGGTTTTCTCCTCCTCTGTGCTCTCTGGGGAAGACATAGCTGGCTGAGTGCAGAACAGAGGAGCCCAGGTATCATCTAGTGAGTACATCATAGCTCAGGCACAGATAGTGACTTAGCTTCTGGCCAGCCGGCCAGTAGAGCCAATGGCAGAGGGTCATGTAACAAGCACTCTGCTGACTAGGAGAATTGTGAAAACCAGAGCAATCAAACAGGCGAGCACTTTGAAAGGAGTTGACAAGCCACAGAAATGATATTCTCAGCTACTACCACAGGCCCCCAGAGCTAGAACTCAGCCAGTCCCTGGCTGGCATGCAGGAACTGTATGTGGTCTTGGCACTGCACACTTTCGTCACTGTAACTGTGGCCATGTGTATTGGTGCAAAGTTTCCAATGGCCAAAAATACTGGAGAGCAGTGACTGCTTTGTTCTAGCCTGATGGTGTGTGCGTGTGTGATGTCCTCCCATGAGGCAGGGTTTCTGAGAAAGAACCTGGGCTGGGCTGGGGTTCAGGGTGATGAGGTTGCCCTTTCTGAGGTTAGTAGTCAGATGTGCATGAGGGACACAGGCCTCATCAGTTCAGCCTTGGGTCTGAAAGGCCAAACTTATCCTCATGATAACTACCTGACTCCCTGCCATATTGATTCTGCGTGCAAAGTCTGGTCATGGAGTGGCCACTGTTGGTAGCACTGGGGAACATCCTTCAAAGCTACTCTTCCTCCTGTACCTCTAGCCCCAGGATGCACCACCCAGACCGCAGCTGGAAAGTGGCAGGACTTTGGGGTTGGATCTCTTCTCCTCCATCCCACTATCTGGGCCTTCCCCGAGTTCTGTCAACTTTGCCTTGCGTCCTGACATCTGCTTCCTACCTGCAACCCCAAGAGGAGCACAAGGAGCGGGAAAGGGGGGAACTAGCATTTTGTCTTCCCAGATCCAACTGATTGCCTTACAAGGCCACTTCCTTCTGAGCTCCATCAGATAGACAAGGTAATCTGAAAACAAGCTTCTGCCTATGTGTGCCATTTCTTCACCCGCAGCACCTCCATGTGACTCTGAGAGCCCAAGGGTGCCCCAGATGGCTTTGTTTGTACCAGCCCTAGCTCAGCAGCCTGACCACACTGACCTTTCTGCTCCAGAGCCTCCTGCTCAAGGCCTCTTCGGCCATCTGCCCTCCCTGTCTCCCTCTGTGTGGGAGGAGCTGTGGGAACTGCCACCTGTTCTTGGCTGCTGCTTGGCCCTCTCCACGGAGGGGAAGGGGTAGCCTGCTGCGGTAAGGTTGGGACTAAGCTCTGGACTGTGGAAACTCCTTTAGCTGGGTGTTGAATAGTGAGTCCAGCCACCAGCAAGCTGACCAATACTCGTGGAGAGATGTGGGCCCCTTGTGTTTTCAGGAGCAGAAACCCTTCATCTGCTCCATTTTGGTCTGTGGACATACTAAGTGGTCTGATAGAGTATGGGGTCACTTGGGTTTGGGGCTCTAAACTATATAGAACTGACACCAGCCCCCATCTGCAGTGATCTGGGGCCATCTGCCTTCCAAGACATCTGTGTATTTTCTCCTTCATGATATTCAACTAACATTTTAATTCAATAATTGTTGAAAAATTATGAATTTGCCTGTGCTGTATACACATTGTCTACATAATGTCTTGCATAAAATAAGTTCTTAATATGTACCTGTTGTGCCATGGCACAAATGCCTGTTGAGACCCTGACCAGTGCTTGAATGACTTGGCTGGAACATGAGTGCAGGGAAGACGCAACAGAGAGTCGCTTAAGCAATCTTTGTGTCTAATGATTTGGAAGGTCTGGGACTTTTGTCCATATTTATTTATTTAGTTAGTTTCTGGTTTTTTGAGACAGAGTCTCTCTATATAGTTTAAGCTAGCCTTGGATTCATTATATAGCCCAGAGTGGCCTCAAACTCACTGCAATGTTCCTACCTCAGCCTCCAGAAGCACCTCCTGTGCCATCACACTCAGCACAAGTTCTCTCCTATCTTCCTCTTCCTGTTCCTCTTTGTTTCCATTCTAATTACGTATAGCTTAGCCATCTCCTGTGTTACCTCATCTTTGGCAAGTCCCTGCCCTGTGGTCTCTCTCCTCCTGGGGTAGCTCATAAGGCTGGTTTCTAAACATAAGTTTCTCCCACAAAAACTTCTGGCAGCAGCTATTAAATACCTTTATCATACATCATTTATACATGGATGCCAGAAACAGCACAGAAGTCCCTTGCTACCCATATGGTAAATGGAGGAAGCTCGTTCAGGCAGCAGGGGCTATGGAGGACTTATGACCCCCGCTCAGCCTGGCTTCCTGGGTAAAAGGAGAGCCTGGCTCCTACATTGGGAAGCTGTAAAGCAGAGGGTGAAAGAAGCATGTGAGGCATCCCGAGCACTCAGTCAGTGCTCGCTAGGCTGGGAGGAGCATAAGCGAACTCCAGCTAAGGCAGGCAGAGTGGCTACGTCAAGGACAATGGCCGCACAGGACATTGCATATCCCCGAGGCCAGTGTCAGACCTGGCTGGTCTGCACTATCCTGTGTGAATCTGGGCCCAGCCCTTGGAGGAGCAAGTGAAGGGAGAAGCACCCCATCCTAATTTTGTTGTGGTCCCTGTCCCTCAGTCCACTTCCCTTACTGCTGCCAGGGATTGGTCAGGGGTGCAGAAGGAAAGAAAACAAGGCAACCAAAACCCAGCAGAGGCTTGTGCCCCTCTGCTGGGCCAGTGGGAGGCCTTGGGAGACAGAATGTCACTAGCTACTGGAGCAGAAGAGTTGAGGGTCAGGATTACCAGCTCAGGATCAGCTTCGGGGGGAGCTCTGCCTGGCTTGGAAGTTTCACTGCGGCAGACGCACAGGAGGTAGCTGCTCTGTGGGACAACAAAAGAAAGGTGTAGCGACCCACAAAGCCGGAGGCCCCTGCAGGCTGTGGAGCAGAGGTCAGTCCTTCAAGGGGAAGCTGAAGCAGGCGGTGCTGGGGTGCCTGAGGAAGGTGTGATGGGATGTTGGGTGGAGACTATGGTGAGAACGTCATGGAAGCCCCCCAGCACAGGAGGAGGCGATGCTCCCCTGGGCTCCCAGCTCTCAGAGGGAGCCTCCTCCAGGGCCTGTCTAGCCCTGACCTCTGTGCCACAGGCAAAGCCACAGGTGGTCCACACAGCGCTAGCCTCAGGGTCACAGGGCATAGGATAGGGCAGGATTGGGGTGCTGGGATCTGAGCTCCTCATGGGTCACTGTCCCTTGCTGCCAAGGTCAGTCTGAAAACTTCCCGTCCACACAAACCTGCTGTGTCTGGCGTTGGTTGAGAAGCAGCAGGAAACTGCAATCAGATGTGTGCACAAAATGATACAAATTAATACATAAGATGTTTATGAAGTCCAACGTGCTGATGCGGCCAACTCTTCCGTGTGCCCTCTCCAGTTGTTCTGTCCGCAGCCTCCCAGCACACTGAGGAGGAGTTGGCATCAAGGATGGGGAGCAGAGACTGCCCCCCTGCGTCTACACTCCTCCCTGCAGGTGAGGGACCCTGTGTGGAAATCTTGGCAGCATCCAGCCAGCGAGAGGCTGGGAAGTGAGCAGAAGGGAGGGCTGATGGGGGAGCTCCAAAGTGAGAGGACCCAGCAGGAAGCTCTAAGCAGTGTGGAGAGGCAGTGGCAGCAGCAGAGGGAGGCTCAAGGCGGAGGGTATCAGGCCAGTACTGGACTCGGCGGCATCGGAGAAGAGGTGACAGTGAGAGAGCAGACAGGAATGTGCGCCGGCATGGGCTCACAGAGGGCTACTGGCCATTCCCAGTGGAACATTTAACCTGCTGTCTGACAAAGAGAACAGAGGGGAAGCTAGAGTCGTCCAACTGGCCAGAATGGCAGAGATTTTCCATCTTGAACACCCTGGAGAGAATTGGAAGGATCGTGCTCACAACCCAGAGGCTGGCACCAGCTGGATGTCCTGATCCTTCCTTAGAAGTTATTTCTGTTGAACGACATCCCAGAACTTAATTCTGAGAGCTTGGAAATCACTTAAGCGACTTCTTCAGATTTGCATTAGAGGTTTATACCCACAGAAGAACCTGGGCCGTGTCTATACAGGATCCCGCCCTGTTTCCAAGGAGGATTTGCATTTGCTAAGAAATACGATTTTATCGGTAGGAAGAGGGAAGGATGGAGAATGGAAGTGACAGGATATTTCAGCTTTTCTGATTCCCTGTGAAACTTTCCCTGCAGGCTTTCCTGTGAGCCCTGGTAATTTTCTCCAGGGAAACTGCAATCAGATGTGTGTAAAAAATGATACAAAAATGGATACATAAGATGTTTGTGAAGTACAGACAGCGGCTTCTTACCCCAGGCTTTTCTGCTTCAGAGCCTCTCTGTTTCCTATTATAATAGTAAGGGTTTACAAGGGAATAGATTTAGGATGCATGATGTATAGCATTATTTTATAATACGCACCTAAAAAGTCAAATGCAGAGGAGTGCAATAGATCTGTCCACACACTAAAGACCCAGAGAATCCAGCTGAGGGCCCACAGCAATGTCCCACACAAGTCCAGCTGAAGGCCCAGAGCCCAAGGCTCCATGAGTACAGCCAGAGGCCTAGAGCCCACAGTGATGTCTCTTGCAAGTCCGTATCAAGGATCTGCACTGGGAAGGCCCAAAGTCCAGTGACGAAAACTAGAAAGTCTGCATAGGTGAAGGATCTGTGCAACCAGGAAGAGATGTTCAAGGTGAAGACCAGAGCACCCCTGATGAGAACAGCAGCCATCCCTGGTGACGGCCAGAACCTGAGCTCCTCTGATGATGAGAACAGGAAATGTATCAGGAAAACCAGCCTCAGCAAGCTTCTCCAGGAAAATCAACAGCCCTCGCACACTCTTCCCCTCCAGTTCTGTCTTTATGTTGTTGGCAACAAACCTCAGGTGGGTCTTCCAGGTCCAGAACCAGACTGACTCAGTTCAGTTGGGCGTTCCAAGTTGACCATTAATTAATCCACTACAATTATTATCTATCTTTTATTTTGCTCTTTGGGGCCAGGGATTTAGTTCAGTGGTTCTGCCTCCTGCTTCACAAATGCAAAGTCCCAAATTCAATCCCCAGCACCAAAATATATATATATAAATTTTGCTCTTTAACTTAGGTCTACTTTGGGTTTCTCATATGAGAGAAAGCATTCAATATCGAAGCTTGTGTGCCTGATTTATTTCACTTAACATTGTGGCCTCAAAGGGCATCCACTTTTGTACAAATGACTCAAAGAGTAAAACTGGTGAAACACATTGGCTGCCACTGTCACTGGCTAATCACGGAATGAAGACATCCTCTGCATGTGAGAGGAATCTGTGTGCATTCACTGAGATGCTGCGCAGCCCACCTGCATATCAGTGACCCTTCAGTCTCAGGCAGGCTTTTACACTGGGTGAAACGCATAAATGCATGACCCCCAAGCTCCCACACCCACCGGCAGGTGCAGGGAACCATAAAACCTGAGTTGTTACTCTCATTTCTCTGAATCTGCTACTTTCTATTTTGTAAGAAAGCACATGTTGAAAATCACTGCCAATCATTATCAATTTCTTTCCAATAAATTCAATGTGCTATTTCACTGTCTCCACACATGCACGAGCACACACACACACACACACACACACACACACAAGCACGCACCCACAAAATAAATTTTAAAACACTTACTAA